>NW_027361697.1:15955000-16507500 GCF_039654945.1 Dendrobates tinctorius
TGGCCCAGATAATTGCAGTACCTGCACAGGCAATAATTCCATCCCCTGGGCAATACTAATGAAATCCTGAAAACATGACCTGTTGGTGGCTTTTGAGGACTGGGAGGGATGATCCAGTAACATCCAGCAGTCATGAGTGCCAGTTCCATCTGTGAAACAATGATCTTCTATAGAATATATTACTGAGTAGAGTTGAGCGACTTTGGTCGGATCGGGTTTCATGAAACAAAATTTGTTTCAGATGAAACTGGTCCGATAGGGCAAAAAAAGTCGGAGTTTCGTCCGAAACCCGACCCCAATGCAAGTCAATGGGAAATAAAAGTCGGCATTGAGCGGATGACATTCATCCACTCAATGCCGACTTTTATTCCCCATTGACTTGCATTGGGGTCGGGTTTCGGATGAAACTCCGACTTTTTTTGCCCAAGTCGGACCAGTTTCATCTGAAACAAATTTTGTTTCATGAAACCCGATCCGACCAAAGTCGCTCAACTCTGTTACTGAGATTATTGAGGTCTAAATACTACAATATATGTAGCCAATGTTATCAGTAGGTTACTGAATACAGTCTGATAGCTAAACATATTATGGATACAATATATTGCTATTTTAGAAAATGGGTGTCTATTACCAGCACCAGAGGTAATACATCTACTGACCCAGTAATAATGGCAACAAAAATCCCATAAATGTATGGCGCTATGGAGACAGGGGACAACCCCGCTCCAACACCATATGCACAAGCTCAGAAACTAATCTAAATACCAAGTGAAGCAAAAGAGCACGCAGTCATTTTAATATAAAAAATATCAAAATCTTTTTATTAAATACCAATTGTTAGGTGTCGGATTCCTGGCACTGCACAGCGGGAATCCAGAGCCAGACATCCTGCGGTCTCCCATTCCTCTCCAACCGCTCGGACTCCTGCTCAGCAATCTTGGCTGGCTAGGCATCTCCCTCTGACTCGTTCTGTGAGCCTGGATGTTGCTGCCACCTCTGGTGCAGCAATGGTGACGCAACCTGCTTTGCAGGGAACTGCTCCCGAGGCTAAGTCCTCATGCAGTGCTACTAGGCATGCCCACAACTTGTCCTCTCAGTGGAGAGCAGGGGTCACATGTGCAGGTCCTATGTCAGATCTGATTGGTCCTTCCTATAGTACTGGAAGGTCCCTGAAGCGCATGGCTATAAAAAGCCCGTATGGCGGCTCGGCCATGCGCTAGTGTAGCATATTATGCTGTGTGTGTATGGTGATGGATGCATGGACTGGTGACTGACTCATTTGAAACCCCTTCCCTTGGTTATTACGAATGGTGACAGATTGTTGGGTAGTCAGCTCCAGGTTGTTGCCAGCTACACGCCACTGTGCCTCCTGCACGACACACTAGCGTCCGACGGTGCTCGGTCGTTCCAGCGCCGTCGCTCAGCAGCGATAGTTATTGCCGTGCTGCGGTTGCAGCGTTCTTGGCGTCTGCGTTGCAGCGTCATTCGCTGGGTATCCTGTGAAGTAAACAGGGCCAGCGTCCTCATACAACTCTGTTGTTTTAGCGACTCTGTGTGTGAACAGAGCCGTACTTAGCGTTCGGGTGACGTTAACCCGAGCGCAGTACCTCACCTTTCGGTGCATCCGCCATTACTCAGCAGCGGTCTTGTCACCTACCGCACGGTGGACCCCGGGCGGCGAACGCACCTCCTATTATTTATATCTGGTGTGTTCCGCCGACCCTACCATTACACTAGCGCCAGGGTCTGGCTAGTAATGGCGGATGAACAGCGACTGCTGCAGCACATCCGGCAGCTGCAGGGCAGGTTGGCGGCTCTTGAGCGTTCAGCCTCAGCTGCGGATGTTACTGCAGTCGCAGTTCAGGCAGCCACAGAGGCTGTTTCCCGTGTGACCACTGCCATCCCTGCCCCGACTTTGTCCCACCTCCCGCTGCCCGAAAAGTTCTCGGGTGATAGTGCAGCTTGTAGGGGTTTCGTAAGCCAGTGCTCTATACAGCTGGAGCTGCTGGCCGCCCGATTCCCCTCCGAGCGGGCTAAAGTGGGATTTATTATTTCCCTTCTGTCGGGCAGGGCTTTGGAGTGGGCCACACCGCTGTGGGAGCGTGGTGATCATGTGGTGCAGGGTGCTTCGCGGTTCTTAGACACTCTGAAAGAGGTCTTCCTGGGACCACGAGTCACCCATGACACCGCGCTCCGGCTGCTGGCACTGTCACAGGGCTTGTCCATGGTCAGTCACTTCGCCATCCAGTTCCGGACTCTGGCCTCAGAATTAGAGTGGCCAGATAAGGTCCTCATTCCGGCGTTCTGGAGAGGTTTGGCTGGCCATGTGAGGGACGCTCTGGCCACCAGGGAGATTCCCGCTACACTGGAGGAGCTTATCTCTGTCTCCACCCGAATCGATCTTCGCTTCATCGAGCGAAGGTTGGAACGGGACCAGTGTAGGCAGAGGTTTAGGTTGGCACCTTGTTTTTCTAGACCTCTGGAATCCCCCGATCGGGCGTCCGAGCGTCAGGGGGCTTCCTGTGAGGGATCTAGACTCCGGTCCACTCGAGCTCCTGTGAGCTGTCATATTTGTAGGCAGGCCAGTCACCTCGCCAACCGGTGCCCACAGCAGCAGGGAGAACGCTCGCGCCTAGTGGCCGTAGGAGGCGGCGCACTAAAGCCAGCGACGTTTTCCTCCAAGCTGTCCTTTAAGGGGACTCTTGGGTTTAATTCTTCCACTCTGGCGGTGGAGGTTTGCGTGGATTCCGGGGCGGAGGGCAATTTTATGTCGTCAGCCTTCGCCCAACGGCACGCTATACCTCTGGTTATGATGTCTACACCAGTCACCGTCAGAGTGGTAAACGGCACCACTCTACCCTCGCAGATAACTCACCAGACCGTCCCCTTGGTACTCTCTGTGGCTCCGTCTCATCAGGAGACGATATCCCTCCTCGTCATGCCCGAGGGTATTGACCAGGTACTTCTAGGGGTTCCCTGGCTGCGGTATCACTCCCCCCATATAGAGTGGTCCTCAGGGAGGATTATTGGGTGGAGTAAGTCATGTGAGGGTAGATGTCTGAGGGAGTGCGTTCAGGTTGCCTCCACCGAGGTTCCCGCTGATCTCTCCTCGCTCCCCAAACACTATCGGCAGTATGCAGACGTGTTCTCCAAAAAGGCGGCGGAGACCCTTCCACCGCATCGCCCCTATGACTGTCCTATTGACCTCTTGCCTGGTGCTGAGCCTCCCCGGGGTCGAGTCTATCCCCTATCTCTCCCGGAGACTGAGGTCATGTCTCAGTACATCAGGGAGAATCTGGCAAGAGGATTCATTAGGAAGTCAGTGTCACCAGCGGGGGCGGGATTCTTCTTCGTCCAGAAGAAGAGTGGGGAACTACGTCCTTGCATTGATTACAGGGGTCTTAACGCCATCACCGTTAAGAATAAATATCCACTGCCCCTGATATCAGAACTGTTTGATAGGCTACGAGGAGCGAGGGTATTTTCCAAACTTGATCTGCGGGGGGCTTACAACCTGATTCGCATCCATGATGGGGATGAATGGAAGACGGCATTTAACACCAGGGACGGGCACTATGAATACCCGGTGATGCCCTTCGGGCTCTGTAATGCCCCGGCCGTCTTCCAGGACTTTGTGAACGATATCTTCCGGGATATGCTTACCACCTCGGTTGTAGTCTATCTGGATGAAATCCTCATCTACTCTCCAGATATTGACTCCCACAGGAGAGAAGTTTGCAAAGTTTTTGATCGCCTGCGGGCGAACTCCCTCTATGCCAAGTTGGAGAAGTGTGTGTTTGAGCAGGAGTCCTTGCCTTTCCTGGGCTATATCATCTCGGCCCAGGGATTGGCCATGGATCCTGCCAAGCTACAGGCGGTGATGGATTGGCAGGAACCTCATTCTCTCAAAGCGGTGCAGCGCTTTATGGGGTTCATAAATTATTATCACCAATTCATCCCCCACTTCTCGACTTTGGTAGCACCCTTGGTAGCCCTCACCAAGAAGGGTGCAAATCCCAAGTTGTGGTCGGAACCGGTCTCCAAGGCCTTCTCCACCATTAAGTCCCATTTCGCTAGCGCTCCCATTCTACATCGCCCCGATGTAGACAAGCCCTTCATTCTGGAAGTGGATGCCTCTTCCGTCGGTGCTGGAGCAGTCCTGTTCAGAAGGACACGCAAGGTCGGAAGCATCCATGCTTCTTTTTCTCCAAGACCTTCACACCGGCGGAGAGGAATTATGCCATCGGGGACAGGGAGTTGCTAGCGATGAAGTTGGCCTTCTCGGTGTGGAGACACCTCCTGGAGGGGGCTCGTCACCGGAGGTCCTCTCTTGGGCTCACTCGTCCAGAGTGGGTGGACATTTTGGGACAAAACGGACCTCTGACCTTTTGGCGAGGACGTACTGGTGGCCACATATGGCCCGTGACGTCAAGGACTATATTGAGGCATGCGTCTCTTGCGCCCGGAATAGGTCCTCTCGGCAGCGGCCCGCTGGGCTTCTTTTCCCTCTGCCGATAGCAGACAGGCCCTGGGAGATGGTCGGTATGGACTTTGTGGTGGGGCTACCAAAGTCCAGCGGCAGCACGGTCATTTGGGTTGTCACCGACCATTTCTCTAAGATGGTGCACCTGGTACCTCTCTCCCGGTTACCATCAGCGCGGGGCCTGGCAGTCTTGTTCATCAAGCACGTTTTCCGCCTGCACGGCATGCCGGACAAGATTGTCAGTGACCGAGGTCCTCAGTTTGCGTCCCGGTTTTGGAGAGAGCTCTGTTCTCTACTCAGCATTGAGCTGAATCTCTCCTCGGCCTATCATCCCGAGACGAATGGGTTGGTAGAGAGAGCCAACCAGACCTTGATAACATATCTTCGACATTTTGTCTCAGCCAGGCAGGACGACTGGGCATCCTTGCTGCCGTGGGCAGAGTTCGCGTTGAACAATGCTGTGGCCGACTCTACCGGTCAAACCCCATTCCTCCTAAATTACGGTCAGCATCCGCGCGTTCCTGTGCCCATGCCCGTGTCTTCCACTGACTCCAGGGTGGCAGACTGGGCGGTGGAGGCACGTGACATTTGGGATCGCACCCAGGATGCTATCCGATCTTCAAAGGAGAGAATGAGGATCTCCGCTGACGCACACCGGCGTCCTGCTCCAAGCTTCTCCCCTGGCGACATGGTATGGCTCTCTACCCGAAACATTAAACTGCGGGTTGAGTCGCCCAAGTTCGCGCCACGATACATTGGCCCATTCAAGGTCCTTGAGCGACTTAGCTCGGTGGTCTACCGTCTGGCTCTTCCCCCACATTTGGCCATCTCGGACGTCTTCCATGTGTCCCTCCTCAAACCAGTTCACATGGCCCGGTTTTCCGAGCCATCTGCCGGGTCATCAGACTTATCGTCTGACGAGTTTGAGGTTAATGCCATCGTGGGGCGCAAGTTTGTCCGTGGCAAAAAATTTTATTTGGTGGACTGGAAGGGTCATGGTCCCGAGGCTCGGACCTGGGAGCCAGTGGAAAACATCCATGCACCGCTCCTGATCGCGGCTTTTGAGCACAGTGGGGCTCAGGGGGGAGGTGGTGTTAGGTGTCGGATTCCTAGCACTGCACAGCGGGAATCCAGAGCCAGACATCCTGCGGTCTCCCATTCCTCTCCGACCGCTCGGACTCAGCAATCTCGGCTGGCTAGGCATCTCCCTCTGACTCGTTCTGTGAGCCTGGATGTTGCTGCCACCTCTGGTGCAGCAATGGTGACGCAACCTGCTTTGCAGGGAACTGCTCCCGAGGCTAAGTCCTCATGCCGTGCTACTAGGCATGCCCACAACTTGTCCTCTCAGTGGAGAGCAGGGGTCACATGTGCAGGTCCTATGTCGGATCTGATTGGTCCTTCCTATAGTACTGGAAGGTCCCGGAAGCGCATGGCTATAAAAAGCCCGCATGGCGGCTCGGCCATGCGCTAGTGTAGCATATTATGCTGTGTGTGTATGGTGATGGATGCATGGACTGGTGACTGACTCATTTGAAACCCCTTCCCTCGGTTATTACGAATGGTGACAGATTGTTGGGTAGTCAGCTCCAGGTTGTGGCCAGCTACACGCCACTGTGCCTCCTGCATGACACACTAGCGTCCGACGGTGCTCGGTCGTTCCAGCGCCGTCGCTCAGCAGCGATAGTTATTGCCACGCTGCGGTTGCAGCGTTCTTGGCGTCTGCGTTGCAGCGTCATTCGCTGGGTATCCTGTGAAGTAAACAGGGCCAGCGTCCTCATACAACTCTGTTGTTTTAGCGACTCTGTGTGTGAACAGAGCCGTACTTAGCGTTCGGGTGACGTTAACCCGAGCGCAGTACCTCACCTTTCGGTGCATCCGCCATTACTCAGCAGCGGTCTTGTCACCTACCGCACGGTGGACCCCGGGCGGCGAACGCACCTCCTATTATTTATATCTGGTGCGTTCCGCCGACCCTAACACCAATAGTACAAAAACACATACAAAAGAAGTGCTCATGAATAAGTGTGGGCAACAGATCCCATGATAAACCTGCCTCAACCTCCCCTAGATCGAAAAACCGGCAAGTGGCACAATTACTACCTGTTATAAGGACACAGTACAAGTGTACCATGAGGAAAATGCCCCATGGTTCCAACGCTGGGCTCTCCTCTCCTACCCCTCCATGGTAAGTTGCCATTCTTGATCTCTCTGCAGCCTTGGGGGCATTTTCCTCATGGTACACTTGTACTGTGTCCTTATAACAGGTAGTAATTGTAACTTACTTGGCCATTGGCTTATAGGGATTTCTCTTGGTATTTATATTTGACCCAGTAATAATGCCTTCTGAGTGCCACCTAAACAATGCTCTGATTGCCCCGTTTATAAAGTATTAATATCTGCTTAGTGCCCCCTAAACATAATAATTCCCCTCTAAATGTTTTTTTGCCACACTACCAACAAAACAATAAAGCTTATACTCAAGTTCAAGCCATCAAGTCTTCTTCCTCTTTCTCCCATATTAGGCTGGTACATGTGGCGCAATGCCGTGACTTTATCGTGCCGCCTATGCTGGGGTATATAGAAGGAATTAGGCAGTATATTATATTTACAGCAGCCTGCAGTCTACAGGAGAGTGGTGGGGTGCAGAGTTTATGGCTCCCTGCTTTGCCATAAGATCCAACTGTTCTAACATTATTTTGACGACGATACAACCTAAGGGACATGGCCGTATTTTCGGTCCAAGTGCGATCTGTCAAAACATTGGATCGTACTCGGACCAATGCTATTCTATGGGGCCGTGCAGATATGAGAGTTTTTATTTGGACAGAGCAAGTTTAAGGATGAAAAATCGCCGCATACCCGAATTTGATCCCGTATTCAAATCACACTCGGCCATGCAAGTCAATAACTCTGTGGAAAACATCAGACTGCACTGGGATTGGCTTCTGAGTTCAGTCCAATTTCTATAGGCTGACAGAATGGAGGAATGGAAACATTTTTTTCTCCATCTTCTCCTCATCCGAGACAATAGGATTACACTATGCTCACACTCTGGTTAACTCTGATCAGAGTGTAATCATAATATGATCAGAGTGGGCTTGGCATAACCGTCCAAATTCTATAAAATGAGAGAAGCTATGGCTGTCTAAAGGGGACATCCAAGACAAACAGTCAGAAGTCTGGGGCATCTTCACTGCTCCTCTCTTTTTTCATTTTCTTTTGAAACTTTGTGTCCCAAAGATTTTTACACGCCTGTGCCCCCAACTCTACACTATTAATTATAACATATAGGACAATGGTTGTCTAGATCACCTTAATAATTAGAATTTCATATTTTGCAACTTTCCTCATCTTTTGTTTTAAAAAAGAACAAAAAGTAGCAATTAAATGTCACAAATTAATATTAGCTACTTCTTCAGCTCCTTATGCTTCCCATGTAAATGACAAACGTGATTTATTCACTCAGCTGCCAGATAACTCTCTCTACTGACCACATAATACGTTTCTGAGAAGTGACTGCCGTCATTACATACAGTGCGGTGATTTGCTGCAGTGTGACCCATCCTAATGGAACAATCAGCATGCCTTTTTTAATCAATGTATATTAATACCGATCACAGAGACTTGCTCCCGAGACTCTAAAATAGAATATATTACATTCTAAAGCACAATGGCTTCAGAAGCCATTGGAATAACAATTAAATCCCTCAAGACAGAAGCTAATAGATCTTTTGGTGTCCGGCACAAAAGGGAAAGAAAGATAAATATATGGTATGAAAAATGATCCTCCAGATTGTTTGAAGATTTTTCTTAGTGATAAATTTTATAGTCATCTCGGTATATATTAAATCCAACCAAAAAGGTTAAAAGCAAGTTTTAACCAAAATAATACGTTTTAAGTTACCCCAGTATGATTACACTTCAAGGCGTATTCTCATCTCCAAGATCCTATCCCAATATGTTGTACATCTAATTATGTAATTGCCTTGTAATGTTTTAATTTCCTGTTCTGTCTGGGTGTCACCATATCCAAGAATTCCAAGCGGTGGAAGTTCACCGACCGCCATATTGGGACACCCAAGTGATGGGTGTCTCAATATGGAAACTGCTGCTGGCCCCAAACTATTGCGCGGTACCACCAGCGGAACTCCGTCGCACCACACACACAAACACACTCTATTCGCCATAAGCACCACACACACTCACACATTCATGCAGTCTCTTGAGCGGTACCTCGAGCAGAACACCGTCGCACTGCACCTACGTGAATTCCGCGCATGCGCAGTGAATCATTTGGCTGATCCTGGGGGCAGATGTGCTACATGTCTACAGGCAGAGTAAGCCAGTCATATTAAAGGGGTTTTCCCACAAACAAAAGTTAATTTTAAAAATTGTCTGTGTCTGACCGTGTACAGAACATACCACAGCTCCTGGGCAGAGGAGGAAGCAAAAGACAATACTGACATTACAGCAGGGGATCAAGAGTATTCATTTTGTGAGGCAAAATATTTCACTGACTGTTTTTAAACAATATTTTACCTCACAAAATGTATCCTCTGTGATCTCCTGCTGTAATGTCAGTATTGTCTTTTGCTTCCTCCCCTACCCAGGTGCTGTGGTATGTCCTGTACATGGTCAGACACAAGGGTGAGAGAGATAGAGCACATGGGGGAGACCGCTCAAACGGGACAGCACATGAGGGGAGACCACAACACAGGAAGGAGAGAGACAGCAGACAAGGGTGATAGCACATGAGGTAGACAGGTCAAACAAGAGATCACAGACCTGAGAAGTCCGCACATGGGGAAAGAGGGAGTTTATAGGTGGGTGAGCACATGTTGGGAGAGATTCTCAATGCTGCAAAGCCTACCCCCATCGTGACATTAACGCCCTCTCGATGCGATAGCATCGGGCCTCCATCTAGTCTAATAATAATAATATTATCAAATACCTCCAATTAGAAAAGTAATACAGTTCTTCTGATTCGCTCTGTCGCTTGCGCCATGTGCAGGGCATTGCAGTAGCTTAGGTATTCATAGTTACGACCACTCATATACCGAAAGTTAGCTAGTTGTTAGTGGTTATAACCAGGGATACCTAAGCTACTTCAATGCCCTGCACATGGGGTAAGTGACATAGCTAATCAGAAGAACTATGCTACATTTGTAATTTGAGGTTTTTTAATATTATTTTTACACCGACTACATATTGGGAAAGGATCTAAGGCTGGTTTCACACTTGCGTTTTTTGAGCTGTTTTTTCACGCAAAAAAACACATGCGTTTTTTTTCCTATTCTTAACATGGGTGTGCATACACATGCATTTGTATGCATTTGTATGCACATGCGTTTTTTTGTAGTGTGCGCTCGGGCGCACAAAATGCACTCTGTTGCATTTTTTGAGCGTCCGACTTGCCCCCAAAAAACGCATGCGCACGCAATTTTTTTCACCCAACCACCCATTATAGTCTATGGGTGCGCTGATGTGTGCATGGTAATGCGTATGTCAGCGCAAAAAAACATGCATTTTTTTAAAAACCGCGCACAAACCCGCAAAAACCGCACAAAAATGCATGATGCGTTTTTTATGTGTTTGCACTGCGCGCGGTGCGCAGCGCAAAAAAACGCAAGTGTGAAAGTAGCCTCAGAGAGAGAGAAATACCCCTTTAACACGTTTATTACTGAATTGTAAAGAATACCATGTTTAAAGGGAGTTTGTCACCCCAAAATTAAAATTCAGCCACTTAAACATATATATAAAAGATACAGCCTCTTTAAAACTCATACAAGTAACTTACATTTTAGTGCTTTAGCTGTCAAAAAATTCACTGTTAATCCATATGCAAATGAGGTCACTTTCATGCACCCATGGAGTGATGCATCTTGGTGTGCTGTTATGCCTTCCGATTTACATATCTAGCACAGTCCCTCGGATTGATTGACAGTACTTTGTTTCTCATAGTGAGTAATGCCTTAGCTCTAATTCCTGTAACTATGCATGAACATTGACACTGAAGGAGCCCAGTAGAGTGCTCACAGTGTCAGTGTGGGCATACATTTATTGAGGCTACAAGAACACTGTGACCTCTGCTCACTACACCCAAATGAGAAAATGGCTTTAGAGAGGAGATCTGATCATCAGGTGTGGCTGTCATCTCAGTCTTCTTTTGGACTGTAGAGGCCACTTACAACTCCTGAAAATGTAGTGAGCAGCTTCAGAGAGGAGCCAAAGAACAGATTGTGCCCATGCCTGCCCTGACACTGTGAGCACATTGCTGGGCTCTTCCAGTGTCAGTGTGCATGTAAGGGGGATGACCGCACCACAGGTACCTGCATGCCGAGGCCGGAATGGATGAGGCTGCATCACCTGTTCGCAGGGGAAGCTTGAGCTGACAGGACCGTCCTCCTGTCTGAGGGGGAATGGCTAATGGATACCAGGGGCAGCACTGGGTGCGGGAACAGACGGGAGTTGGCAGGAAGGTGCAGCATGCGGTTGAGAAGAGTGAGAGCTCCTGCTTCAGAGCCATTAGGAACTGAGGCACACGCCTGGCCGTGAGAGTCAGTTAGTGATGCAGTTTTGCACCTGGCTGTGACAGAGATGGACTGCTGGGACTTGAGGAGAAGCCCGTCATGTGCAGGTTGGCTCCCAGTCTTCGAGGTGCCAATCGCTCTATAACGGTCAGTGCTGCGGGTGTGCTGCCTGACAGAGACTGTGACTGTGACCGGGTACTGCTGATTCCTGAAGCCCCGTTGCATATTAAGCAAGCCTCGCCTAATTCTGACAGGACTGTGGCCTCTACCTTGCTGGCCACCGGAGTCTCCTTATTGAGGACTCCACTGGACGTTTCAAAGACTCATCGCTGCCAGCCAGGCACATACCGTCGCCTTCTTCGCCTTCTACATTGTGCCAACAGCTGTTGGCGCCATCATCCGCTCCAGGACCACTTCTGACAGGAAATCATCTGATTGACAAGTGACTTCTTTAAGAATGACTTTATTTGTTATTCCTGCGTTGATTGTTCCCTACTACACCCTTGTATTCCCTACACTGCCTGCATTTTACCTCATGTTTTCCCTATCTCCCTGCGTGGAGTAATACCCTGTTAAGTAAAAAAGTTGCCAACCCTTGATCTGCCTCCTGACTACCACTGCATCCCGCAACCTGCTCACATGCACCTGCAGGAACAGAGATTTGGGCTTGGGCGTCGATTGCAATGGGAATCTAAGTACTCTAATTTAAGTTCACAGATATATATATAGGCGGGCAAATCTGAGGGCGTAAGGCTATCTTCACATGTTGATTTTTACAGCATTTTTATGCAATTTTTCAGCTGCCTGTCACAGTACCATCAAAGTCCATGAGATTTCACAAATCTCATGCACACACTTAGTTTTTTCTCCTGATTGTTTTGTCAAAGAGCTGCGTTTTTGCAAAATGCAGCATTTCACATCTTTCAGCATTTTTTCAGCATTTTTCACTCATTAAAAGCAATAGGTAGTGCAAAAAATGCTGCAAAGACATTCCAAAAGATGCAAGTATAAGGTTTTGCTGCCAAAACATGATGAAATTGAATCAAATTATTTTTTATGCACTAAACTTTCTCAGCATTCACAAGAGACAAATGTACCCTGACAAAAATGCAGCAACAAAAATGCAGCAAAAATAAAGCAAAAAAGGCAACTAAAACTAAGCAAAACCTGCTTTTTGTAAGCTGCTTAACCACTTAACAACCGACGATACGCATTAAAATAGTGTCTGCTACGGGTACTTATTCCTTCTTATTCGATGGGGAATAAGGATGCGATCACAGTGATCAAAAGAAAAAAAATAGTACATCAAATCCCCCTTTGGCACCCCCTTAGATAGATAAAAATTATAATTTTTTAAGTTTTTTCCATTCTTTGCAATTGGGGTAAAGATTGGGGTTAGGGTCAGGGGTTGTGAAAATAAAAGTTTGGGTCTAAAGAAAATTTTTCGTTAAAAAAATTGAATGTTCATTTTTTCCTTCCACATTGCTTCAGTTCCTGTGAAGCACCTGAAGGGTTAATACATTTCTTGAATGTGGTTTTGAGCACCTTGAGGGTTGCAGTTTTTAGAATGTTGTCACTTTTGGGTGCTTTCTGTCATATAGACCCCTCAAAGTCACTAGAAATGTGATGTGGTCCCAAAAAAAAATGGCTTTGTAAATTTTGTTGGAAAAATGAGAAATCACTGGTCGACTTTTAACCCTCATAACTTCCCAACAAAAAATATATATTTCAAAATTTGTGCTGTTGTAAGGTAGACATGTGGGAAATGTTATTTACTACCTATTTTGTGCAATGTGACTCTCTGATTTAAGGGCATAAAAATTAAAATTTTGAAAATTGAAACATTTTCTAAATTTTTGCCAAATTTCCATTTTTATCACAAATAAAAGCAAGTTATAGTGAATAAGTTTTACCTCTATCATGAAGTACTAAATGTCACGAAAAAAACAGTCTCAGAATCAATGGGATATGTTGAAGTGTTGCAGAATTGTAACCTCATAAAGTAACAGTGGTCAGAATTGTAAAATTTGGCTTGGTCATTAAGGTCAAATTTGGCTGGGTCATTAGGGCTTAAATTACACAGAAATGCAAACTGTGAACATAACCTAACAATGCATGAAGACATTGAACATGCTAAGATTGCAAGGAAGCGCCCTTATTTGCATACGGATTAAAAAATTTGAATTTTTCAGAGATTACTCCACTGAAACATATGTTGCTGGTATGATTTTTAATGGGGTTTAGGTCCCCTATATAAATGCTTAATTAGTAAAATCTACATTTAAGTGGTGACAGACTTCCTTTAAGGTGTACAATAAATCAACTGTTTTGCATTGACAGAATCAATGATAAAATAGTTTGTAAAGATCCTCTTATCTGCGCTTAGAGACTTCCAGCAATTCTCCTCCTGTGAAAATAATAGAGACAAATTTTATTCAAGATTCAGATTACTCTAATACTTGTTATATCACACCTGGGTGGCAGCCAAACTCCAAGAACTTTACTTTCTGTGTATGCCAGGGTACATTGTCATCCTACTTTTTCACTAAGGCTGGAGTCACACACAACGAATAAAAAATCGGTCCCATTTTAACGGTACGAAATCGCACAAAGAATTCTTGTCCAGGGATCCGTCTGTCATCCCATTTTCCGGCGATCAACCGATTTTATTCGCATCTAAGCATCAAATTGACATCCAATGCCAATGCCTGATGCTCTTTCCTGTTGACCTGGAGAAGTCTTGCGATTTAATCGCAAGTCACACGTGTGCTGCGTTTTCAATGCGTTTTTTAATCGCACCCATAGACTTGCATTGTCGAATCCGATCCGAAAATCGGTGACAATCGCAGCATGCTGCGATTGTCTTGGTCCGAGGAACGGATCCAATAAAAAAACGCATGATGGGAGCAGCACCATTGAATAACACTGGGACGAATGCAATGCGATTTTTTATCGCATTGCATTCGTCCGATTTTATCGCTAGTGTGACTCCGGCCTAAGATTATATGTATGGCTGCAGTATTGATAAAATTATATTAAGACAGATATGTTGTTGGCAGTCTTTTTCCTTCAAGTTTAATTTCAATATGGAATAGAAGTTTTTTTTTTGTTCTTTAATTAGATTATTAATAATCTAAATCCATTTAACACAAGGACAAAAAAAATGTTTTCAACATAGCTAAAGCCCCCGTTACACACAGCGAGATCGCTAGCAATATCGCTGAAACGTCACTGGTTTTTGTGACGCAGCAGCGATATTGCTAGCGATATCGCTATGTCTGATACTTACCTGCGACCGGCTCCCCCGCTGGTTAT
Source organism: Dendrobates tinctorius (assembly GCF_039654945.1). Lineage (NCBI taxonomy): Eukaryota > Metazoa > Chordata > Amphibia > Anura > Dendrobatidae > Dendrobates > Dendrobates tinctorius. The sequence goes on from NW_027361697.1 coordinate 15,969,329, forward strand.
CGCTGATCGCGCGAGAAGGTCCTGGACCGTTTCTCGTCGGGCGTTTCTGCTGGGCTTCCTGTGGCGCCGATGAGCGACGCGTGGACGCAGGCGGGAGGACATCAGGATCGCCTCGTCTGACAGGTAAGTAGCGACCCCCGACCCCTACGATGTCGCTGGTGAGATCTGCCTGTGTGGCAGCTGACCACTTAGTGATGCACCAGCGATCCATATCGTTGTCGGGATCGCTGTTGCATTGCTTAGTGTAACGGTACCCTTAGTGAAATATTCTCTAATGCTAAAGAAAACCTCCCACTTCCTATCCCACCCACAAGAGAAATTAAAGAGTTATGGAGTTGTATGCAGTTAATAACTTTTTTCATATGGATATGTGTGGTGCAATGGCAGAGCTTGGGTTGCCAATGCCCATGACAAAGCAACTATTGTGCCCTTTAATCCTATAAAGATGCACTTTTAATCCAAATGATGCCCCCTGAGTGCCCAATTAAAGCAAATTATCCTTCCTGGGTGTCCCCATTAAAAAGTATTAATAATTTCTTAGTGACCCCTTAAAACATAAAAAATGCCCTATGTATTGTGTGCACCCTTCAAAAGTAATAATGCCCCCTTTGTGCCACCTCTTGCAAAAAAATATGTTTATACTGAATCTGAGTTCTTTTCTCTCCTGCACTAGGAGAATCCTGACGCATGGAGGTGCAATACAGTGACATTAATACACTGCTTGTTCTAGAAAACAGACACCTTGAAGACCAATAAAGATGCTGGCTGATTCCTGATGAAGGCGACATTGGAGCTTTCACAGCAATCTGGGACTTTTGACTACTCCAGGGTATGTGGACTATGCAACTTCTTTGTCGTTGGTGATGTCACTGCTAGTTTCCTTTTTTTTAATCCATATTTTGCACCCCTTCGAATTTTGCTCACAAGACTTCTGCTCCAGTGCATCCCCCACACTATGCCACTCCTGTGGGATCACCCACTTGTTGCACAAACTGCACCAAATGCACATTGTGCACTATTTTACAAATGTACATTGTGCATAGTAGATGTATGTAAAAGAGTATGCATATAGATGTAGAAAAGGGCTAAACAAATATTCACCTTGCACCGTGGCACACTTTGTGTCTCTTGGCTTCTATCTTACAAAGGTAATAAACGGCCAAGCTATGCAGATAGCGCAAAGGCTATACAAACATTCATTAGCACAAAATAAATGTTCACTTGTTCACCTATAAGTGCAAATTATGTCTGTGGGTATTGCAGTCCATTTTGACTTGGATTGGTACCTAAATGTGCCACAATGCTTCTATGGAAAAATAAAGTCCATATCAACAATAATTATGAAAAAAATCCATTGCGCTTCTAATTTTCAACCACGTCATAAAAAATATAGATTCGAAATGCTTCCATATTTATATCACTTAGGCTAGGATCACATAATCGTGTGTGCTCAATCTGAGAAAAAAAGGTGTGATTATGCTAATCTGGCTCTAATCAGAGTTTGATCAAAGTGGGATCTGTTTTTCATGGATGTCGAGGAAAAAAAATCTCCATCTTCTCTATTCTATCACTCCATAAAAATCGGACTGCATTCTGATGCTGAATGGGGTCCAATTTTTTTCATGAACCCATAAAGGCCGAACGCATTCCAATTTTCGGAGGCAAATTATGCATGGTGCAATCTTTTTTTCTTGGACCACATGGTCAGGGGGTAAAAAACAGACATGTGCGCAGCCTCATTGAATAATATTGGTGCGAGTGTGATCCAATGTTTTGATAGATTGCACTCAGAACGAAACATAGTTCTCTACATGAGCCCTTGGGGACACCTGAGTGTGGATCAATATTCACGGACTGACAGAATGGAGAAGATGGAGAATTTTTCATTTTTTTTAATCTCCTCATCCAGTCAAACTCTGATCAAACTTTGAGCATTTGGACAAATGTTATGCTATGGCGCAATGCAGCTTGGTGCTTTTTTTTTCTCATGCCGACTCAGCATGAGAAAAAAAATTGCAGCATGCTGTGAGTGTCTCTGCAAATCAAAATACGCACATTATTTCAAGTCTAAGGGTGTGTGCACACGCTGCTGATTTTTCCACGCGGATTTGTCAAAAACCGCAGGTAAATCCGCAGGTCAAAACACCTGCGGTTTATCTGTAGTTTAGCCTGCGGGTTTCCCCTGCGGTTTGACGCCTGCCATGGAGCAGGTGCCAAACCGCAGCAGAATCCGCACAAAGAATTGACATGCTGAGGTGTTGAAAACGTAGCAAATCCGCGCAGAAAATTCCGCAGCGTCTGCACAGTGGTTTTCATTTTGCATAGATTTTAATGGTACCGTACACCGCAGCAGAAACTGCTGCGGATCCGCAGGACCAAAACCACTGCGGATCCGCAGCAGAATCCACAGCGTGTGCATACACCCTAAGGCTATGTGCACATGTAGTTGGAAGTGCTGCGGATTTTTCCGCGCAGATTTTTAAAAATCCACAGGTAAATCTGCAGGTCAAAATACCTGTGGTTTACCTGCGGATTAGCCTATGGTTTAGCCCTGCGGTTTCACACCTCACAATGCTGAAGTGAAGGTTTGAAACCACAGCGGAATGCACACAAAGAATTGACATGCTGCGGATTGTAACCCGCAGCAAATCCACGCGGAAAAATCCACAGCATGTGCACAGCGTTTTTGGTATTACCATTGAAAACAATGGTACTGTACAACGCAGCAGAAACTACTGCGGTCCCGCAGAGCCTGAAACGCTGCGAGTCCGCAGCAGAATCCGCAACGTGTGCACATAGCATAAAGGTGCATGTAAAACACTGGACTCAACTCAGATGTCATACGAATTCAGTTCAATTTACACTGATGCAGACAATGTAGAAGATGGAGAAATTAAGGTATCCATCTTCTCCGCACCTTTGATTTTATTCTCTCAGAATCAAATCACAGTAACATGAGACCCGGCTCAAACTGTAATCATAGTTTGAGCCGAGTGTCATTACAATAATTGATCCGATTCTCTAGGAAGAGAAAATCATCACTCGTGTGAGCGATCCCTTATAGTGATATATACGTCAGTTGCGTAACTACTGGGTGCTTCTTTTTCGAATAAAGGGTGACAAATGAAACAGTGGCCCTTGAGAGTCTATGAAATTGTCACTCCACTTCCATTATGACCTAAATGGGATACGTACAATTCCTTTTGAAGCAGAAGTCCTACCCACAAAATTGATAGCTTGACTTCCGCAACCAGCGCTGAAAGTTTTAGAAAATGATTCCATTTTTTTTTGCACAAATAAATAACACATATAAATCTTTGCAATTTAACACATCTTACTGTAAGAAACAGTTGAATGAAGACATCGGAAGAGTCTGTCCACAAACTATTGCCTTTATTTGAGAAATTGTGAAATTCTTGCCGAAATGTATATTTCAGAAAGGATTGTAAAAGTGACAATTTCGCACAATGCACATTGACTTTCTCTGCCACATTCTAGCTGATATTTCACTTCTGCACCCAAGGTTATGGGAGTCAGTATAACATTAATCTTTGACAGTTCGACAAAGAAATGAGTTCAGATAGCCACAGAGCTGCATTAAAAAGTCATTGAATAGGAAGTTACTGAATGTGGTTTGTGGCACTAAGGGAGGAGTATAATGCTGCACATCAAATTTCTATTTAGTTTCCAGGCTTTCAAATGTACTTAAAACTTGGAATTTCAACTTATACTGTTCTTTGTTGAAAGCTACCATCAAATCCATACATCATATCTGGTGAATTAAAGTCATTTTTTAACACATACTGATAAAGGCAACGAGACAGGTCAACAATTTGCACATAACTCTATCTCAAAACATCTCCATTATGTGCACCATTTGCTTTACATTTGCTATAGGTTTTATTATTTTTTATGCACTCAATAGAGTAAATGGACAAATTTGTTCTTGCAGAATAAAACCTATTGAGATTCATTCAATATACAGCATATTGTACATAGGAATTTTCCATTTTTAAAATGTGATTTCACTCAATATTCTATAGACACTTAACTACCAAGTTTCATGTAGATTATGTAACAAACTTAGTTGTCTCCACTCATGTATTGGTTGCCTTTCCTGTCTAATGCTGCCTCTCCTTTACCAGAGGTGACAATGACAGAAGAAACAGCAATGTTGATTTCAATGCTGGTCAATGCGCCAGACAATCTGAAAGCGCTACTCCCCTGGAGATAGTGTACATTCACACTCCATCTAGTCATAAATAATAATGTATTAAAACATTTGAAAAAGTTTGTTGTATAGCCAGTCTCTAATAATTGTGAAAGAGCCAGTTACAGCTTGGGATCAGATGCTATTTAGGGCCCAATAAAATCCTGCAAGCCTTCTCTGTCACTGGTCAGCTATTGCATAATATATTTTTTGTATCACTGTTGTGTATATAGCGCTAGTGCGCTTACATTAGATTGACTGGCTGCATTCTGATATAGCTTTGCTCAACTTCCACCCCACCATTAATCCTTTGGGTGCAATTCCATATTTTATATCTCTACTGTCTTTGTTTCCTTTGAGTCATTTGTTTCTTTCAGAACTTCTGAATTTGAAACTAGATATCCTCTAACTAAGCCTATGACATCCGATTTTGCACATTTTCCCTGCCTCACTCGTTATGACCCAACTTGCTGAAACGTCTTCTATCAAAGCGCTCCTAAAGCCAGCAGCTATTCCATGTACAGAACACCGGAATCTCTGCTTGGAAGGGACAATCCATGTTCAGTGTTATGATCGTGTAGCAACTAACTCAGGAAAATAAACAACACACTAAAAACTGAACTGACCCTGCCAGTTCCTGTACAGACAAGAGATCCTAAGCCCACAGTCATTATTGGTTCCTGCGCAAGCTGAGATTGCCCTCACTGCAGACTAGACTATAGAAACTTGGACCTATGCTGCCTGAAAGTTCGTCGAGCGCTTCACATTCCTCCTGAAGAACCGGAGGGCAGAGCAGCGTTTAAATTACCTACAGAATGGAATGTGTGCTGAGATAGAAATCGCAAAAGGAGTTAAACAAAGCATAAAATACAAAATAAAGGATTAAGTACGTCATGTTAGAGAATATGCTGCTTACGTCCTAAAAAGAAACAGAAGAAAAGTGAAGAATAAAGAACATAAACAGCAGAGAGACAAACCCTAGCCGGTCTATCACTGACTGGCTTAAACTACAGCAGTATGGTTGGACATCCAAACACTATCGCTAGCAGGAAAGACCAACAGGGGAAAGTACCGGTATATAAACCGCTCCCGAAAGGTGTTAGGATAGCCAAATTAATAAATGAAAACACCTGCTACCCTAACAAGACTGAAGCAAGGATAACAGTAACTATATACGCATGGAAAAGGTATATCTGTTGTTGCTTAGGCGAAAAAGAAGCTGACCACAAAGCACAGGCTCAAGGGTTTGAACCCAGATGCATGAAATCCAAATAACATCAGGGTGACCTTGGAAACAAATGGTGCAAAATAAATTGACTGGTGTCAAGTGTGTCTGTGATAGCCTTTGCGATCTAACAAATTTAAACATTTTTATGGTTTATTTTTTACTTATTTATTTTACTCACTTATATAGTGCCATTAATTCTACAGTGCTTTACAGTCTAATTTAAAGTGAATATGAACTGCAAACAGGATTCACTGCTAAAGACAGAAATTATGAAGTAGAAAATAAAAGTGGACAACATTCTCCAAACATGGTGAAGAAGCAGAAAAATAACACGGTCATTATGGTAAAGATTAAAGATGAGTGGTTAAGACAACATTCGAATTTACAGGTTCACTAAGATTTTCCCTGAAGACTCAATTCACAGAGATCTTTTTCTCCATTAATTAAATGTCCCTTATTATTTTCTTTGGTCAATATAGACCCAAGAGCATGAAAAAACATAAATTGTAAAAATAAAAAAAAAAACATATACACACCATACCTTTCACTTCTTCACTCCTCACTGTCACCCATTCGGTTCTCACTGCAACTTGTTATCATGGCCATGAGAGCTAAATCCTTGAGCCTTTTCATGCTAAGTCGGGATGTCCAGGTCTGATGAGGCCTGAAAGGGTTCTGCGCTAGCACCCATAAGGTCACGGCTTCTTAACTACACATTGTGCATTGTCATCTCTGGGCTTTCAGTGTTTGACAGTGCTAAGGACAATACAAGTGATGTTGAAGAGCAGAGGGACCACACAAGTGTTTTTTTTTAACCTTTTGATGGCCTTCATGGTCCAGAAAAATGGTGGTCAGCAGCTGGCACTTTGCTGAGTCTGCGGGAAAGCAAATTACAAATAATCCACATATCGATAAATGTGTATTTTTGTAATATTCGAGTAGAATTCAATTTCACTCACACATATTCATTCAACTCTAGTGAAGAACTAACTAGACCAAGATTATGCTGTGCTGCTCATTGCGTCTGGGCATATCAAAACTAATGAAACAAAAATAAATTTCAGTTTTACAAAAAATTGCAACATGTTACAGAAATAAAAAAAAAAATGTTTTATGGGGGTCTGTGATTTGAAATTCCCAAAATCGTTGACACAAAAAGACAAAAAGATTTTGACTCTTTTGTTTCTAATTAACAAATTGATGTGTAGACTGTAGAAAATCTGTAGGTCATAAACAGCTAACTCTACCACTCTATGAGACCTGAAAAAATAATCAAAGCTAAAGGAGCATGGTAGTCAGTTGAGTTAAGGCCCCGTCACACTAAGCGAGATCGCTAGCGATATTGCTTAAGCGTCACCGATTTTGTGACGCAGCAGCGATATTGCTAGCGATATTGCTATGTGTGACACTTACCTCCGACCGGCTCCCCCGCTGTCTATCACTGATCGTCCTGAGCCATTTCTCGTCGGCGGCTTCCTGCTGGCGCTGACGAGCGACGCGTGGACGCGGGCGGAAGGACGTCTTCATCGCCGCGTCTGACAGGTAAGTAACGACCACCGACCGCTGCTACGTCGCTGGTGAGACTTGCCTGTTTGGCAGCTCACTAGCGACCATTTAGCGATGCACCAGCGATCCTGACCTGGTCGTATCGTGGTCAGGATCGCTGGTGCATCGCTAAATGTGATGGGACCCTTACTCTTACCCTTTTATTTTTAGTCACTGGATCACTTTGTACACTATTTCTCCGATTGTAAACGCTTGACATTTCAAAGACTATTTCTGGAGCTGCTCCAAACTTTATGCGTTTTGGTCTATGACAATATTTACTACCCCAGTCTTGTTTTTGCTTGATTCTTATCATTCTGACACAGTTCATCAGCATCCCTTAGGCTGTTGTGCCATTTTGCTAGGTAACTGACAGGTGTCCACCAGTCATGTCACTGAGAAGATGCCAACTGAGCCAGGAAACATTTCCAAAACTGTGTAGTTCTCACTCCATTGCACACGACCACTTGTTAGGCTCTAGCAAAGCAATAGTTATTTCTTGCACGTCCAGGGCTCTATTGCTATATGACTGTTTCTGATAAGGTCATCTAAGATCTGATATATAACCCAGCGAGTTCAGTCAAATGAAATCTGAGTGTCAATTCAAGTCTGTTCAGTCTCTGCCTCTAGCCTAATATATTTCTATATTGTTTGCCTGTGTTTGACCTTGCTCTTTTCCAAGACTTTGTCTACAGCCTTGCTCCTTTAGATTTGTTTTCAGAGATGTGTTGTTCTACACCTAGGTCCTAACCTAGGCTTATTCTTTATTGGATAGCACACCTAGACTGCATAGTTCTTCTGATGCACAGATAAATGGTGAAGTTTTATACATTCTAATAAGATATTTACCCTTCCCTTAAAACTGGCATAAATAACATTGGGTCTTTGCCATGGACAATGTTTCTTTCGATCTCATAATATTTTATGAAGAATTTCTAGCTCGCTGTTTAGCTTTCAGTGACTACTCATAATACTTATTTGTCACCATAACTAGTTTTCCATTCCACTCCTTACCCCAGTTACTATGCATACGCAAAATTTTAAAAATTACAAAAGTAAAATCTTTTGACTTGCCAATATGGGAAGTCAAATATTTATTGAAAGGATAGTCACACTACAAATTAAACAAAAATGGAATATGTTTAAATAGGCAATAGGACAGTATGATTTTGGAGAAAAAAATCAGTAACGCAAAATAATACTTTAAAAAAATTGCAGATTACCTATGCATTCACAATTTTTTGTAACAATATTATGTAACAGTAGTAAGACACAGATTAGAACTGAAATGTCCAAAAGTGTCATAAATGATAAACTGTTCTAATCTGTCGATTTAAAGAAAGGATTCCACCCCACACATTCCCACAATCAACCTCCCGACAGGGCAGTTAGAGCTGATTCTAACTGGCCGATAACCAGTCCTGGCTGATAACCAGGATGTGCAATCTGTCTTTCTAAAATGGCAATTAAGTGACCGTACATTTAACTGATCTGTGATTGCTTAACTGCTGTGATCAGACTGCCAAAATCTCTCACAAGAGTAAATGCTATTTTTTATTTTTTTCTTCTCCTCATTTATGATTCACTCCCATTATTACCCTAAAAAATAGTGAATCATTTGTGATTCTCTGGCCTAAGGCCAGATTCGTACCACATTTCTGCCACACGTCAATGATTCCATTGGATTTTTGAACCCCTGGAAAAGGAATTTGGATATGTATCAAGCAAATCCACAGACTTATGTTATCAGAGTTCAAAACATCCAACTTTAGATTCCATTTAGACTCTGTCTTCAAAGTAGAAAACATTAGCTTAATCTACAATTTAAAGGTGGATATGGCTAATGTCACAAGCATGTGGGCAAACCTGGTAATGTGATGTGAAGTCAAGAGATAGAGTAGATGTAGAACATAAATAGTCATGAAAATAAAAAGAAAAGAGTGAAAGAAATAAAATTAGGAGATAAAAACAGAGACACAGAGAAAAACAGAGAAGAACATAAAGAACCTATTGAGTCCAAAAAGAGATACTGGGATCCAAAATGTGTTGATACCTGTGTTTGCAAAATTTTGGATCATAAAAAGAAACATGTTTTAACTTGCTTTCTTTTATCAAAAGCGAAATGTAAAAGAATACAAAAAATACTAACAGTGTATGATTTCTTTTGTATTCCATAGCCTTACAATTATGTTAAACATCATTCAACTCAGATTAGGTTCTTACACTGATAAATAACAGCTTGACATACAAGCCAGACATAGAAAAGGTCAAAGGAGAATAGATATTATTTCTGATGCATATTTGACAATTTAAAAAAGTCAGGGAATGCATGAAGAAATTGAACAAAAGCTTCAATTACTGTAGTAAAGTTTTTGACTTTTTTTGAAGAGTAGGGATGAGCAGATCCTTGAAAGTTTGGGTTTTGGTACCCAACCTGAACAAAGTTTGGTTAGGAATGCAGAACTATAAAAAAGAGAGAGAAGCCAGCGCTGCCTACGGTCAGAATGCAATACATAAAGTGCATATGCACATATAAATTTCTAACTGTATTTCAAAATAAGACATTTAGAAAACAATCCTAAAATTTTTTGAGCCACCCTGCCACGTCAAGGCATTCTCATATGGCGCAGTCCTACGCTACATTTTTTTATATTCGCTGTGCCATTACAGCCTCCTAAATGTATTAAAAGCAAGACCACATTAAATGCAAACTGTACCTGAAGTGTTTCTAAATCACTCCCCGCAAGGAGAAATGATACTTCTTGGATATCGGTCAGACGCCTCTCTCACAGCCAAACAAGATCTCACACTTTGCACTGACGAGGGGCAGTACCCCAAAACACAGTGTCTGCAAATTGAGATTCTGACTTGGCTTTTATCCTAAGTCATGTAGCAAGGCTCGTTAAAAGGTCGACATTGACTTTTAGGATTGCTACGTCCAATAGGTGGCACTAGAGTTCTAGTCCTCTTCCTCTCTGAAGAGACAATTTGCATGAATCACTCCCATGATGTCATAAAGGGCAAGTGCAGATAAAGGCTGACCATGTCCGGACATAGACATTTCAGGTCCAACCTCCACACTTACCTGACCAGCAACCACAGATGAAGGGTGAAACATGCTCAGACACAGGTGCACAATCAAACAGAGCCTGAGGCAGGGCAGGGCTGCTGTATGTGTATACAGCAGTCTAGATCAATCACAATGAATGCAGAGAGAATGGCGTGCATAGCCCAGCACGCACGGCAACAGTGGTGGTCAGCCACAAACCAATATGAAATAAAAAAGAGAGAGAAGCCAGCTCTGCCTATGGTCAGAATGCAATGCATATGCTGGCTTCTCTCTCTTTTTTATTTGAATGCAGAACTGTACTCGAGCTTGAACCAGATTTTGAACTCTATTGAAAACAATGGAGACCTAAAAAAAAATCACTCTCTTTCCAATGGACTCCCCCTGGAACTCCAAAAATTACAACGGACTTCCAGGAGATGACCACGTTGGGCATTTAGCACTAGACACTAACTATCCAATACAAACCCCAAACTTTTAAGTTCGGGTTCACTCATTCTGTTGAAGATATAAAGAAACCAAGAACATGAAGATTTTTAGTTTTTTTACCCATGTCGGTAATGATATAGGATATCAAAATTCAAGTGATCATAATAGCCAATCACTATGTATTAGCATAAAGATGGATAGATGTGGCAGACTGGCAGTGTAAAAGTTGTAGAGAACTGGTTAAGTAAATATTTTTGAATGTTTAGTATTTTTATATTTATACGCCAGAGATATTAATTCTTGTATTTAGACAACTTTTGATGAGCAAAATTTTGCTCAAAATTCAGCACAGAAATAAAGAGGACAATTTAATAAGACTGGTGTTGCACATGACAATTTTAATGTGTGAGCTTGTTGCAGTACGATGCACCTAATTTATTAACAGTTGCTTGCCACTTAATGATTTAGGTACATTAATTACTTCCATTCCATCCATAGACTTTAAACATCCAGGGGTCCTGCTTCTACTCTGCAGTGACATTCTAAAATGAAATGTCACTGCATAGTAGAGCAGCTAACTGTGGGAGAAGGGATCCGGCTATCAGAGACAGCTGGAGTGCCCATAGAGGATGCATGGATGGTTTATTATCATCAGTGCTTCTTACAACTACTTCACAGTGCTGAACAAGGGTTGTGTATGCAGTATTAAGAAGTACTCATGGCCCTTTCACCTCCATACAGAGTGTCCGTGTGATTACTGTGTATAAGGCATGGCAGGAGGTGCTTGGTGATAGGAAATAAAGACAGCTCTACAGTGAAGTCAGGAGGCTGCATTTCCCCTGTAACTGGGGCAAGCATACCATCCCCAATTAAAAGGAGATTAAGATGAAAACCAAAATCTAGAATTATTGAAATGCTCCCCATAGGTTTTTAATTACATTATCTGAGGCACACTGTGCAAATTAAATGAAAAATAACATGAATAAATAAATAAAAAAAATTGCAGGTAAAAAATAAATTAATTAGTAAGATATAAAATAGCGACTGTCACATTTTTATCCATCGACTGCGCTGTGTAAAAATATTGCAACTTATTAAGGTATTTTACACAAGAATCCTGCCATAAACACTTTAAGGAATTAGCCATATAATCTCCTAGATTTTTTTTAGTAACCAATTAGATCACTTTTTTACTTTTTCAACTATTCTGGGAAGTGAAAACTGCAGTTTTGAAGCACTGATGCTTCTAAGGGTGTTTTTTTTATTTATGCAAGGCCCATAATGTTTTGCAAACAGCAAAGGGTAATAACAAACCAGGAAAGCTCATCCTAGTGACATTTTTAGACAACTGTACGCGAAGTACTGTGTTATCAGGATCATGTCATTGTAGAGCCCTCATTGCCCACTTGACTGTAATTTTTTCAATTTTTTACTCATTCATTAATTTAAACAACTTTATAATTCTATATTTCCCGTAAATGAAGAGGATTGAGGAAAATTACAAAGCAGGATTTGCACTTCTTATGGATACTTAAATCAGTTGGATTATTGGTACAGATAGAGTTGCATATTGTTGGGAAAACTTTAGCTCCTCGCAGGCACAAGAGTTGGAAAAAAGAACCATGACACAGATGAAGAAAAAAGTGAGGCTGGGAATGACAAAAGCAAGGCTGTTTGGCTTGGAAATTGAAAATGAACATAGACATATTTTCATACAAATTTTTAAAATCTCTAAACCACACTAGAGAGAGAGCATTTACCCCCTTCTCCTCTGTCACACAGAATGGCAGCACGAGACAAGAGCTGGCAATCCAGCTGACACTTTTAGAAATAGACTTAAAATGGACATAGGGAAGTAGAGAATTACATCTAGTTGTGAAGTGAACCTAAATAGCATGCATGCAGTACCTTTTGGAACTAAAGGTCCCCTGCAGTGTCAAGGAAAATGTATTTTGTGCGTAGACAAAGAGTTAAAGATTGGACAAATAGTTAAGCCAGGAAAAGCCTCTTAAGTTTTGAGAGGATTGAAGCAAATATCTCATACCTTTTAGAGATAGCTGTTGTTCTTCAGGTACACGTTCCTTTCATCCAAACATCTTTGCCAGATGCTTGGGCATAGGTAGAAAATTATGAATAGTGGGTGTGGAAAAATCCAATAAAGATGGGACATAAATTTTCAGCTTCATGGCTAATTGGGGAAGAAAATGCATGTTTTTTTCATAACTGGAACCCCTGCCTATAAACCCCAAATCCATAGTGGCCAGATAACTGACAACAGCCATATCATGTTTGATCTCTGGGAAAGGTAAAGTCACTATGAAATATATTGTGGCAATCTTCTGTGATCATCAGACATAACGTTATCGCATAAGCTGGGAATTTCCTAAAATCATGAAGGGCTGAGGATATCCCACAACCCAGCCTAATTGAGATCATCAAGGGGACTGTGGGTGTATCTCAGGTACTGATAAAAGGTCAAGACAAATTATGATCTGTGTACAATGCTGAGGAATATACATGTCAATGTGGGCTTGATTCCAATAACCAGATATTTTGAATTGAATTGCCTTAGCCCACTAACTGAATAATCTCTGTGATCAATGTAGTAAGTCTTTTGTTAATCCATTTTTATTTTCTGTAATTGTATATGTCGTTTTGTTTTGTCCCCTTTGTAAAATGTTTTGTACATTTTTTTATAAACACTACCTATCATTTGGATTAATTATAAAATTAGATAGTTCTGCTCCTTTTGTTCTGTAAACCACACCTCAAACCATATGCTACCTACCAGGTGTCCAGTTTGCAAGAATAAAAACAAAAAACAACTGGTGGTAATCATCTTTCTTGGATTATTGTGGAGTTCACAGTGAATGTATCGGATGTATATACATATATTTCATGTGTTGGAATCAGAGGTGTATATATCATATGTGCATTTCAGTTCCCCAATAACCGGCCTATTAGTGGAAGCAATAAGTCAAGTAATTGTACAGACAATAGGGGGCAGCAGGGATCTGTTCAACACAAAGATCACAGAGGGTGGTTCTGCGGGACCTTCCCAGACTGCAGTATCTTGACGCATATCCTGTCTCATTCTTGCTTAATCTCTTCAAATATCATAATTTGCCTTATATTATAGTTAAAATTAGAAATATAAAAATAAATCTCTGTCATAAGAACTCAGTCCCCTCTTCTCTCACTGTCCTTTGTGTTGATGTAAGACAACTGGTGGCAGCAGAATCTCCATGCTGTGCCCTATCTGCAGTGGGGTTGGTCCTTAGCCAGTCAGCAGATGAAGATTTAACTGATTAGCAGGAAATTATCCCTTAATTCTTTGCAGGATTTTTACTATACTGTTTTAATATCACACAGAAAATGCAGCAGGCTGAGGCTAGGATCACATGACTGTATTTTCTCTCATCTGTGAAAATAGGTCTGATTCTGCTAATCACTCTCTGATCAGACTCTACACAGAGCTTGATCATAGTGTGATCCAATTTTGTAGTATGTGGGCAAGATGGAAAAAAATGTCTCCATCTTCTCCATTCTATCAGTCTGTGAAAATTTTTCTGCACTTGGATATCATCCAAGTTCAATCCGATGTTTTGCTGACAGACCCATTGACTTGCATGGCCGAGTGCGATCCGATTTACAGATTCAAATCATGCATGTTGCAATTTTTTTCCTATGACAGACTCACTCAGAGGAAAAAATTGGACACGTAATCGGCCATTGGCTAGTGTGTGCTCTGTCATATCGCACTTTAACCAAAAATACAGTTACCTGCTTAAACCTTTATCGACAGTGAGAAAGTAGAATTCCCATTAAAATTTTTGTGGACTAAACCTGTGTAAATGCGTATCTAGTGTAGTCTAGGTGTATTAATATACTCATCGATCGCCACCTTCTTTGGTGACCAGTGCCTCACCCGTCCTCTTCAGAGTCACGTGACTGAAGTTCTGACTCGCTGGCTAACACTGTGCTGTACGTGTGAACGAGAAGTCATTTTTACAGTGTAAGCCTATGGAGTGTCAGAAAAAGGCTCCATAGACTTAAATTGTAAACGTGACTTCCGGCTTCACAGAGCACAGAGTGAGCCAGAAATTGGGAACTTCAGTCCCATGACTTAGAAAGGTTGTGCTTCACACCAGACAAGATGGTGATTGGTCAGTATATTACACCAACAGTACATTACATAAATATTCACAAAGGTTTAGCCCACAAGAAATTTAATAAAAATGCTTCCTTTAAGCATTATTTCTAGGCTTTAAGAAAGGCACTGTACTTACCATAAAAAAAGGATGATCAATCTGTAAACTCTGGAAGTATGAGGAAAACAATGAAGTAGCTTTTTGCCTTCAAATGAGAATTTGTAGTGCTGTTAGAGTTCCCCACAGGGCCGTGGGGTACTCGGTACCGGGCCGGACGGTTCTTAAAGTGAGATGTCACGGCAGCAGTGACCCGGTCTGTGGCCCTGGGCGTCCAGTAAAATTAATAAATGATGATAGGGTAGTTTGTAGAGGAAATAGTTTGTGATGTCACCCGTGGCATTTCGCAAGGGTAGCCAATGCTGCAATGCAGATACTCTTGGATGGTGTTAGGGCAGCAAAGACGATTAAGCTCTCCACGGGTAGAGCTGTGTCCCAGGGCAGTTAGGATGTTAAAAGCAATGATAGTGTCTGTTGTGGTGAGTGTGGAGCAGGGCAGTTGAGATGCAAATGACTCAGATGACACAGCAGGGTGCAGTTTCCAATGCTTTACTCACAGTTCGCTTGTGCACAGATGCTCACTTAGTGCTGTGTCCTCCAGGTGAGGGGTCCAGCAAACTCCCAGATAGATTGGGATACACCTTTCCAGGAATCCCTTCTGTGTGTTTCCCTCCTGGCCGTCTCACTGTGCTGGTTTCCACCTCTCCTGCTCTGCGTCTTCACACACAGTGTCCCGAGCCAGCAGACTCAGAACTGATGTTGGTCAGACCCCTGGATCCTATATGTCTGCCTTTTCAGTGAATGAGTGTGGGGTCAGCTGCAGCACTTAAAGGTACTGCCGCCTCCAGTTTTCTAGCTGAGTCCTTAGTTTTTCCACTAGTTTTGGGGCTGGTCCCCTAACTGCGACCTGTTCCCTCCACCAACCACGCCGGTGGATGTGGGCCCCATGGATGGATCACTCACTATCCATGCCCCTAAGACCTCTTCTTCCTCTCCTGTGGAGCTTTCCTTGCTTTCTTCTCTATCTTTACTCTGTCTCTCTCACTCTCTTTAGTCTGGAGACAAGCTGCACTCAGCTTCAATCTCCACAAGTGACTCCTTCTCTTTCCCTCCTGACTGACTCCTTCCTGAACAATCTCTTTACCTCAGCACTAACTCCTCCCACCAACTGTCACTTCCTTAAGCTCCACCCCTTCTCTACTTTCTCCACCCACACCCTCTACTTAACTCCCTCTTGGCCAGATGGAGACTAGTGTTGGGCGCCGGTGTGTGAGTCCTGGCAGCGCTCCTTCCTTACCAGAGAGCAGAGTATCACACCTCTGCATGAATTCCAGTACCCTGTGGCGACTGAGACCCCAGGGGCGCTACACTTAAATATTATCAAAAATAAATTTCTGAGAGTTGTTTCTGTAGAACAGTGTTTAATATATGCCGAAGACTATTTCCACAGCTCTATACATTGATCCCTCTTCACATAGCTCGTTATTGGAGCTATAGATTAAATGCCACAATACAAACTAACAGCATCTCCTTCTTTAGACAAAAGTAAGCTTTTGGAGACAGAACTTTGATATTTTACCAACAAATATATGTGTGCATCTTTGATAAATAATAAAGATGAGCAAATCTTTAGAAATTCAAATTCGCCAGCTTTGCTCCATTTTTGCAAATCATTTGATTTGCTGCAAATAGATTAACTATGAATTATCAGTGATCTAAAGACTCCAATTTCCCTGAAAAAAAGTGTATGATTTTCTGCTGTCTATTAAACTACATCCAACCCCTTTTAAGTGATTTGATGCAAATACACCTTGACTACTGACAAAGAGACTGTATATGGCTATGGATAAAAAGATGGTAAGTAGTTGTAACCAACAGCTACAACATTCCTAACACAGTAATCTTCACTGCTTCGCTTTCACACGCTATTTGTTTGGTTTGTTCAGTGTTTTAAAGGAAATCTCTCATCAGGCTTTTTCTATTTAATCTTGGGGCAGCATTATGTTGTGGATGAGATACTGATTTTTGTGATGTGTCACTTATTAGGCTGTGCGCTGTTGTTTCAATACATTGAGTGTTTTATCGGCAGGACATTAACACTACAAGACTATAGCTCGTGTATCCTGGTCCAACTCTGCCTCCTCCAAGCTGCTAATCAATGGCGTGGGTGGGTGTGCTCTGCTCTATGCTACATTCGAAAACACTGATAATATCACTCCTGCTACACCCAATAAAGTAAGTGTTACATCACTGGAATCAGGGTCTCTTTTCCTACATTATGCATATCTCTGATGAGATAGCAAAAAGCTGGTGACAGATTGCCTTTAAGGTTTTCTTTCCCTATCGCTATGGCTATGCTTAAAGCTGCGACGTCCTCTCACTGTCCAGATTCACCACAAAATGGCAACTGCATTTCAGGATTCTGCTTTTATTGAAGCTATGATATACCCTCCTGACTAGCTATACTATAACATGTGACATGACATCTACAAAACCAAATGGGAAAACTGACATTGCTGTGTCTGAGACCATTTAAGCCTTCTCTGGCCAATTTCTGCAGTGCATCAAATGCCAGTGGTTCTTTTAGGACAATGCTTAATTGCGTAATTGGAAATTGTTTGAATATGCCGGTTCATCACATTACTAAAAATTCAACTTGTCTTTTCACTGAGAGGATTTGTTTATCTGTTCTATATAGATTGTGTCTTTTTGATCCTGTAACCATATAAAAGGGTGCATCATAGACATGAGCAAATCTATTCACAATCCATTCATTTTTAATAATACAAGTCTTTCTGATTGGCTTTGAATCCTGATTTTGACATATTCCTTTTAATATCTCCATTGACGCCTAAATTGACAATCATTCTAAAGTGCCTGTGGTGTTAATATGGCGCCGTTGATAACGTCATATTGGCTTTCTCTAAACCCACAATATATCTATATAGAAAATGTGCATATCCACTTTTCATTCCTTCTTAAATTTTGGGCTAAGTAGATTATTTGTGAGCAGACTTTAGTAAGAAGTTATTGGCTCCAAATCTGACCCCAAACTTGGGATCTATTAGTATGTAAGGGTGTGTGCACACGTTACGGAATCTGCTGCGGATTTTTCCACGCAGATTTTGCTAAATCCGCAGGTAAATCCGCAGGTCAAAAGACCTGCGTTTTACGTTCAGAATTGCCCGCGGTTTCCACTGCGGTTTGCCAACTGGTAATGTAGCAGGTGTCAAACCACTGTGGATTCCGCACAAAGAATTGACATGCTGCGGATTTAAAACTGCAGCAAATCCGTGCGGAAAAATCTGCAGCATGTGCACAGCGTTTTTTGATTTCCATTGAATTTAAAGGTACTGTACAATGCAGCAGAATCCGCTGTGGATCCACAGGGCCAAAAACCCTGCAGATCCGCAGGAGAATCCACAACGTGTGCACATACACTTAGGCTGTGTGCACACGCTGCGGATTCATCTGCGGAATTTTCTACGCAGATTTAGCAAAATCCGCAGGTCAAAAGACCTGCGGTTTATCTGCGCATTAGCCTGCGGTTTAGCCCTGCTGTTTCACACCTCTACAATGGAGAAGGTGTGAAACTGCTGCGGATTCCGTAGAAAGAAGTGACATGCCGTGGATTTGAAACTGCAGCAATCCGCGCTGAAAATTGCGCAGCATGTGCACTGCAGTTTTTGATTTCCATAGGTTATAATGGTACTGTACACCACAGCAAAAACTGCTGCGGATCCGCAGGGCCAAATCCGCTGCGGATCAGCAGCAGAATCCGCAGCGTGTGTACACAACCTTAGGCTGGGGTCACACAGGCGAGAAACTCACATGAATCTCGCATCTCAATACCTGGCACTTGCCGCTGGCAATCGGGACCGGAG
Organism: Dendrobates tinctorius; assembly: GCF_039654945.1. Classification (NCBI taxonomy): domain Eukaryota; kingdom Metazoa; phylum Chordata; class Amphibia; order Anura; family Dendrobatidae; genus Dendrobates; species Dendrobates tinctorius. The sequence goes on from NW_027361697.1 coordinate 15,987,900, forward strand.
CGCTCAGTTGCATGTATTTCTATGCAGCTGAGCGCTCCAGTCCTGAGTGCCGGCGGCAGTGCTGGGTATTGAGATGTGAGACTCGTGCAAGTTTCTCGCATGTGTGACCCCAGCCTTAGAGTCAAAGTCATCAAAAGATCCTCTGGCGGATCAGTCTTTCCCTGTCCCCTAATCATGACGTGTATGTCCTAATGAAACCTTCGCCTTCATATGAAATCATTTTGATAAAATTGTTCCCCAACTCATTACAAAATAGTTTAGGTAGCAAACCGGAACACATAAAGCTTTTAGATAAATCAACACCAACACTTAAACTATTTAACAATATAAATCAGAACTCACTAAGGCTAGTTTCACATTTGCGCTTTTGAGCGCAGCGACGGCCTGAGCACGGCCGCCGCTAAGCCCCACACCCTGCCGCGCCTCTGCCGGTAGCTCCGCCTACCAGCGCATGACACTGCATTCATCCTGCGTCCCCTATCTTTATCACTGGGGGTGCAGGCCATGCGCAGTATGCGTTTGGCGGCGCATGCACCTTTTTGACGGTGCGCCGAGCGCAACCAAACTGCAGCATGTTGCGTTTGGCACAGGTCGGCGCACCGTCAAAAGGACGCATGCGCCGCCAAACGCATACTGCGCACAGCCTGCACCCCCAGTGATAAAGATAGGGGACGCAGGACGTATGCAGCGTCATGCGCCGGTAGGCGGAGCTACCGGCGGAGGCGCGGCAGGGGGCAGGGCTTAGCGGCGGCCGTGCGCAGGCCGCCGCTGCGCTCAAAAGCGCAAGTGTGAAACTAGCCTAAAATACTGTATCTAGAAAGCATTTTCTATTCTTTTTCAAGAAATCTTTAGTATAAATAGCATCAGAAAAAATCCTGTTTTTTAGTTGTAAGAACATACATTTTCCATCTCTGAAGCACACATCTGGTCTTGAAACACAGCCGATTATTCCTTTTGAAAAATAAAAAAAATGAAGAAAAAAAAGAAAATGGTACCCTGCTGCATTTAAAAAATGTATGAATTCAATTTGTAATTTCACATTTAGAAATAAATAATAAATTGCCTGTCCGTTGTTAAGCTAGTTTCAGGCTCTTGATAATTGTAATAGTTGATAAATCAGGGGGATTTTTGGAGAACCGAGCAGCACGATGTGTTTGTTATTGCGTCTGTGGTTTCTTTGACAAATCATGCCCTTGGAGTATATTTTTCATACAAGTTTCCATGGAGATTTCAATTTCTTTACATAAGAAGGATTTCCTGGGCTACCAACTGATGTTGCTGGAAGCCTTAGTCAATATAAATGAAGGGTTGTCTTTGATTTTCACTTGCGATGTGCTGCTGAATAACTTGGTGGTAACCTAGGTTGGTAGGTTGGTAAAATTTTATACTAATATTGAACCAACGCAATATATTGTTTTTTATTTGTAATATTGTATGATTTTTATAAAAAAATTGCTTATTTTTTTCTGATGTATTAACTATTCTACTACAGTTGATGAATGCAATTTGTAATTGGTGTTAAAAACATGCTTTCAAATTAAACAAATAAGTTCAATTTTATTTAATTACTTAAATCATCTTTTTTTTTAAGCTTTTATTTCCAAGCTATGTTCCTACTAAATAACAAAAGTAAATGCAATACTAATATAATATACAGTAAATATGTCTAAAATAATAGAAAAGATTGAGAACTTACATTTTTTAGTATAAATAGTTAAAATGCAATCCTTGATACGTCTTTTTACAGAGATCCACATTTCAGTATAGCTGTTTGAATAGATGCACCAACCAAAGAGAATTTTGGGCCTTAAGCTAGATAACTATCACAGACAAGAAATAAAACAATTGCTCACAAAGGTCCTTCTGAACCTCAAATTATGCACCATAAATTCATAATACAGAATGACATTTTGCTGCTTTAGTTGGACTATACAGCTTATATGGTGTGTGTGTAAATATATACAGTATATATATATATATATATATATATATATATATATATATATTTTTTTAATCTAAGGTTGCTTAGTCATTCTTAAGGATCTTCCCGTCTGATTTACTCTCACTAGATCGTGAGATTGCTGAGCACGCTAACTTCTCCACGAAACTGATATGGAAAAAATTTCTAAAGACACATCTCTGGTCTCATGATGAAAATTAATTGGAAATCTTAGAAGTGAGATTACAATAAAAAAGTATAAGAATGGGGATGAACAAACCCAAACGGGAAAGTTCACGATCCATACCTGACACCTAGTGTCCGATACTGAACTCCGGAACAAGGACTTTTTATTGTATGTCCTGTTTGGGTTCGGCAATCAAATAAAGCTTCTCCAAAGAGTGCAGCACAGCCAATCAACACGCTTTTAGACTGTGGGCACTTCTGGAGCCACCACAGCCATGCCAAGTATTGGTATGGCTGTGACTGGCCAGCGCACTATGTGACCCGGCCTGTATAGATGCCGGATCATGAATGTCGCTGCCATTATACTCTTATTACTGCAGGGATAGGACACAGCTGGAGGGAGGGACATATTCTGACTGCGCACTCTGCTAAAGAAACTTTGTGTATACTCTGCAACCAATATCTGCTGTAGTACTGTGCTAAAAGCTGCTGTGTGTACACTGCAAACAGCCTGGGAGAATATCATGCTAAAAGCCACTGTGTGTACTCTACAACAAGTACCTTTCCTTTTAGCTGTGGTGTGTCCTCTCCACATTCCACCTGTGGGAATACAATTTCTATAAGCCACTGTGTGCACTCTGCACCTCCACGCCTTTGGGAGTACAGTTCTTTAAAGCCACTGTGTGTACTCTGCACCCACTGCCTGTGAGAACACTGTTCCTTTAAGCTGATCTGTGTTTTCTAGTAGTCTGAGAAATAAATAATTGTCATCAGCAGTCTACTTGCCATTTCTAGGCCAAAGAATTATTTTTTCAAGACCACTATGTGATTTCTAGTAGTTCAGCAAATATACTGCTCAAAAAAATAAAGGGAACACTTAAACAACAAAATGTAACTCCAAGTCAGTCACACTTCTGTGAAATCAACACTGATTGTGATTCAATTTCTCCTGCTGTTGTGGAAATGGAATAAACAACAGGTAGAAATGATAGGAGGGTCACTAACATCCATGTGTCTGCTCACACTCCACCTGTGGGAATACAGTTTCTATAAGCCACTGTGTGCACTCTGCACCTCCACGCCTTTGGGAGTACAGTTCTTTAAAGCCGCTGTGTGTACTCTGCACCCCCTGTCTGTGGGAACGCTTTTCCTTTAAGCTGATCTGTGTTTTCTAGAAGTCTGAGAAATAAATAATTGGCATCAGCAGTCTTCTTGCCATTTCTAAGCCAAAGATAATTTTTTTTCAAGACCGCTATGTGATTTCTAGTAGTTCACAAATATTCTGCTAAAAAAAATAAAATGTTAATGTCATTAATGTACTTTCTATTTTACCATGATTACTATGGTGACAGAACCCCCTTTAAGTCATTTTCCAATCCACATTTGTTTGCAGGGCTCTTACCTGCTATTACCCCCATTCAGCTTCCTTTTGCAGCCCCCTCGTCCATTTTACAGAAATTTTACAGCACTGAAGTTTAGGTCCCCATTGAATCGAATGGTGTTCGGAGTCCGGGGTCAAGTTCGTGTCAAGTTTGGGTCCTGTACAGGACATTTTAAAAAAGTCCACCCGAACCTGGTGAACCCGAACATCACTTATCACTATATGTGAGTAAAGACTAAAAGAAATGTGGCCATTTGAAAGTTACATAGAATTTCAAAAAACAGAATAACCCCCAATACACACACATCATTCCCTGTCCTAGTCATAGGCTCTTTAGAAAATGTCTAACATAAATGAGTTTCCTTACAAATTATTGCTTTGCACAGTATAAACAATACAATGAATATGCCAACAATTTTCAAGGATTATGTTGTCTAGAACAACATGAGACCACCAGGGAACACCATAAGAAAGATTCTTGGACAACAATATGATTGCATGAGAAACAAGTATAGTCAGAGGGTATTACAAAGTAAGACATATATATATATACCATCTTATGGGTATCTCATAATTATTTTTTATCAACTGCATATTAAGCCAACTTAAAGACTTTAACTGGTGATCAGCACCTCAAGCTGATATTATTCGATTCTCTCGAACAATGACAGCTAGTGACCACCCTTGGATTAGAGGTGCCCTGTGACTGACTGACAGAATTGGGATCTTTCATGGATGCCTGCTAGGCTGTCATCTATTGTCACTACACCTGGTCTCATGCCCTTACCTCTTAGTGCCACCTGAATATACTGTGCAATATGTGCACCAATTCACCTCTTCAGTCACCTCGAGCAGCCCAATGTCTCAAGCAACCATCGTTTTATATTGGTATAAAACAAACTGCACTCCGATTGTCCATCAAAGGTTGTTAATAGATTAATTATGCATTGTATGCATCATTGACTCTGAAATAACAACAATGACACAAGTGGGAGCGCAGCCTTAAAATTAGTCCCTCAGGATTACAATAAAAAATGTAATTAAATGGGTTATTCAGGACTTTTAGATTTTTTTATTGGACTAAGAAATTACAGGAAAGTTGCTATCTGTCTGGAGAACGTCCGACGTTGATCTCTGCTGTCTAAGAGTGGTCACCTCTGGAGAATGCAGACTGAAGAGGTCCCCTGTGGAAGAACAAAATATGGGTCCTTTCCAGTCCAATAGCTCATCATAATGCACAATTCCATATGTTTTTGGAGGTGGAAATTGACCCCTACCTATCGGACCCATGTGCATCTGTACAGGTTGCACCAATGATATACCTTCCCCTGACCACTCCTGCCAACGATTCTGCTGCTTATGTTGATGTCATGTCGACTAACATTTATCATTTCATCTTCAGCTTGCTTAAAGGGATCTGTCACCCCCTGGAACGGTTTTAAGCTTTTATTATGGGCATACAGGTAATAGAATGATTAAAATAGTCCTACCTGTATGCCTCACAGCTGCGGTGTAATTGTTGAGAAATTAGACTGTATCTGGCTTTGGCCAATACACTTGCATTGAATGAGACTGTGCCCATCTAATCGGTATGTGAACACTTGTATAGAGTGACTGTTGACTTGTAGCCTAAGACTGGAAACCCCTTTAATTCTTTGACCTGTTTGTACATCACAATCAGGGTTTATGTTCTGAGCAGTCCTCTGAATGTATGCACAAAATCCGCTTTGAAAAAAAATGTGTAGTATGGGAAAGAGATAGAAAGAAAGAAAGATACTGTAGGTAACATAGAGAGAGAGATAATAGATAGATAGATAGATAGATAGATAGATAGATAGATAGATAGATAGATACAGTCATATGTAAAAGTTTGGGCACCCCTATTAATGTTAACCTTTTTTCTTTATAACAATTTTGGTTTTTGCAACAGCTATTTCAGTTTCATATATCTAATAACTGATGGACTCAGTTATATTTCTGGATTCAAATGAGGTTTATTGTACTAACAGAAAATGTGCAATCTGCATTTAAACAAAATTTGACCGGTGCAAAAGTATGGGCACCCTTATCATTTTCTTGATTTGAACACTCCTAACTACTTTTTACTGACTTCCTGAAGCACTAAATTGGTTTTGTAACCTCATTGAGCTTTGAACTTCATAGCCAGGTGTATCAAATCATGAGAAAAGGTATTTAAAGTGGCCACTTGCAAGTAGTTCTCCTATTTGATTCTCCTATGAAGAGTGGCATCATGGGCTCCTCAAAACAACTCTCAAATGATCTGAAAACAAAGATTATTCAACATAGCTTTTCAGGGGAAGGATACAAAAAGTTGTCTCAGAGATTTAACCAGTCAGTTTCCACTGTGAGGAACATAGTAAGGAAATGGAAGAACACAGGTACAGTTCTTGTTAAGCCCAGAAGTGGCAGGCCAAGAAAAATATCAGAAAGGCAGAGAAGAAGAATGGTGAGAACAGTCAAGGACAATCCACAGACCACCTCCAAAGACCTGCAGCATCATCTTGCTGCAGATGGTGTCACTGTGCATCGGTCAACAATACAGCGCACTTTGCACAAGGAGAAGCTGTATGGGAGAGTGATGCGAAAGAAGCCGTTTCTGCAAGCACGCCACAAACAGAGTCGCCTGAGGTATGCAAAAGCACATTTGGACAAGCCAGTTACATTTTGGAAGAAGGTCCTGTGGACTGATGAAACAAAGATTGAGTTGTTTGGTCATACAAAAAGGCGTTATGCATGCGCTGTATTGTTGACCGATGCACAGTGACACCATCTGCAGCAAGATGATGCTGCAGGTCTTTGGAGGTGGTCTGTGGATTGTCCTTGACTGTTCTCACCATTCTTCTTCTCTGCCTTTCTGATATTTTTCTTGGCCTGCCACTTCTGGGCTTAACAAGAACTGTACCTGTGTTCTTCCATTTCCTTACTATGTTCCTCACAGTGGAAACTGACTGGTTAAATCTCTGAGACAACTTTTTGTATCCTTTCCCTGAAAAGCTATGTTGAATAATCTTTGTTTTCAGATCATTTGAGAGTTGTTTTGAGGAGCCCATGATGCCACTCTTCATAGGAGAATCAAATAGGAGAACTACTTGCAAGTGGCCACTTAAAATACCTTTTCTCATGATTTGATACACCTGGCTATGAAGTTCAAAGCTCAATGAGGTTACAAAACCAATTTAGTGCTTCAGGAAGTCAGTAAAAAGTAGTTAGGAGTGTTCAAATCAAGAAAATGATAAGGGTGCCCATACTTTTGCACCGGTCAAATTTTGTTTAAATGCAGATTGCACATTTTCTGTTAGTACAATAAACCTCATTTGAATCCAGAAATATAACTGAGTCCATCAGTTATTAGATATATGAAACTGAAATACCTGTTGCAAAAACAAAAATTTTTATAAAGAAAAAAGGTTAACATTAATAGGGGTGCCCAAACTTTTACATATGACTGTAATACAGGGTGGGCCATATATATGGATACATCTAAATAAAATGGAAATGGTTGGTGATATTAACTTCCTGTTTATGGCACATTAGTATATGGGAGGGGGGAACCTTTTCAAGATGGGTGGTGACCATGGCGGCCATTTTGGATCCAACTTTATTTTTTTCAATGGGAAGAGATAGATAGATGGATCATAGATGAATAATAGATAAATAGATGATAGATGGATAATAGATAGATGATAGATGGAAGATAGATAGATAGATAGATAATAGGTAGGTAGATAGTTGATAGTTAGATTTTTGTATATATTGTTGTAGTAAATAGTGTATGCCAATGTATATTGGGCAAAGATATACAGCTTATACTAAAATTCCACAATTATGCATATGTCTGGGTAATGAAAGGCTTGGAGCATATATTACCCTGGAAAATGTTCTGATATATAAATCTTAGTTGAACCTGCACTAACATTTACATTCTAGTACAAGACATTTTGAAATTAGAAAGAATTTAACAAATGGAATAAATACCATCATTCTCTAACTCTTTGGAATAAAATATATTTCTTCCTCTACATCTCTGCTCATGCTAATATTTCACACTTCTCTCTTGTCACACAGTAAGTTCAGCGTTAAAAAATATATTAATATTTTAGCAGCATTTTAAGATGTATGGGGAGACACGGCTACTGTGGATCTGCTTTGTACTTCTGAGCTATATACCTAAATCTCCGTAAGACTTGCTTAGGCTTCAGATTACAAAAATCTGCAAAAGGCATTTACATAACCTGGATTTCTATTCACAGTCGTTGTAGAATTTCAATTGCCAATTCTTTATAATATATCCATATTTTATTGGTTTAATCTTTGTCTGGAAACTGGGAAAGATGCCTTTATTCAACCATTTAAATGTCATGTTTTTTTTATATCTAGATCCGATTGAAGATTTTTGCAGAAGATGATGAAAAGCATTTCATATTGTCTGTTATCTCTGGTTTACATATAAAGTTTCATGTCATAGTTTAGTAATATCAGTCATAGGGAAAACTTTAAAAGGAATAGTCTGATCATACATATTGATTAATTATCCAATTATCCATAGGATAGTTAATCAATATTAGACTGGCGGGAGTCAGACACCTGACACCCCCAGCATTCAGCTGTTATTTGCTCCTTTCACAGCTCCAATAAATGTGTGGTGGCTGCTGCTGAGTACAGTAGAACAGCTCCTATCTTGTGAATAGGAATTGTTCTGCTGTACTTGTCAGAGACCATTACACAATGAATGAATCAAATCTTTGCAACTCTGTTTAAGAATCATAGAATCATAGAATATTAGACTTGAAAGGGACAAAACTGTAGATTTTGCCACTCCTAATGTTGTAGCAATTTCTCGGATGAGTTTTTTCTGTTTTTGCAGCTTAAGGATGGCTTGTTTCACCTGCATGGAGAGCTCCTTTGACCGCATGTTTCCTTGACAGCAAAACCTTCCAAATGCAAGCACCACACCTCAAATCAACTCCAGGCCTTTTATCTGCTTAATTGAGAATGACATAATGAAGGGATTGCCCACACCTGTCCTTGAAATAGGCTTGGAGTCAATTGTCCAATTACTTTTGGTCCCTTTAAAAGCAGGGTGGCACATGTTAAGGAGCTGAAATTCCTAAACCCTTCATCCAATTTTAATGTGGATACCCTCAGATGAAAGCTGAATGTCTGAACTTCAACTGCATCTAAATCGTTTTGTTTAAAATTCATTGTGGTAATGTCTAGAACCAAAATTAGAAAAATGTTGTCTCTGTCCAAATATATATGGACCTAACTGTATGTGCCAAAGAATCTTTTTAGCACAATGCAATATTTTAAGATCATCTTGCACAATTCCATGTTTGGTCATAAAACAGGTTTTTGGACAAGTACCAATAAATCTCAAAAAGCATCAAGTTTTCTTCCCCGAGACAAATTGTCCCACTAATTATGTTAGCACACCCCTGTGGGCATGAGTAATATGATTTGCAAGAGTGGTGTCACCTCTGGCTGTTTGCAAAGTTTTGCTTCCCTAACAATGTATCCTGAAGCTGAGCGCATGCACCCCAGTTTCATTGGCGCATTGCACATGCCCAGAGAGGCAGTGGTGACGCAAAAGATAGCCAGACGGCTAATCTGCCACTGGATATGTCCTACGCCACCTCTGTTTCCCGGGGTCATGCACAATGTGCTGGTGAAGGTCTAAAATAATCCAGCTCACCCTCATTAGATATCCTTGTAGTTTGGAGCACAGGAGGAGTCTTTCACTGGATGCATTAACAATCAATGCGGAAATAAATATCACGGCTTCACAAACAAATAAAGCTTCTTTATTAGTGGGTAAACATATTGTCCGCGATAGTGGTTAAAAGATCAGATAAATAGCATGGCTAAAACATTGTGCACAGCAGAGTTAGGACATCTATGTGTTCCAAGTGCATTGCACCTTTAGTCCAGTGCATTGCACTTGAAACGCGTGAAGCTGGAATATCCATTTTTTACAATGCTGAAGGTGTCATGATCTCAGTGCGGCTTTGACTCACACACGTGGGGTTAATGTCTGGAACCAGTGCTGATGACTGGCATTGCTAGGGTTAAAGGTTGTGATCCCAGTGCAGGCTTACCTGCACACCTGGGGCTATGATTGTGCCCTCTCCCTGGTTCTGGGAGAGGCTTCTTATAGCCTCAGGACGCTCCCATCCCCGTCAGTTATACTTTCGCCCTTGGCATAGTGTGATGACCCCTGAGTGTGTTTTTGCTGTGTTCTGGTTGCTTGATAATCTGTGTATGACTCGGTCTGTTCTCTGGATATCGCTTTGGATTCTGCTTGGTACCTTTTATGTCTGTTTGGTTTTGACTGCTGCTTGGCCCTGACTATCCGCTCTGTCTCATCCTTGGTACGTTACGGCTATCTCTGTGTATGAACCCCGTTTTGCCTGACTCTGAGTAATTCTGTATAGTGTCTTGCCATCTCACTAAGCAGGACGCTAAGCCCCGCCCCCTTGCAGTCACATGACCGTAGGTCCCGTGTCTGCTTGCTAAACTTCAGCATCCACAGGTCCTGTGCATCGGTACTTTCTGGCTGTACCTGACACCGGTACCCTACAGTGTGGGTGAGTCCCTGCTCAGCGGAGGCTGCACGCCGGCGCTGACAGGATCCTGATACTCAGGACACGCGCACTGGCTCAGTGAGCAAGTACAGTGCGGTGTTCCTGACAGAAGGTCTCCATATGTACAGTGTTGTGAAATATATATATTATCCAAAAGCAGAATGTCCATTTGAAAGTAGATATAATTAGGTAAATGCTTTTATACAGATCGTAAATCCCTATATTTATGGCCTTTCACAGAGGAAGCTGACATGGCCAACTTGGTCATACAGTATGTCCTTTGTCCATTTATTGTAGCTTCAGTCTTTCATCCTATACTTTAATTTTTGGAAACAGGGTCGTGGGCTACTTGATTGTAATTGATGCTAACTTCATATAATCAACTATTGTATTTATATTGCAAATTAGATTGAAGCTTTTAATCTAATTTTGATATTTTAAGCATGATAAGCTATCTGTAATTGGAAGGATTTATTAAGCTTAATTCAGCAGAAATATCTTAACTATTGTAAAGCGACAATGTTACATAATCATGACACCTACAGAGCTAATTATCATCCCATCTGCTATTTTTTGTTTACTTTATTAATCATTGGTTGCATTTATAGACCTAAAAATGTGGGATTCATTTTAGAATAAAAACAAACCCTTTTTATGCAAATTATAATGGATTGCACTTCCTCACAGTTTGTGATGGGCCAAGCTGTTACCGTTTTTAAGAACAGAATGAGAAGTCTAAGTAATTTATCCACTGATGCTGGTGTATTTTATTTTTCACAGGTACTTAAAATAAAATATAAAAATCTATTTTTAAAGTTTTTTGGTGGCACTGAGTTTTATGACGTTTCTTATAAGCTTTTTTGACAAGATGCTGATCAGTATCTACATCTAGAGATTAGCGGAGGAGGCAAAATTCAAGTTTGCCTGTTTGAGCAGATTTTTTCTGAAATTCGACTAACAGATACGTTATTGTCTACATATTAAATATCTCTTCTTATGCTTTAGGACCTCTCATAAATGAAAAAATGAAATAAAACAAAAATGCATATACTCACCTAACCGCTCACCTCTCTGACCCCTTTGCTTTTCACCATCACCGGTCCACTCCTTGCCGCTTCTTGTTATCATTGCTGTGAGATGCTGAATTCCTGGGATAGTCTGGGACTTCTGGCTCTGATGAAGTCCAGGAGGGTTCTGCGCAGCATAATTATGGTCACTATGTCACAATATCACAATGTGTGCCATGACCTTACGCGCACATGCTCAGATCTGTCTTGGACCTCATCAGAGCTAGAAATTAAGGACTAGGGTGAGGCCTAAGATTCAGCTCTTGGCGGCGGTGATAAGATGCAATGAGAACCGGATGGATGACACTGATGACCAGAGAGAGGCTAGAAAGATGAACCCTGAGTATAATTTTTTTTACCTTTTTGACTTTTTGATGGCCCTTTATGGTCCAGAAAAATGACAGCCAGTGACTCATTTTGTTGAATTCACTCAGAAGCTAAATTTAAAAAATTCGGCATTTTGGCAAATGCGGATTTTTTTAACATTTCAGTAGAATTCAACGTCACTTGAATATGTATGCTCATTTCTATCTAGTAAGCAAAAACCAGAGAAGTTACCCAAACACAGAAAATCTATTTAGTCATTCACACATTTTTTGTGTGATCCAAAATACACATCACAATACAACTGTGCGTAATTGGCCCAACCAAGGTTAAACAAGGAGAGACTATAGACAATTTTTGGATATATTCTTTGACAGAACAAAAAAATCTTTAGTGGATATTAACAATAAGCATAAATGAGCACTTTTGCATCCACTTTTGTATAAATCAATAGTTCAAGTTAATGTACACAATTTGGGGAAAGGTATTGGAGCCCACCTACTAAAGGAAACTTTTCGCCATAGAAGGCGCTATTTACCTGCAGATATAGGATTATTCTCCAGGTAAATAGTATTACAATGCTGCTTGGCCACTTTACTAAAAGTGCAACTACTAGGCATTAAATTATTTTATTTCCTCCCGAAACCTCAGCTTTCAATCACAGAGGCATGCATTGTGAGCAGTGATGGTAATCACACCCTGGCACTTTGACCGACAGACGGCTCTGCGGCCTGTATGGAGGTCAGACAACCTTTTCAATGCTTCATCATAGACATTTTGGACAATTGTTGATTCCAATGTTGTAGGAACAGTTTGTGGAAGTTCTTTTTCTGTTTTAGTATGATTGTGCCCCAGTACACAAAGTAAAGTCCATAAAAGCATGGTGGAGTTTAGTGTGGAAGTCCTTTACTTGTTCAAACAGAGCCCTGACTACAAACACATTGAACATATTTGGCATGAAATAGAAGAGAGATTGTGAGCCTGGCCTTCAATTCCAACATCACTTTCTGATCTTATAAAGGCTCTCAAGAATGAATGGGCAAAAATTCCCAGAAAAACTCAAGAATCTTCATATTGAGATGTCATAAAATATTTGATAAGTTTAATGTATAAGGGTTCCATTTCCTTTGTGCATATAGTGTATTTTCCCTTAGAGACAATGACTTCAGGGTAGAATTTCTCTGTCCCTATTAACTTACGTTCTTCAGAATGTTTTTCCCAGGTTTTTACTTGTAGTCTGACCTAAACGTCCTTCAGCGTCCTTATTAAATTGGAGACAAAAGGAACGACAATAAAAGCCCAGAGTAAATGAAATTAAAAAATGAGTTTATTTTTTCACTTATGAGCCATTTCCTCTCCTCCATCTCTTTCTAACCAGAAAAAACGCTTATATCCATCTCGGTCATAATAACACCAAGCTCACTGACAGATTTAATAACAGCATACTGCTGATATCTATCTAGAAGGGAGAAGCAAAGAGTGACATCCTGCTGCTGCTTTCTAGTAAGTGTTTGCACAAGTTCTGAATTCACAGCTACTCTGCTCAGTACTTCTTTCTCACATTCTCAATGCTGCTGCTTCTTCTGAACATGACCACAAAAGAGCAGATGTCCAGTATGCCTGATGAAGAGACCTGAGTAGTCTCGAAAGCTTGCTATTTGTTAACATATTTTCTTTGTGCCTAATGTTAGGTATTTTGGATGGTGCTCCAAATGTTGCTGTCTATAAAGATTATCTGATACTGTTCCCAAAAAAAACTATATTTTTGCATTTGAGTATATATCAATATTTGAATAAATCATTGCAAAAAATATTTACGCCACTATAATGGAGGACACAATAGTTTCCTTAAATAACCACCTGAACTGTACATGAAGTATGTTGCAAATCTGACCTCTTGTTACACTTGTATTTTATGGGAAAGGGTAAGAAACAAATTAATTCATTAATAAACTATAAAAAGTTATTAAATTGAACTATGAACAAGCTTGTGTCTTGCCATATGTAAGTTGGCTCATCTTGACTTTATGTAGTTGATATATTTAAATTGTGATTTTCTGGGAACACGTCACCATAAAAAAAGGTCAGCGTGCCTTACAATGTTGAAATGTGTTATTTAAATGTGGAAAAACAATAAAAAACAATTTACATTCTTTAGCATTTACTGTACATGAATTAGTTGGTTGTAATGACCAATACAGATATGTGAAATAATGGTATGTATATGATGTTTTATACAGTATATATTTTATGCCGCAAGATAATTTAGTTTTTTGCTAATTCATTGGCACCAGAGAGAGTAGACATGACAGAAAGCTTTATTATTGTATTCTAGTTAATGTGTGGGCGGAATGATGGTGAGGATTTATCAGGCCATGTAAAAAAAAAATCACTGATGACACTTATTAGCACATGCACATTTTCTGATTACTGCTAATAATTCAAGATATGGATCTTAAATTAATACTAGTTAGGAAAAATAATTCCCAATGCATAATTCAGCTCCTAGTTTAGATTGACATAATCAGTATGGCTTAATCCCTCAGACAGCTCATTAACTCACTCTATCATGACATCCTGTGGCAGTGTGCTCCATGATTGTCGGGTATTGAAAACGAGGGACTCTCTCCTTGGCATGTACTGAGAATACTGTTTGAATACTCGGTTTGTATAATTGCTAGAACATATGTATATATACAGTGCCTTGAAAAATTATTCATACCCAGTGAACCTTTGCACACTTTTTCACGTTACACCCATAGATTTAAATGTATTTTCGGGGTATTTTATATGATATACCAACAAAAAGCAGTCAGTATTTGTGAAGTAATAATAAAGAAAACTTGGCACTCAACTTCTAGAATATTTTTTGGGGATTTTTTAATGCAGCCAGAAAATAATAGACGTTTCGGCCTCATTCGCCTTCATCAGTAACTATAAGTGAAAAAAAATATATACAGCATATAATTGACAATGAAAATATATCAATGAAAATTACAGCAAAAACATAAATAAAAAGAAGTATAAAAAAAAGACATACCAAACTGCAGTATAGTAGTTAATCGCATTCAGTGGGGCCGAAACGTCTATTATTTTCTGACTGCATTAAAAAATCCAAAAAAATATTCTCGAAGTTGAGTGCCAAGTTTTCTTTATTATTCATGTATGGTCTGAGGTCCTACTTGAGCACCTTCTGAAGTTGTGCATACAGTGTTTTTCCTTTACTAGTATTTGTGAAGTGTGAAGGAAGTGATACATGGTTTTCTAATGATTTTCCAAATCTAATTCTCAAAATTGTGATGTGTACTTGTATTCAGTTCCCTGTAGTTTGATGCCCCAAAATAAAATCCCAAGTGACCCATTGCCAATTGCCTTCATACGTCACATAATGTGAAAGCTTCAATGGTTTGCTTGAGAATATATAAAAAGATGAAAGTTGTGCTCACGTTCCCTCTTGTTGACATGTGCCATGACGTGATGCATTATGTTTTATATTGTTATGTGAAAGAGTAGTGCTTTGCCCACCAACAGGTAGTGAGCAGGTATGGATAGAGATAAGCCTTGGGACTAGCCAAGAGAGGAAGGGGCTCTGTAACAAAGTTTTGGTAGTGATTCAGATAGGGCTTAGCTTGCAGCTAGGGCTTGGTCTGAGGTCTAAGTATTCAGCAGAGCCACATGATGTGTGTGTCCCTAAAGTGACCGGAAACTGAGGCTGTGGATAGCATGATCCCTAGTAGAGGAATGAGAGAAAAGTAACCGTAGGACAAGAGCGATTCACTGGAGACTGGCTCTGTGACAGGATGCCTAGCAATATGGCCTTGAATACGAACACCTTGCACTCAACTTAATGATGTGAGAAATGGTTTATTGTAGTACAAACAATTTTTTACTACAATTTTGTACTACAATAAACTATATTTCACATCATTAAGTTGAGTGCAAGGTGTTCGGATTCATTACTAAACAATTTGGAGACCTACCTTGGCACCTCCTATGGTAGTGCTCACGGTGTTTCCTCTAGCAATATGGCCTCGACTTTACAGCTTGAAGAGGTATTGGCTATGACAGAACAGAGAACATGAGACAAATAGAGTGCTCAAGGTGGGAGTTCTAAGTCATCAGTCAGCAGAGAAAGCTAAGTAAAAGCCATAGCGACAAGATAACTCCCCTAAGAGAAAAAGTCATGGAACTGTAGGTTGAAGTATAAGACTCTCTCTTACTGGATTGTAGTACTGAGCCAGGTTGTGGTGAGGGATTTTGAGAAACAAATATGATTAGAAATATTACAGTTTTCTTCCGCTCACCAGTGGTGCATATGTGGTGTGTCTTCCCCTCCATTCCTCTCCTTGGTCACGTCTACCCAGCGATGCTATCCTGCCTACATGATCCGACACCTGCTTACATGGGTGTGGTCTCCAGCTCTTGTGTTCATGGCTGCATCGTGACGGTTCTAATGATGGGAATGGGGGTGGGGCCAGCTTCCTCATGCACCAATATGCACTGGTATTTCTTTCCAATATATTATTTTCTCTATAAACAGAGTTTGTGATCGGTCACATACTTATTCTTAAGGATGCCGGTTATAGTGAAAAACAACTCCTCCAGGCGTTATTATATCCATAACCTTATGGATATTTATCGCTTCCATTAACACTTTATAATGCTTTGCTATGTTAACAAATGATATTGAGAGACGCCAAATAGTCTAAGGATTCTTTTCCAACTAGATAATCAGTACTGTAAAGGAGAGAGTAAATTCTGTCTATTTAGCCATATTTAGCTTGCAGTCATACATATACTAATAATTATTTTTTAAGAGCATTTCTTTTCTAAAAGTTAATTTCAATATTAAGTTCACAGTAATGGAATATAACACAATACCACGTAGTTTAACTTAAAAAAAAAAAAAATTATGAGAATTGAGAGAAATTATTCATAATAAATCAATTTTTTTTACAAAATTTCCCCCCAAATTTTAAATTCTGGAATATTTTACATTTTTGAGATTCAGTTAATATAAATTTTAGTTCTATTCCGTCTGGTTCTATGGGGTTGAGCAAGGCAAGTCACTGGTGTCAATGATTAACCGCTTTCCGACATCGGGTGTACATTTACGCAGATGTCTGTCTCCCTCCCTTTGATGTGGGCTCTGGCAGTGAGCTTGCTCACATCTTTCCTGGAACATGTCAGCTGTTTTGAAAAGCTGACATGTGCTCAGAATAGCCGCGGGTGGAATCTCCATCCACCTGTGGCTATTATCCCGTTAAATGCCGCTGTCAAACGCTGACAGCGGCATTTAACAAGCGCTTTTGGCAATCGCGCTGGAAATCCGCCCTCCGGTGACCCATGTCACGTGATCACAGGTCACCGGTGTTTTGGCATGACAACCTGAGGTCTCCTGGACACCTCTACTGTTGTCGCTGCTGGCTTGCTGTGAGCACCACCCAGTGGTCGGCGCTCATAGCAAGTGATTAATTCTACTACATAGAGGTGAACTGATCATCGCCTCTTTGCAGCAGAGCTGATCGGGTTATGGAAGCTTCTAGTCTCCCATGAAGACTATTGAAGCATGCCAAAAGTAAAAAAAAGCTTTTAAAAATATAAACAAAAATATAAAAGTTCAAATTACCGCCATTTCGCCCCATTCAAAATAAAACAATAAAAAATCAAACATACACATATTTGGTATCGCCGCATTCAGAATTGCCCAATCTATCAATAGAAAAAAAGGATTAACCTGATCACTGAAGAGCGTAGTGAGAAAAAAAGTCAAAACGTCAGAATTACTTTATTTGGTCGCCGCAACATTGCATTAAAATGCAATAATAGGCGATCAAAAGATCTTATCTACAACAAAATGGTATCAAGATAAACATCAGCTTGGTGCATAAAAAAAAAACCCCACCCAGCCCCAGATCACAAAAAATGGAGACGCTATGGGTATTGGAAAATGGTGCAATTTTTAACAAAGTTTGGAATTTTTTTTCACCACTTGATAAAAAAGAACCTAGACATGTTTGAGGTCTATGAACTGGTAATGACCTGGAGAATCATAATGGCAGGCCAGTTTTAGCATTTAGTGAACCTAGTAAAAAAGCCAAACAAAAAACAAGTGTGGGATTGCACTTTTTTTGCAATTTCACCGCACTTGGAATTTTTTTCCCGTTTTCTGGTACACGACATGGTAAAACCAACGGAGTCATTCAAAAGTATAACTCGTCCTGCAAAAAAATAAGCCCTCACACGGCTATATTGATGGACAAATAAAAAAGTTATGGCTCTGGGAAGAAGGGGAGCATAAAGCGAAAACGCAAAAATAAAAATACTTCCGGAGTTAAGGGGTTAATGTCTCGCACTCCAAGTGACCACAGTCTTTGGCCTCAGCATTCAAAAATTAGTGCAGAGGAACGTTTACTTATTTTGTGAACTCTCTTTTCTAATCAATTTATTATGCTTTGGGATCTGGAGACCTCTTAGTACAGAAAATGTCTTTTTAGGACTATTTTGATTTGAGCAAATATTTTGAACTAAATTAAATCTGATGGCTTAATTGAGCAAACTGGCCAGAATTACACTTTTGGAGATTCGCTCATCTCTAATATTTACTTTAAAAACTGATATTTTCATAAAAAATAATAGAAAGTGACATGAAGGAATAATATTAATAACATTGATAGCCATTCTTGCTAAAATAGGTTGTCCACTTTCCCAGTAATCCTGGGCAATAGGCTGACCACTGGGCATCCCATTGCTAAAATACAGTATATAACAATCATATATTTGTGGAACAATTTGGTAAAAACTTTTAATGAGACTTAACAACAGTTCATACGGATTATAGGAAAGTTGGGGCTCACCTGATTGAACATATAGGAGATTAAATATCCATTGCACATCCTTAAATAGAAACCATCACCCCCAAAATGTGTTGTAAATTGGTTGTGTAGTGTTGTAGGTAACGTATTCCCAATAACAACCTCACTAGCACTGCATCTATTACTGGTATAGTGCCTGAGAAAATAACTTGTAATTCTCATGCAAATAAGGAGGCTTTAGTGCACCATTGATGTGGCCATGAGCTTGATGAACCGTTACGCCTCCTCATTTCAATATTGGGCCCCTCCTCTACTTTTGACTGACAGTGATTCCCAATCATTGAATGCTGCCGGCTTGTGTGCGGCTACATTGAGTCGCCGCGCTCATTCTCCTCACTGTCTCTTTTCTTCTGATGTCACTTGCTTGGTGTATTAGTGCAGCGAGCAGCTTCAGAAGAACGGAGACAAGGTGGACAACATGCACGGCCTCACAAACGCCGGCAGCATTCAGACAGTGCTTACTGTGGGAAGCGAGCACTGTTGATCAGAAGAGGAGAAGAGGCCTAAATATGCAAATGAGAAGGCGCAAAAGTGCACCAAATTCCTGACCAATGGTGCTCTGAAGCAGCCTCATTTGCATATGGTTTAAAATGTATTTACTAAGGCACTGTACCAGTAACAGTACAGGTACACTGCTAGTATGGTTGTCATAGAGGGCTAGGTCCCCTACAACACAATAGAGCCCATTTAAAATTCATTTTGGGATTGATGGACTCCCTTTAAAGCCAAAGTCAGCTTGTAGCCCAAGTAATAGAGTAAGTGATAGAGAAAACAGGGAGCTTACTTGGACGGCTTGTAAGATGTACTTTACAGCTTTTATTGACTGTTCATATAAAACGCTATATCACATCAAAATGAGCAGTATAAATGTTTATACATTTCGACCAGTATCTGGTCTTAGGAGTAACATATGTAGCATGTGCCCAATGAACCTTTAGTAAACTAACTCTCTTTACTTAACTCATCGAACATTCGCTTGGTGTTCCACACTATTGCGCATATTGTACTTTGGAAACCCATTTTGCAACTTTGTGTTGTAGATGACTTTTCCTTGACTAAAAAATGGGAGTTTTAATTGGGAAGCCCTGTATACAATACAAGTAATAACATTTTGATAATTGGGGTCTGATCATTGGCGCACACACACATGGAAACATTGGTCTATTTAAGCACAACATATCATAAGTGGATATATGATAACTTGTAAATATTGAATGAATGATTTAACAAATAATTTTCAGTAATATTTGCTCTTCATAAATACCAATATTTTCTTAAATACACAAAATAATTAATTAATCAGTAATATCATTTTTATACCTGTTTTCCAATAGCCAAAACTAGCTTACAGTTCCATTTATTAGGTTCTTCACTGTTAGACCAAACAATATTACCATAAAACATAAACATGTACTTGACCATTTGAATACTTGTGCTGTTGCTACTCAAATGTTATATTTTTGAACATTCAAAACCTAAAAAGTTCCACTATTGTCCACACCACTTTTCCTCCCCCACCCGGACAGAAAAAAGTCAGTTTGATTTGAAGATAGCATAGGAAATACGTTTAGTGCCTAAAGCCCCCATCACACTAAGCGACGCACTAGCGATCCCAACAAAGATATGACCTGGTCAGGATTGCTGGTGTGTCGCTACATGATCGCTGGTGAGCTGTCAAACAGGCAGATCTCACCAGTGATCAGGACCAGCAACGACGTGGGTAACAATCGCGCGCGTTGCTTAGTTACCCGATGTGTACCTTGGATACCAGTGTGCTCGTGCTGGGAGCTAGTATCCAAGGTAAACAGAGGGTTACTAAGCGTGCGCGATACCCACTGTTTACCTTGGATACCAGCTCCCAGCGCGAGCACGCTGGTATCCAAGGTACACAGCAGGTAACTAAGCGACGCACGCGCTTAGTTAAATGCTGTTTACCTTGGATACCAGCTCCCAGCATCTGCTTACAGCGCTGGGAGCTCACTGATCGATGGTCTCCCACTGCCACACACAGCGATGCGTGCTGGCCAGTGGGAGACCAACGATCAAAAAAATGTCCTGGACATTAGAGCATGATCAGCGATACCTGGCGGGGGGGCCGGTCACTGATACGTGTCACACACAGCGAGATCGCTGGTGAGATCGCTGTTGCGTCACAAAACTTGTGACTCAGCAGCGATCTCGCTAGCGATCTGGCTGTGTGTGAGGGGAGCTTTAGGGAGCGCAAAGACCCTTATACCTCAGAAGAAGACACTTGTATCAATTTATTGTACATTGATTTTAGTTGTTTAGTAAATAAACTAAAATGTGGTCATCTCAATCTATTGCCATTAGTAGCATACACAGGATAATGTAAAGGTGAATGTACGTAACAGCAATGATGTCTCTCACACATAGCACACAGCAGTGTTGAGCAGGGTTGCTTTGACTACAGCTCTAGAGGGAGGTAAAACACTTACTAGAAAGATGACGCCTAATCTGTTTCTTTGCTTAAATCATTCCGCTTCTCCAGCTTCATCATAAAATTAAAAAGGCAACAAGGCAGATTTTTAGCTGTTGTTTAGAGTGAATGATGACTTCAGGAGGCACGTTTTCTAATGTGAGCTATTATAAGTTTATTATATTTGCTTGATCTATTGAAAATGTATTAAGGGGTTGTCTGCTTTAAAAGGGATATAAACATTTAACCTATGATGAACATTTTTATAACAGTCTGATAAGAAAAGTATGAAGCAGCCTCAACAGCTTCAGACAATGTGATACTTAGTCTGCATCTGTGGGTACCTAAAGCGACTGGTACCTTCTATGATTGCTGTAGACTAACTGCTTAAAGGGGTTGTCCACTACTTGGACAACCCATTCTCATTCCTCATGTTCGGCCATGCTAAAATAAAATACACCTACACTCACTTCCCGTGCCCGTGTTGTTCCAGTGGTGCCTGCTTTGGTGGAATTAGGCAAAGTCGTAAGAATGGATTAATTAAGGTTATTAAAGGAGTCTGTGTCATTTTTTCAATTAAACCCTTAAGGACCAAGCCACTTTGTAGGTTAATGACTGGGCCTTAATTTTGAAATCGGACCACTGTCACTTTATGTGGTTATAACTCTGGAATGCTTAAATGGATCCCGCTGATTCTGAGATTTTTTTTTGTGACATATTGTACTTCATGTTAGTGGTAAAATTTCTTCGATCTAACTTACGTTTATTTGTGAAAAAAAATGGAAATTTGGCAAAAATTTTGAAAATTCTGCAATTTCCAAACATTTAATTTGTGTAGCCTTAAATCAGAGAGTTAATGTAATAATATAATTAAAATAGTTAATAAATAACATTTCCCATATTGTTAGGAAGTTCTAAGGGTTAAAAGTTGACCAGTGTTTTCTCATTTTTCCAACAAAATTTGCAAAACCATTTTTTTAGGGACCACCTCACATTTGAAGTGAGTTTGGGGGTCAATATAACAGAAAATACCCAAAAGTGACACTATTCTAAAAACTGCACCCCACACGGTGTTCAAAACCACATTCAAGAAGTTTATTAACTCTTTAGGTACATCACAAGAATTGAAGCAATGTGGAAGGAAAAAATGAACATTTAACTTTTTTTCCCAAACATTTTTCTTCGGACATAATTTTTTTTATTTTGTCAAGGGTATCAGGAGAAAATGAACCACAATATTTGTTGTGCAATTTCTCCTGAGTACACCAATACCCATGTGTGGAGGAAGACCAATCTTTAGGCACACGGCAGTGCTCAGAAGGGAAGGAGCATCATTTGAGATTTTGAATGTCAAATTGGCTGGAATCGAGAGCAGACGCCATGTCGCGTTTGGAGATCCGCTGATGTACCTAAACAATGGAAACCCCCCATAAATGACCCTATTTTGGAAACTAGACACCCCAAGGAACTTATCTAAATGTGTGGTAAGCACTTTGAACCCCCAAGGGCTTCACAGAAGGTTATAATGTAGAGACATAAAATTAAAAAGTCATATTTGTTCCACAAAAATGGCCCCCAATTTTTATTTTCCCAAGGGTAAAGTTATTGTGCAATTTGTCCTGAGTACGCTGATACCCCATATGTGGGGGTAAACCACTGTTTGGGCGCATGGCAGAGCTCAGAAGGGAAGGCGCGCCATTTGACTTTTTGGCTGGAATTGAGATCGGATGCCATGTCGTGTTTAGAGAGCCCTTGATGTGCCTAAACAGTGGAAACCCCCGACAAGTGACCCCATTTTGGAAACTAGACCCCCCAAGGAACTTATCTAGTTGTGTGGTGAGAGCTCTAAACCCTCAAGGGCTTCACAGAAGTTTATAACATAGAGCTGTAACCTTAAAAAATCATATTTTTTCCATATGTGGGGGTAAACCACTGTGTGGGTTCATGGCAGAGCTCGGAAGGGAAATAGTGCCGTTTTGGAATGCAGACTTTGATGGAATGGTCTGCGGACGTCATGTTGAGTTTGAAGAGCCCCTGATGTGCCTATACAGTAGAAACCCCCACAAATGACCCCATTTTGGAAACTAGACCCCTCAAGGAGCTTATTTAGATGTGTAGTGAGCACTTTGAACCCCCAAGTGCTTCACAGAAGTTTATAACATACAGCTGTGAAAATAAAAAAATCAAATTTTTTTCCTCAAAAATGATCTTTTTGCCCCCCCAATTTTTATTTTCACAAGGGTAACAGGAGAAATTAGACCCCAAAAGTTGTTGTGCAATTTATCCTGAGTATGCTGATACCCCATATGTGGAGGGAACCACTGTGATCTGTGATCGGTATGGTAATACCGCTTGAAAAAAGTATAATTTGCTACTTTTTTGTGTTGCATTCAATAAAGGGGTTAACTAGGGTGACACTTTTATAAATTGGATTTTTATGGATGCGGCAATAGCAAACAATTGCTTTTTTTGTTTATTTTATTTTTTTTACATAAAAATGTATATTTTTTAGGGAAATAAAATTTAAATTTAAATTATTTTTATTATTTTTATTTTTTTTACATATTATTTTAAAAATGCATTGCAATGCATTATACCTATGCTGAAAGCAGCTGAGACCATGCTGTAAGCATGGTCTCAGTGGCTTTCTATATCTGGATGACCCGGGGGTTGTCATGACAACCCCAGGTCATCATGGCACAGATCGGGCCCCGTGATTATATAGTGGGGACACCGATCTGAGGCAGAGGAAGCCCTGGACCCTCTGCCTCCCCCTGAATGCTGTAATCACGCTCGATTGCAGCAATCAGGGGGATAACAGCCAGGGGCAGCACGGGCGCCACTCCTGGCTCTAAGATCAGGAAACTCAGCCACTGCCAGTGCTGAGCTCCTGCATTTAGCGGGCAGGAGATGCTGAAATTTCAGCATCTCCTGCCCACTCATGCTGTGATCGGTCAGTCAGATTAACTGACCAATCATAGCGCTCTGGGTGCGGGGACCAACTGCAAGGGTCCCCGCACCTCTTGATGTGCCTGTCAGCTGTCTGTGACAGCTATTGGCCCTGAACTGTCACTGCGTTTCTACACGCAGTGACAGTTTAAATGCATGATGTGCACAGCCCATCACGGTGTGGGAACTTATACCTGCCGATGATGGACTGTGCACGTCAATGGACGTTAAGGGGTTAAAGGACTTTATTCTTGGTGTGTGTTTTTATACAATGTGACTCTGGGGTCAGTAATGGGGGCGTCTTATCGACGCCCCTCCATTACTAACCTCAGGGCTTGATGTCACCTGACAATACAAAGGTGACATCAACCCCACAAATATTAACCTCACTTACCACTGCTACAGGGCAAGTGAGAAGAGCCAGGCAAATCGCAAGAATTGGCACATCTAATCAATGTGCCTTTTCTGGGTGGCTCTGGGCTGCTATTGTTAGGCTGGGGGGCAATATCCATGGCCCCTTACCAGCCTGAGAATACCAGCCTCCAGCTGTCTGCTTTAGCAAGGCTGGTTGTCAAAAATGGGGGGACCTCATGCCATTTTTTAAAATTATTTATTTAAATAATTAAAGAATGCAGCATAGGGACCCCTCTGTTCTTGTTAACCAGCATTGCTGAGGGCTGACAGCTGAGGGTTGCTGTTGCTTTACATTGCATGACCCGCTAATGAAGGCCAGTGTCACACTACCGTAGAATACGGGCGACTGCTATGCCAGAAAACATCGCATAGCACTCAGCCCAGTATTATAAGCTCACACTGGGCGTTTTTGCTGCAATTTTTTTTGTATATTTTCAGCAGTAAAGCCTATGAGACTTCAGAAATCTCATGCACACACATTGTTCTTTTTTTGTCATCGGGATTTTGTGCTTTGCAGCTTTTTTTACATAGAGCATGTCACTTCTTTCAGCTTTTTTCAGCATTTTTTTAGTATTTTTCACCCATTGACTTGAATGGATGATGAAAAAATGCTGCAAATATGTAGATTGACTTTTCTTGCAGCGTATATGCTGCAGAAAAGTCAAGGACAGCAGGATGTGACTTCACAGTCAGCTCCGCTTCATTTAGATGGCAGGCTGAATGATGCATCCATACAGGCTGTCATCCAGCAGAGCGAACCCCAACTCCATTCACTTGAATAATGGTCCTGACAATACAGTGTTTGATATGCTGTCATATGCATGACAGCGCGGCAAACACGGCTTCTGATCGGCGGTGAAACCATCCCCACCAGTCAGAGAGCCACAGTTCCCATGCTGTCAAAAGACAGTGCGAGAGCTCAGCTGTGATCGGAGGTATAAAGTTTTCCTCCGGTCACTGGTGTCAGCTGATGGACAACTGCTCCCATCATCCGACACCTGTTGCCCCTAATAACAGAGAGAGCAGGAGCAGAAGATGGGAATATTCATCAGCCGCTCTTGCCCTGTAAATAAATAATTAAAAACAAAAATCTGCATGGGCTCCCCCCTATTTTTGATAACTTGCCAGGCAAAACTCACAGCTATGGGCTGCAAGCCTCAGCTGTCAGTGTTAGCAAGGTTGTTTATCAAGAATAGAGGGGTCCCCATGTTGTTTTTTTAATTATTTAAATAAATAATTTAAAATAAACAGCGTGGGGTCCCCGCCATTTTTTACAACCAGCCTTGCTATAACTGAGAGCTGTGGACTGTTATTCTCAGGCTGATAAGGAGCCATGGATATTGACCCCAGCCTAAAAATATCAGCCTGCAGCTGCCCAGAAAAGGTACATTTATTACATGCGCCAATTCTGGCACTTTGCACAGGTCTTCCCACTTGTCCTGTAGCGGTGGCAAATGGGGTTCATCTTTGTGGGGTTGATGTCACCTTTGTATTGTCAGGTGACATCAAGCCCCAAGGTTAGTAATGGAGAGGCGTCAATAAGACACCCCATTACTAAACCCATAGTCATACTGAATAAAAACACAGACACCAAAAATAAAGTCCTTTATTTGAAAAAATGACACAGACTCCTTTAGTAATCTTACTTAAACCATACTTACAACTTCGCCCAATTTCACCAAAGCCCTCATTTTCCTGTAATAAACCAAAAATAATAAAACAGCAATATACCATACCTGTCTGCCATTCTGTTCCACGCTGTAATCCATGTCTGAGGGACAAATAGTTTTCAACCTGGACGGTGCCAAGATGCGACCGTCCAGGCAGAGAACCACTGGTGACTGAGTGACTGTGAGCACAGCATCAGTGACTAGTGGT
Source organism: Dendrobates tinctorius (assembly GCF_039654945.1). Taxonomy (NCBI): domain Eukaryota; kingdom Metazoa; phylum Chordata; class Amphibia; order Anura; family Dendrobatidae; genus Dendrobates; species Dendrobates tinctorius. The sequence continues at coordinate 16,013,952 of NW_027361697.1, forward strand.
GACGTCGCTGAGGCTGCGTTCCCAGTCTGGCTGAATTGCGGTGACCTCGGTGAGATCCCCGCTAGCACTGTGAGAAAGTCGCACGGTACAGAGGCGAGTTCACCGCAGTTGAAATTCACCGCAGTGAAATTCGCCCGGTGAACTTACCTCTGCCTCATGCGACTTTCTGACTTTCTCACGGTGCTAGCTGGGATCTCACAGAGGTCATAGTGCATGGAGGTGCACGCCATTCATTAGATGTTCCATATTAATGAAGCGACATGCACCTATTCATGACTCAGGAGCATCTGACTCTAGTACTCCCCCTGAATAAAGACAGTCTTGATTAATCGAGTCCAAAGAGCCTATAACAGCCAAAGGTGCCAAATAATAAAGCTCATTTATAAAAATGATTTTAAATCTCAAATAAATGTATTTGGGAAAAAAAAATGTCTCCAAAGATGGACAGCACCTTTAAGTTTTAACCTATGATAGGTGATAATTTTGAACACAGTCACTCTTTTGTGTTTTATAGTAAAACTATGTAATGAATATGACCTGAACATTGCTGGATGAAATTAAAGGATATATTGTGGATGCTAAATGAAGGAACCCTAATCAATTTTGTGCTTGGGTGCAGTGTTTTGTGTTCAACCAGCAAAATTCACGTGAGGGAAGAAAATAATTTTGCTGAAACAATTATGTGTCTCCATCCTCTGATGTCATTTATAGGAAAGTGAACACAGGAAAAATACAGTATGTCGTTATATCAATTATGATGTGGCAATTATGTGACATTTGTGATGGTGCATGGAGAAGGCACAATAGATTGCATTGTCTGAGGCTAATCTAATTCCGGATGATCCTCAGATAGAAGCAGCTGCAGGGTGTATATGCCTTGATATGGATGTGAGGTGTAGCTTCTCTTTAATAAAATCACAGGGCTTCAAGGCACTGTCTGATAGAAAGTGTAAAACGAGATTCTCTCCCAAATTAGAGACCTAAATGTGATCATCTTCCAGCAATGCTAGAACACGTATCATTATGTACACTGTCACCATTTTGTAAGTCTTCAAATATAGAACGGCATAATTGGAAAACGTATAGAGGATGAAAAAAAAAACAGGTTTACTAAGATAAAAGTCATAATTAATAGTGATAGTTATAATGTGATACTGTATATCGTATAGAGTTATTAAAATGTATATGAGAAAAAGAAAACATTAGTAATACTCTCTTAAGGTAGAGAATAAAATATTACATTTTTATTTACAAAGGTATGGTATCTAAAACATGTATGTATAGAGCTAGCAAGGATTTACATAAAATGTCTGTTTTATTCACAATTTCTTAAAAATCTTAATGTATAAAAATAAGTCATTTAAACTGGGGATATATACAGCTGAAACATTTAAGAATCCAAGGATGTCAACATGATATATAAAGTCAATTCTATCAGTAAATGCTTGCCAAGTTTTGGATATAATTACTATGCTGTCATAGTATTATGAGTTAGAAAGGGTTTCAAGATTAATGAATGAGGCTACCGTCACAAGGAGGTTTTTGCAAGTATCACCAACTGTCATGGCGACGTCAGGGTCTGTGGAATCTACAGATTCTTACACTCTTCCTTGTACCTCCATTGAGAACTATGATCAGCGTAGGGTGACTCGGGCGTCGACTCTAAGCGCTGCAGCTCCTAAGCAGGTTAACAAGAGCTAAATCTTTGTTGGGTTAATCTCCATCTACGCCGGGATCACACATGCGAGAAATACGGCCGAGTCTCGCATATTAATACCCAGTGCTGCCGCCGGCACTCAGGAGCGGAATGCGCGGCTCCATGTATTGCTATGCGGCCGCACGCTCCAATCCGAGTGCTGGCAGCAGTGCCGGGAATTAACATGCGAGACTTACCCGTATTCCTCGCATGTGTGATCCTGGCCTTAGTCATATACTGTGGGAGAACCAGTCATGTTTGCTCTCCTTCTATTTTACCTGGCTTTGCTATGCAGGTAATGCCACCTATAGTTAGTTTATCCTGATCTACAGAGGTGGATACATACTGGTTTACTGGTGGTTATTCCAAAGTTGTTGCAAACGGTGTTTGGTAAAGCCTTTCCTTTTCCCTTGGCATCTTTATGTTACATTGTTGCCTCATGGGCTTTACACTTTTTTTCCTTAGTGTTTTTTACCTGTGAGAGTGCCGTATGACTGTGCTTCTGTTTTGCCCTGTCTGTATTGTTTGTGTTCTCCCCATACACTTAACAGATTAGTGCTACTCATGAGCAAAGCGAAGAACGAGACCCAGGATTCCCCACCATCAAGGGTAATCCTGGGCACAGGGATAGTTATGGACCCTTAGCATAAGGAAAAGTATAGGAGCTCATTTGCTACTCCACAATCACACCATGACACTATCATTAAGATCATTATTTTGTCAATGGATACAATATAGTATATGATGTAAATGATCACAGCTATATGGGCCTCCCCCTCACTTCTGTATATTTGGAGAATATTCTCTTAGCTGAAGTAAAATGAGGAGCATTAGGTACTATTGGCATCTATATTGAATTCTGTAGCACTACCTTAATAAAACTCTCCATGCCACCCTAACACCTCCTTCCTTCCTTTTTTGTAGATAGATCACTGACCTATTATCATGAATATGAATTTCCACCTGTCATTTTTTAGGGAAAAAGAGACCAGAGACATAACCTACTTTGGTCCGTGTTGCCAATAACCGCACTTATTACATGCAGATTTTGCTTCACATTTTATGCTGTTCTATCCAAAAGGTTAAATCCACATGAAACTTGTCACAAGGAGTTGATGCAAAGTTGAACTTCCACATTGCACTGTAATTATTTGAATCGTTATATGTGATGGAAATCTAGCGCTTGCGCTGTACCTGCTTGTAAGCGCTGATTCCATGTGCAGTTCACCATGAGAAGTACCTATACCAGGTGAGAATCATAGAGTGATATTATTTACTTGGCGTAAAAATTATGTAATTCTAACCATGTCCATATTCATTATTTAATAACAAGCCTTCAGTAAACATACCAATCCTTAGAAGACAGGTACAGTGATATATAAGAGGCTTTTGTGGTCCTTTACCTAAGACCTCATTCAGACGTCCATTTTCCCATACATGTTCTATCCATGTTCTTCACAGATAGTAAAATGAAAAAAGTGGTTTGGTACCGTGTTAGCCAGTAAAAAAAAAATATATAAAGTGCTCTCAGTGAGAGAAACAAAATAGGAATCTTGTGTGTATGATACCTTTTAATGGCTAACAAATAATAGTGAAAGATGTTACAAAGCAAGTTTCTGGGACTGCTTACATCCCTTCATCAGGCTGATATAACAAAATATTTGAAGAAACCTTATTTATATACAGGGGAGAGCACAGGCAAGGTGTGATACATGGACATTTCAATAAACAAACAATGAGCTTGAAGAGAGAATCCTTAAGTAAGATAAGATAGATAGTGTGAAAGTTCTGTGAGATCAAAGGGCTATTTGGAGGAAATAGCTCAGATATGGTAATGGGCCATAAAACCTTCTGACAGATTGCATCCTGTGTGAATAGAATCAAAGATTGTAATGAATTTATGTTCCCACACCCTGCAATGTTTCTGTGATTTAAAATTGCCTTTTAAAATGACAACTTTCATATTGTCTATGTTGTGTCCTGGATCACAGAAATGTGTAGCCACAGGTAAATGGGTTTTTTTTTATCTGTAATTGTGTGATGATGAGACCTCATCCTTGCTCTCAGTCTCTGTCCTGTTTCTCCCACATAGAGGCCACCCACAGGACATATATTGCATTGAATTAAATACACCACATTGGAAGAGGAACATGTGAATATCCCAGGGATCTTATAGTCCTGCTGTGTGTTGGGGATTTGGATTTTGTCTTTGGTCTCTATATGAATGCAGGTTTTGCATCTTCTCCCATTGCAAGGATATGTTCCTCTTGGTGACTCTGAGGGCATTGAACTTCGGATAATGATGTTTCTTAGATTGGGAGGTTGCCTGTAACATAGCAAGGGGGATCTTTGAATAGTATTTTTAACCGGTCATCCTTGTGTAGGATATGGTGAAGTTTCTTAGCCATTTTTCTCACTATTTCAAGCTATGGGTTGTAGGTCACTACCAGAGGTACACGATGATTTTCCTCTTTTTTTCTGTATTGAAGTACTTGACTTCTAGGGATCCTTGTGGCCCTAACGATCTGATCATCAATGGAGGTGGGATGGTAACCTTGATTTAAAAATGACTTTTTAAGCTGGGTTAGGTGTTCATCCCTCTCCTTGGGATTGGAACAGATACGGTTATATCTGAGGGCCTGGCTGTAGACAATGGACTTTTTAATATGTTTAGGATGGAAGCTGTCCTATTTGAGGTATGTGAGACTGTCAATTGGTTTCCGATACACTGATGTTTGGAATGAACCATTTTGGATTTTTATGGTGGTGTCTAGGAAGTTGATTTTTGTTTTTGAGTGGTCCAATGTCAAGTTTATGGTTGGATGAAATTTGTTGAATTTGTCATGGAAATTTAGAAGTTCTTGTTCAGACTCAGTCCAGATTATTAAGATGTCATCGATGTAATGGAAATAGGCAAAGGGTTTGATGGAGCAGGATGTTAAAAAGTCTTTTTCCAGTTTAGCCATGAAGAGGTTAGCGTACTGGGGTGCCATTTTACTTCCCATAGCGGTGCCGGTGTGTTGTAGGTATAGCTCCTCACCGAAAGAGAAAAAGTTGTGTGTGAGGATGAATCTGGTAAGTGCTATTACAGACTCAGAGGGGATCCCATTGGCCTCAAGAAACATTCGGCTGGCAGGTAGTCCATCTTCGTGTGGGATGTTGGAATATAAGGATTCGACATCCATGGTGGCTAAGATGGTGCTGTCGGGGAGGAGACCTATCGTGGGTAGCTTATTCAGTAGTGTCTGTAGTGTCCATGTATCACACCTTGCATGTGCTCTCCCCTGTATATAAATAAGGTTTCTTCAATTTTTTTTTATATCAGCCTGATGAAGGGACATAAGCAGTCCCGAAAGCTTACTTTGTAACATCTTTCACTATTATTTGTTAGCCATTAAAAGGTATCATACCCACAAGATTCCTATTTTGTTTCTCTCACTGAGAGCACTTTATATATTTTCTTCACAGATAGAACACGTATCCATTATATTCTATGGGGCTGTTCACATCTCTGTGGTTCTTTGCAGACCGTGTGTTAGCACCTCAAAATAATTAAGAATATACGTCAATTTTTGGTCTTGTCATGGATTAAAATAATCTGTACAAGTCCGTTTATTACCTCTGTTTTTACCTGTTTTCTGATATACCATTTTATTAATATCCTGGTCGCTCTGCTGAATTATTGGGTAAGTAGGGGACTGGAGGTCCATTCTATTAGAAGGCACCTTTGTGCTGTCCATAGGTTTTATTTGTGTGTTGCCCTCTTTTGATATATTATTACATTTTGGAAATATATAATGAAGAATGCATTTTCTAATGAGCCTCTATATTTCATGTTTGGTATATTTGGTTACTAGTGATGAACGAATGTGTTTAGATAAGGTGTTACCATGCTTGGGTGCTAACCGAGTGTCATCAACGTGCTCAAAAATATGTTTGGGTCCCTATGGCCGCAAGTTTCGCAGCATTTAGACAGCCTCAACACATGCAGGGATTGTCTGTGTGTTAGGCAATCCATACATGTGTTGCTGCTGTTGAACAGCCATAAGACATGCAGGAGCGGGGACTCCAAAATATTATTCAAGCACGCAGAAGACATTCGGTTAACACACGAGCATGCTGACTCCTTATCTGAGCACGTTCACTCATCACTAGTGGTTATGTTTTGAGGAGTGGAGTTCGCTTCCAGCACTTACATTGATTATTGCGCTGCACTCCAAACCATTTTAGTACTGTAACATAAGAGATTTCTTGCATTCTTCTTGGGGTATAAATTATCGGTCCCATTCTCTTCCAGGAGATATTCTCTCACTTCTCATCCATGTGCTGCCTGTATGCAATCCATTTTTTTACTCAGCAGCTATTTATCCTTTTCAGGACCATTTACAGTTTCACATGTGACAGAACTGTAATGAATTTCTAAAAATCAGATGCATTACTGATCGTCCGTATGAAATGCAATTTTTTTTGTACTGTCCAAATTTGGAGTGAGATCACAGCATGCTGCGATTTTTATCTCATACAGCTGAGAAAAAAATATGCAGATCTGCTCTGCCTCTTTGAATAACATTGGTCTAAGTGCAATCCGATTATTTATCGGATTGCACTTGTTCAATTTATACATTAGTGTGAATGAACCCTTGTTGTCATGTTTATCTAGCGCTTTTACTTTTTGCAGGTTTACAGTTTGGTCAACATTGGATTCAATGGACTACATTAGACTGGCATGGGGTCCATATCTTAATAAAATGGTGAAAGAGGAGAGGTGCCACTACCAGTAATGTATTTTTTTTTAAATAAAGTATTTATTTTTCTTATTTTTTAACACTTTTTACAGCATTAGTAATGTATCTGACAGACAACCTTCCATTGCTATCACTGGGATTTGGTATCAGCCAGTGTTGGGTTGTTTCCCTCTCCCACTTTTTATTCTTACAATGTGCCTAAGAACTGAGGAGCAGGTAGTTGCTCCTGTCAGTCGGATGTCATTAATTATGATGTTGGCAGCCAAGCTTCCTCAATAGAGTAGCCCGGAAGAGAAACAGCTGCTCAGTTGACATAGAGCAGCAGAATCGCCGACAGGAGCGATCAATGACCACTCTGAGCCAATTCCGGGTAGATCAGGCAGGTAGTTAGCAACTACCTAGATGTTAGACCCATAGTAAAAAAATAAAAAAAAAATCCTGGATTACTTCTCTAGCTATGCAAACATGGGGTATTGACAAGCCACCTCTGGAGTGATGATTGGCCAGTGTTTTTAGGGTGTGATGGGACCAATATGCATGGACCTTCCCATCCTGATAGAACCAGTTTTCTGCTGTCATTTCCACTTTGGTTGATCAAGTAGAATGTTATTTTTGCTTTCTAACTCTTCATTTATGCAGAATCGATCCTTCTTCATCCACTATACTGGGGCCATTTATTTCCATTTTTTTTGGAATGGAAGCCAGCAATTTTTGTCTTCTTGAGCCCTTGGTTATGTTTTCAAGCTAACACTGGATAAAGTGTAAACATTTAAAACATCCTAATTTACTTATTTACTCAATTTATATGTGGATCTGAACATTACCATAATCTGTCAACACAAAACCAACACCAGGAAACTGATCCTTTCAGGATAGGAAGGTCCTTAGATGCTGATTGCTTCCTAATCTAAAAATAATAGCTTACAGACATTTCAGGCACAAACTATCCCATTGCATTATCTGTTTTGGGGGCTAACCAACTACTTCCCAACTCCCCAGGTGCATTAAGCAGTGAATTAAATGTGAGGGTTGTTCATTTTTAAGGCAACAAAGCAACACTGGCTGACACTAAGTTGAAGCGAGAATAATTTAAAGGTGTCTGTCAGATATCCCTATTACTAATGCTATAATAAAGTGTTACAAAAACAAACATACTTTATTAAAAAGCAATCAAATAAAACCACTGACCTCCTTTGATCTTATTAACCAACTAGATCGTATGTTTTTCCAACTTAGGGAACCAAATCCTATACAGTCCATAGAGTGATAAGAAAAATGAAATATTTAGTTTCTAATGCTTAGTTAATCTAATATTTAGTTTCACATGCTGTATATTACTGTACACAGCTGTCCTTCATTTTGTTGTAGACTTTATCCTTTCTTACTTTAAAAATAAATGAATGGTGGTCCCCCAGATTTATGTTCTCTGGTGGACCCTGTGTTCTCCAGTCCAAAACTTTGTAAGTATAGACAAGTGCTTCTCACTAAATTAGAATATCATCAAAAAGTTAATTTATTTCAGTTCTTCAATACAAAAAAATGAAACTCATATATTATAGAGAGTCATTACAAACAGAGTGATCTATTTCAAGTGTTTATATCTGTTAATGTTGATGATTATGACTTACAGCCAATAAAAGCACAAAAGTCATTATCTCAGTAAATCAGAATAATTAACAAAAACACCTGCAAAGGCTTCCTATGTGTTCAAAAAGGTACCTTAGTTTATTTCAGTAGGCTCCACAATCATGGGGAAGACTGCTGACTTGAAAGATGTCCAGAAAGCAGTCATTGACACACTCCAGAAGGAGGGTAAGCCACAAAAGGTCATTGCTATTGAAGCTGGCTGTTCACGGAGTGCTGTATCGATACATATTATAGAACGATGGAAAGAAAAGTGTGGTAGAAAAAGGTGCACAAGCAACTGGGATAAGTGCAGCCTTTAAATGATTGTTAAGAAAAGGCCATTGAAAAATTTGGTGGAGATTCACAAGGAGTGGACTGTTGCTGGAGTCATTGCTTCAAGAGCCACCACACACAGACGAATCCAGGACATGGGCTACAAGTGTCGCATTCCTTGTGTCAAGCCACTAATGATCATTAGACAACGCAAGAAGCATCTTACCTGGACCAAGGAGAAAAAGAACTGGACTGTTGCTCTGTGGGCCGAGGTATTGTTTTCAGATGAAAGTAAATTTTGCATTTCATTTGGAAGTCTGGAGGAAGAGTGGAGATGCATACAATCCAAGCTGCTTGAGGTCTAGTATGACGTTTCCACAATCAGTGATGGTTTGGGGAGCCATATCATCTGCTGGTGTAGGTCCACTGTATTTTATCGAAACCAAAGTCAGCGCAGCCATCTACCAGGAAATTTTAGAGCACTTCAAGCTTCCCTCTGTAGACAAGCTTTTTGGAGATGGAAATTTCATTCTCCAGCAGGACTTGGCACCTGTCCACACTGCCAAAAGTACCAATACCTGGTTTAAAAACAACTGTATCACTGTGCTTGGTTGGCCAGCAAGCTTACCTGACCTTAACCCATAGAGAATCTATGGGGTATTGTCAAGAGGAAGATGAGAGACACCAGACCCAACAATGCAGACGAGCTAAAGACTGCTATCAAAGAAACCTGGGCTTCCATAACACCTTAGCAGTGCCACACGCTGATCGCTTCCATGTTACACTGCATTGATGCAGTAATTAATGCAAAAGGAGCCCCGACCAAGTATTGAGTGCATTTACTGAAGATACATCTCAGTAGGCCAACATTTCAGATTTTAAAATAATTTTACAAGCTGGTGTTATAAAGTATTCTAATTTACTGAGATAACGACTTTTGGGTTTTCATTAGCTGTAAGTCATAATCATCAACATTAACAGAAATAAACACTTAAAGTAGATCACTCTGTTTGTAATGACTCTATATAATGTATATGAATTTCACTTTTTGTATTGAAGAACTGAAATAACTTAACTTTTTGATGATATTCTATTTTAGTGAGAAGCACTTGTTCTACTATAAGTGATATGTGAAGTATTTATTACAGCAATTTGGAGTTTATATGAGTTTACAAATGAAAAACAGGCTTTCTTCTTAGGGCAGCATGTTGGCTCAGTGGTTAACACTGCAACCTTGCAGTTATGAGTTCCTGGGTTCAAATCCCACCAAGGACAACATCTGCCAAGAGTTTGTATATTCTTCCTGTGTATTGCATGGGTTCCCTCCATGTTCTCCTGTTTCCTCCCACACTCCAAATTCAAACTGATAAGAAGTGTAGATTGTGAGCCCCAGTGGATACAGTTCCAATAATGTCTGTAATGTGCTGTGGAATTAACAGTGCTATATAAATGAGTAAATTAAACATTTGTAATTCAAAAGATGGCTTTCTTCATTTTTTTGTAGGCCTATAGGGACTTTCAACTTGGTGGATGAGAGCTAAGAATTATTGCAAATAAAAGATAATAAAAAAGGACAATGCTTTTAAATAAAAATGGGATTTCAACGCAAGCAAGAAGGCTTGGTTTATGCTGAGAAAAATTAAAGTTCCATAGGGTTTTTGAGTCTCTAAGGAGACACTATTTTATTATCTCTGTAACGTTATTTATTTGTGACGAACTTAATATCTAGAAGTGAGCAAAAATACTTTTGCTTCAGGCAGATTTGCAAGAATTTGCAGACAGATTAAATTTAGCCTGAAAAAATTTGGTCTCAATAAAATCAGTTCTAAAAAGTCTTTTACTAAGCTGTGGCCTGTGAGATCTCTCCAAATCCCAAATCAAGAGGATTAAATGGCTAGGAAGAAATTTAGAAATAATAAAAGATTATACTTACTTGCCCTTCAACTACCCCACAACTCCCCATCCAGTACTCCCCTTTGTTTTAGATTTGTTCATCTCTTTAGTCTTCTCTTCGTTAATCTTCTGTTCTTCTGTCTCCTCTTTAGAACTTGGGGGATGACTAAGCCTCACGTTTTTACCTAGAGGGCAAAGCACTCTAATGAATATGTAAGGCCTAGTTGACATTTCAAGACTGAAGAGAGGTCTGAAGAAGGGAAGGTCAAAGAGAAGATGACCCTAAAGTGAGAAGAGGACTGGGCGAGGAGTTGTAATTGCCAAACAGGTGAGAGATGTGCCTAAGATAGGTAATTAATAAAATTTCTTATTTTTAAACCCATGCCAAACTCTATAAAAAATTCTGGAGATTATCGACCAAATGGCAGTCCATCTTTCCAGATTTGTGTAAATCAATTTGCTTATCTCTGTTAAAGGGAGTCTGTCACCAGGTTTTTGCTACCTGATCTAATAGCAGCATAATGTATGAAAAGAGATCCTGATTACAGCAATGTATCAATTAGTTTACTGGGTCCAGCAGTTGTGATGCAATAAGACAATAAGAGTTCTTAGGGTACCGTTACACTTAGCAATGCACCAGCGATCCCGACAATGATAAGTATCACATGTAGCGATATCGCTAGCAATATCGCTGCTACGTCACAAAAAACAGTGACGTTATAGCGATATTGCTAGCGATATCGCTATGTGTAACGGGGGCTTTAGAGGCAGCAAGAAGCAGAGCTCAGAAAGCAAATCCCTCCCACACCAGGCTCTGTATACACCTAGTCTATTGACAGCTGATCATCATAGGTGTGGGCGTATTCGGACTACTGATCTCGTGCCAACTAGTCACAGCAGTGAAAATATATGGGTTATTACAGCTTCACAATAAGTAAACAACAAAACACAGCTTTATAAGTTACACATTGCTAAATTCTGCGTTTTAACCACTACCTCCTGCTGTCTTTAGATTGCATAGCAAACCCTTGCTGACATATTCCCTTTAATAACACTATAAAGATTATATATGCAACAGTAAAATCCAATGGCATCCAAATAAATCCATACAGTGCTAATCCAAAGTAAGCCAAAGTTCTTCCACTTGCCACAGTAGAAAAAAAATCACTTAAATTCAGTTTTGTCATTACATAAGTTTGACAAGCAATTAGACAATGATAAAATGTTTGTTTTCCCTTTTGTTTCTAAATATATCATAAGATACTCAGATTTAGCTAATGATGCTGCAGGGACTAAACTATAAAATGTAGATTCCTGATGGCTGGTGCCATGAAGGCTACAGACATTCTTCACGGTGACAGAGCTTTCAGCCTTTCATGGTAACTTCAAACATACTAGGAGACAGCAATTTCTGTAACAACCTATTGTTAAGATCTAATAATCTATCCTAGTGTGATTGATTCTCTAATAATCTATACAGTGTTATTGATTAGTTTTAATAGCATATTCTAGTGTTTTGAGCCATGATAGTTTTAAAAGTTCCTTTTTGAAAGAATCGCAAATGTTTGTCTAATGATGGGAAAGTTCAGAGTGCTATCGAAGCTTTAAATATTTTTTAGGGAAATAAAAGGTTAATGACAAAGCCTTGAATATAAATCTTACTTTGCCAATAAATACTGTTGAATTTGAAATTTAAAGCAGCAGCAATATATTGCCACTAAAAACGAGGGGGTCAGGCGCAAAATTAGAATTAGCCTGTTCATGCAGATTTTCACTAGAAATTTGTTTCACAAAGAAGTTATTCTCTGTAAATGTAATGTCCTTTATTATGCTTTGAAGAGGCTCCAGACACCAAAGCATAATAAATCTAAGATGTAAAAAAAACCCAAACTTATGATCACCTTACCTCTCATCTCTCCAGCCCCTCTGCTCCTCACGTCACCAGTTCAGTTCTTTCGCATTGTCTTATCTCTGCAATCCAGTGCTGAATCCCAAGTCCTCTTTATGCCAGGAATTACAACTGAGTTGAGGCCCAGAACAGGTCTGCTTAAGGTCATGAGTCAAAACATCATGACATGCACTGTGATCTTGCAGGCGGCACATGTGCAAAACCATCGAAGGCTTCTTCACAGTCAGAAGTCCCGAGTCAGCATGGAGAGGCCTTGTGATTCAGCAACGTGCAGTGGAGATAAAAAGATGCAACAACATCCACATGGGTGACAATGGGGAATGGAGGGAAATCAGAGTAGTGATGGGCAGTCCAGCTCTTTCTGGAAATCTCGCTCTCTTGGCTCTGCTCATCAAAAAGAGCTGGTTTTTTTGGATCCTAAATGGATCCCTATTAAATGTGTGTTCACACTGGGTGAACACATATTTAAGATGATGTTAACATGGTCAAAACATTGAAAACTCGTGGCCGAAACCACCCCCACTTGCAGATAGTCAATTAAATTGATGAGTGGGTGGGTTTGTTTTGGAGGTGTTTTTTTCCACTGAACACTTGAATCTTAGGTCTAATGAGAGCCAATAAGAGAATCCAGTGGCTCTCACAGAGGTATCAGCTCCCATGATTCACAGCAGTTCTTTGCCTCGTTTCATCTGCGACCGACCCATCACTAATTGAGAGGTGAGCAGTAAACTGAGTATAGGATTTTTATTACCCTTTAATCTTTTGATAGCCATTTTCAGTGAAAAAATGATGGCCAGCACTAGAATCCTAACACGTGACAAAAAGAGGACGATTATACTATCAATGAAGCATAAACAGATAACAGATGAATGAATCTGATAAAATTAAATTTGCTATATTCATTTTAATTAGCTCAGAAAATTCAAATTTAATTGCAGGTAGAAGTTATTTATTGTGTTCTGAGGTCTCTCCAGATGGAGAGATTATAAAAAGGAATATATTATTCTCACCTCACCCATCACCTGTCCTGGCACCGCAGTTCCTCGTCAAAGTCTTCTCCTAGTTTGTTTTCTCCTTCCAGTTCGGGTCTGCTTTTTCATCTTTAGTCTTCTTCTCCACCTCAGATATTCACTAGACCTTACACAACGTCACAATGGTACTTAAGGCCTAGTCAGTGATGGAGGTGCCGAAGAATAAAAATGAAGAACACCTGAGGCTCAGGGTGGAAGAAAGCCAACCAAGGACCAACCAGGAAGCTGTATTACCAGTAAAATATTGTTTTTTTGTCCGTTTCCAGGCTCTATAAAAAAAATCAAGCAAAATGGTGGCCAGCCAGGCACAATTTTTCTTGATTCAAGTGAATCAAATCACATAAAAAGGGTTCTGGCAAATGTGAATTTTTGTGGGAAATTCAAAGCTTATTTGATTTGCTTTGAATCTATTTGCTCATTTCTAGTTGTAGGTTCACATGATCATATAAAAAAAATCATTCAGAGTTTGGTCCAGTGTGTAGTTCGCTTTTTTAAAGCAGCTATCAATCATTTACTAGACCATTTGCAGTTTCATATAGTACAGAATTTAAATGTATCTGTAAAAATTGAATGCTCTACTGTGGCTCCGTATGGCATCCATTTTTTTTTCTTATACGCATATACTTGAATGGGTGAGTCTCATCCGATTTCAGGAGAAAAATTGTATATGCTGCAATTTTTTTCACACACACATTTGGTCAGTGAAAAAAAATCATTCAATATCCCCATTAAATTACCTTGGTCTGAGAAGGGTATTTTTTACAACGGATATCATTCCGGTCGTGTGCACGTGCCCTAAACAATATTCACTATTTAAATTTGAAAACTCACACATTATAGAGCATATGGGCCCATATTTTAGGTCCAAGTGCTGTCCTTTAAAAAAACAGATTGTACTCGGACCAATGTTATTCAATAGGGAATATGAAAAAAGAAAAAGCCAGCTCACCCTTCTGGTAATCCAGGAGCTCAAGCACGGAAACCTGCAGTGCAACAGGATCAATGTCCAAATGAATAGAAGGAATCCACCTTCCCGTTCCTGGAGAAATTTCCTTTATTAGACAACATATATAAAATCCAACTTTATATCAGCATATTATCACCACCGAAGGTGGGACAGAACAGACGCGTTTCGAGCTTAGCAGCTCTTAATCATTGCTTTTGAGAGCAATGATTAAGAGCTTTTAAGCTCAAAACACGTCTGTTCTGTCCCACCTTCGGTGGTCATAATTTGCTGATATGATGATATGAAGTCGGATTTTATATATGTTGTCCAATAAAAGAAATTTCTCCAGGAACGGGAAGGTGGATTCCTTCTATTCATTTGGACAATGTTATTCAATGATTTATCTCTTGAAATCAGAGGAGACTCATCCATTCAAGTTTATGGGCGCGAGAAAAAAAATCAGATGCCACAATACATCTAATTTATATGGATACTTTAGAATTCTGTAACATAGGAAACTGTACAAACTGTACATGGTCTTGTAAATGAGTAAAAGTTGCTGCTGTAAAAAATCAGACTGTACACCGATTGCAAATGAGAAACAAAAGTTGTCACAATTTTCTGGATGAAACCTTGAACGATTTTTTATACGGTCATGTGAATCTACCCTAATTGTCCTCATGAAAACCATCAGCAACAGGTTTTTTTTAAAAAATGAAAAAAAAAAGAAAACAAAACTGTAAAATCCCATGTGTCTCATATCACTTTCTGCCACCAGGAATTGGACAAGAGTCATATATTGTCGAGTGATAGTAATAAAACCATTTATCACTGGGGCACAATTCTATTCAGAGTTGCATTGAAAGAAATGCCTTTTCGTTTTCTTTGTATGAAAAGAGTCTAGATCCATTGCTTACATGGCTGGCAGCTATGTTTTATAAAAATCATATACTGTATTTTATGTGTGCGTTTTTACTCCATCCTTTAGAAATAAAATCAATATAATATTGCTGTGAAGAATACATTAGGACGTGTTATTTGGCTTCTGCCTGTAATAGGCAGGGTAGCTACAGTTTTCCAAATTACTTTGTAGATAGTAAAGCATTTTAATAGACCATCACGAGAGATATCATGCTTAAAAAATGGAGGCAGGAAGCCTTGGAATCTCTGTAAAACATCTGAAAAGAACTCTCATGCCAGTATATTAAAATGTACCTCCAGCTGCAAAATAATCAATTATTCAGGCTGCAAGCAATGTAAAATCTCTTTCACACTGTGCTACAATTCTGGTACAATATAATGTTATATGTTTTCCTAAGATGCTGCCTCCACTTTATTCATCTGGTGCCTGTCTTCCATTATTTACACATGATAAGTATCATAATGTATAATCTACTCATTAGATATATTGTGTCTGTATAGCAATGTGATATAGCAATAAGGAAAGAATAGCATTTTATTTTACTTGAATTTTTCTTGGATTTGGAGAATTATAGAAAAAACTCCATTCTGTAAGTAAGTGAAAATCAGACCCCACTCGGTGGTCATCCGGGTTTCATCTGATGTTTTCCATAGACCAATAGACATGAATGCCATCCAATTATCAGAGGCAAATTGGGCATCATGCAATTTTTTTCTCTGTGGACTGTATCCAAGGAAAAAAGCGGACATACACTGCCTCAATAATCCAAGTGCGATCCGATGTTTTGACCGATCGCACTGGGCTTGGACCGAAACTACTATCATCTGCACATGCTCTAAGGCACATGGTCCTGGGTGCAACTACAACCTTTACCCTCTGTAATTATCCCCTTGATCAAAAATATCATCAATTGCAGTACCCATAGGAACCATCACCGAAAACGCTATCATGCCTGAGTGACACATACAGGTGCTTCTCCCAAAATTAGAATATCATCAAAAAGTTCATTTATTTCAGTTCTTCAATACAAAAAGTGAAACTCATATATTATATACAGTCATTACAAACAGAGTGATCTGCTTCAAGTATTTATTTATGTTAATGTTGATGATTATGGCTTACAGCCAATGAAAACCCAAAAGTCATTATCTCAGTAAATTACAATAATTTATAACATCAGCTTGAAAAATTATTTTAAAATCTGAAATGTTGGCCTACTGAAACGTATGTTCAGAAAATGCACTCAATACTTGGTCAGGGCTCCTTTTGCATAAATTACTGCATCAATGCTGTGTGGCATAGAAGCAATCAGCCTGTGGCACTGCTGAGGGGTTATGGAAACCCAGGTTGCTTTGATAGCAGCCTTCTGCTCGTCTGCATTGTTGGGTCTGGTGTCTCTCATCTTCCTCTTGACAATACCCCATATGTTAAGATCAGACAATTTTGCTGGCCAATCAAGCACAGTGATACTGTTGTTTTTAAACCAAGAATTGGTACTTTTGGCAGTGTGGACAGGTGCCAAGTCCTGCTGGAGAATGAAATTTCCATCTGCAAAATGCTTGTCATCAGGGGGAAACATGAAGTGCTCTAAAATGTCCTGGTAGATGGCTGTGCTGACTTTGGTCTTTATAAAACACAGTGGACCTACACCAGCAGATGACATGGCTCCCCAAACCATCTCTGATTGTGGAAACTTCACACTAGATCTCAAGCAGCTGGGATTTTGGCCTCTCCACTCTTCCTCCAGACTCTAGGACCTTGATTTCCAAATGAAATGCAAAACTTAGTTTCAACTGAAAACAACACCTTGGACCACTGAGCAACAGTCCAGTTCCTTTTCTCCTCAGCCCAGGTAAGACGCTTCTGGCATTGTGTATTTGTCATGAGTGGCTTGGCACAAAGAATGCGACACTTGTTGCCCATGTCCTGGATACTTCTGTGTGTGGTTGTTTTTGAAGCAGTGACTCCAGCAGCAGTCCACACAAATTTTTGAATGGTCTTTTCTTAACAATCCATTCAAGGATGCGGTTATCCCAGTTGCTTGTGCACTTTTTTCTACCACACTTATTCCTTCCACTCAACTTTCTATTAATATGCTTGCATACAGCACTCCGTGAACAGCCAGCTTCTGTAACAATGACCTTTTGTGGCTTACCCTCCTTGTGGAGTGTCAATGACTGCCTTCTGGACATCTGTCAAGTCAGCAGTCTTCCCCATGATTGTGGAGCTACTGAAACAGACTAAGGGACCTTTTTAAATGCTTAGGAAGCCTTTGCAGGTGTTTTTGGTAATTATTCTAATTTACTGAGATAACGACTTGGGTTGTCATTGGCTGTAAGCCATAATCATCAACATTAACAGAAATAAGCACTTGAAATAGATCACTCTGTCAGTAATGACTCTATATAATATATGAGTTTAACTTTTTGTATTGAAGAACTGAAATAAATTAACTTTTTTTATGATATTCTAATTTAGTGAGAAGCACCTGTACCTATGCATAGTTGTCGATACATTTATTTTTCATTTCAGTCTATGTCTAATTCTATAAAGCACTTTTTTAGTAGAACTTACACGCTGTAAAATTTCAAGCATATGGATAAATAATTCAGCCATTAAATTTTTCAAGTAAGGCTGGAGTTACACATAACGTATAAAAATATGGTCATTTTTTTACAGATGTAATACGCAGATATGTTCCCTAAACAATGATCCGCATGTCATCCAATTGTCATGCAAGGATGCGATTTTCTCGCATTTAAGCATCTGTGTGACATCCGTATGGCATCCGATTTTATTTGTGGCTTGCAAAATAGACATATAATGGATCCCAATGACAGGTTTTAAAGCACAAACTAAAGATTAGATATATACACATAGAATACATATATATGTACATGTCATTGAGACACACATATATATATATATTTATAGTTCATAGAGTTCTGCATACAGTCATGGCCAAAAGTATTGACACCCCTGAAATTCTGTCAGATAATATTCAGTTTCTTCCTGAAAATGATTGCAAACACAAATTCTTTGGTATTATTATCTTCATTTAATTTGTCTTAAATGAAAAAACACAAAAGAGAATGAAGCAAAAAGCAAAACATTGATCATTTCACACAAAACTCCAAAAATGGGCCGGACAAAAGTATTGGCACCCTCAGCCTAATACTTGGTTGCACAACCTTTAGCCAAAATAACTGCGACCAACCGCTTCCGGTAACCATCAATGAGTTTCTTACAATGCTCTGCTGGAATTTTAGACCATTCTTCTTTGGCAAACTACTCCAGGTCCCTGATATTTGAAGGGTGCCTTCTCCAAAGTGCCATTTTTAGATCTCTCCACAGGTGTTCTATGGGATTCAGGTCTGGACTCATTGCTGGCCACCTTAGAAGTCTCCAGTGCTTTCTCTCAAACCATTTTCTAGTGGTTTTTGAAGTGTGCTTTGGGTTATTGTCCTGCTGGAAGACCAATGACCTCTGAGGTAGACCCAGCTTTCTCACACTGGGCCCTAAATTATGCTGCAAAATTTGTTGGTAGTCTTCTGACTTCATAATGCCATGCACACGGTCAAGCAGTCCAGTGCCAGAGGCAGCAAAGCAACCCCAAAACATCAGGGAACCTCCGCCATGTTTGACTGTACGGACCGTGTACTTTTCTTTGAATGCCTCTTTTTTCTCCTGTAAACTCTATGTTGATGCTTTTGCCCTAAAAGCTCTACTTTTGTCTCATCTGACCAAAGAACATTCTTCCAAAATGTTTTAGGCTTTTTCAGGTAAGTTTTGGCAAACTCCAGCCTGGCTTTTTTATGTCTCGGGGTAAGAAGTGGAGTCTTCCTGGGTCTCCTACCATACAGTCCCTTTTCATTCAGATGCCGACGGATAGTACGGGATGACACCGTTGTACCCTCGGACTGCAGGGCAGCTTGAACTTGTTTGGATGTTAGTGGAGGTTCTTTATCCAACATTCTCACAATCTTGCGTTGAAATCTCTTGTCAATTTTTCTTTTCAGTCCACATCTAGGGAGGTTAGCCACAGTGCCATGGGCTTTAAACTTCTTGATGACACTGCGCACGGTAGACACAGGAACATTCAGGTCTTTGGAGATGGACTTGTAGCCTTGAGATTGCTCATGCTTCCTCACAATGTGGTTTCTCAAGTCCTCAGACAGTTCTTTGGTCTTCTTTCTTTTCTCCATGCTCAATGTGGTACACACAAGGACACAGGACAGAGGTTGAGTCAACTTTAATCCATGTCAACTGGCTGCAAGTGTGATTTAGTTATTGCCAACACCTGTTAGGTGCCACAGGTAAGTTACAGGTGCTGTTAATTACACAAATTAGAGAAGCATCACATGATTTTTCGCACACTGCCAATACTTTTGTCCACCCTCTTTTTTATGTTTGGTGTGGAATTATATCCAATTTGGCTTTAGGACAATTCTTTTTGTGTTTTTTCATTTAAGACAAATTAAATGAAGATAATAATACCAAAGAATTTGTGTTTGCAATCATTTTCAGGAAGAAACTGAGTATTATCTGACAGAATTGCAGGGGTGTCAATACTTTTGGCCATGACTGTAGCATAATAGCTGCTAAATCAATTGCCGGCTTCTGTAAAATCATTTCAAAACCCAACATGAAATGACACATGGATTACATACAGTAAACCATTTCATTTAATTTAGTTTTATATGTCTTTGACTAATAATTAGATTAGGGTATGTGTGTAAAATTTTGGACATGTAGGTGTTAAATTAATGGGTAAATTAGTTGAAAAAATTGCATGTGCTCCCCTGGTATTTTCTTCGCCAGAGAGAGAAAGCCAGTGAGTGAGGGCAGATATTAATAGCCTAGGGAGGGACCATTGTTTTTGCCCCCCGGCTAAATAAATCTGCCTCCAGCCACCCCAAAAAAGGCACATCTATAAGATGTGCCTTTTCTGGTACTTAGGATTTCTATTCCCATTGCCTTTAGCGGGGGCATATGGGTTAATAAAGGGTTAATGTCACCTTGCAAATGAAAGGTGACACTAAGCCGAGTTAATAATGCAAATGTGTCAATAAGACACATATCCATTATTAATCCTATAGTAGTAAAGGGTTAAAAAAATACACACAGACACTAATTTAAAATTATTTTAATGAAATAATTACACTGTGTTCCAAATTATTACGCAAATTGGATTTAAGTGTCATAAAGATGTTATTTTTTGTTTTTCAAATAAACTCATAGATTGTATTGTGTATCAGGGCTCTTTGGATCACTGAAATCAATCTCAAATGCCTGTGATAATTAGTTTACCACGTGAGCTCAATTAAAGGAAAACTACTTAAGAATGATGTTCCACATTATTAAGCAGGGCACAGGTTTCAAAGAATTTAGGAAATAAATAGGATCTCTCTGCTGCTGAAAAGCATCAAATAGTGCAATGCCTTGCTCAAGAGATGAAAACATTAGATATTTCCCAAAAATTTAAACGTGATAATTGTACTGTTAAGAGATTTGTGGTTGATTCTGAGCACAGACATGTTTGTGCTGATAAAGGCAGAATGAGGAAGGTTTCTGCCAGGCAAGTTCATTGGATTAAGAGAGTGGCTGCTAAAAAGCCATTACAAACCAGCAAACAGATATTTAAAGCTGCTGGTGCCTCTGGAGTCCCTCGAACCTCAAGGTGTAGGATCTTTCAAAGGCTTGCTATGGTGCATAAACCTACCATTCGGCCACCCCTAAACAGTGTTCACAAGCAGAAATGGTTGCAGTGGGCCCAGACATACATGAAGACTAATTTTCAAACAGTCTTGTTTACTGATGAGTGTCGAGCAACCCTGGATGATCCAGATTGATGGAGTAGTGGATGGTTGGTGGATGGCCACTATGTCCCAACAAGGCTGCGATGTCAGCAAGGAGGTGGAGGAGTCATGTTTTGGGCCGGAATCATGGGGAAACAGCTGGTAGGGCTCTTTAAGGTTCCTGAAGGTGTGAAAATGACCTCTGCAAAGTATATAGAGTTTCTGACTGACAGCTGTCTTCCATGGTATAAAAAGCAGAAACGTGCCTTCAGGAGCAAAATCATCTTCATGCTGCAAAGAATACCTCTGAGTCACTGACTGCTATAGGCATAAAAGGAGATAAACTCATGGTGTGGTCACCATCTTCCCCTGACCTCAACCCTATAGAGAACCTTTGGAGTATCATCAAGCAAAAGATCTGTTAGGGTGGGAGGCAGTTCACATCAAAACAGCAGCTCTGGGAGGCTATTCTGACTTCATGCAAAGAAATCCAAGCAGAAAATCTCGAAAAACTCACAATTTCAATGGATGCAAGAATTGTGAAGGTGATGTCACAGAAGGGTTCCTATGTTAACATGTAACTTGGCCTGGTAAGCTATTTAACGCCAAAATATCCTTTTTGTTCAGTGAATGTGACCTCCTAATGCTGCAAATTCCACAAATGAGCATTTTCAGTTCTTTAAAACATATCAAATGTTTAGAAATTCTACTGTGCCTAATAATTTGGAACAGTGCAATTTAAGATTTTATTCATTTTGGAGATTATACTGTTATTATTGGGAGGTTTCTTCAATAAAATTTGATGTATACTCTAACCAGTGATGACTTTTATTAGACTGACTGTCATTTGTACCGACTATTTAGGAAAATCAGAGAAAAATATCATTTGCATAATAATTTGGAACACAGTGTAAACTAAGTTTTTGACCAAATTTATTATTCTGTTAATCCAACTGAATCCCTTGTTCTCCTGTAAAAAATAATAAAATAAAAAACAGCAATATCCATGCCTCTCTGCCATTCAGTCAGGTTCCCCCATGCAATCCAACATAAGGAGTTAACTAGTTTACTACTGGGACCAGTGCTAATGCTACCGGCCCCGCTGTAAACCACTGCAGAATGAATGAAATCATGTCTGCGCAGGCACCCCGGGTTATTGGAAAAGAACTGATTAGCATGGGAAAGTTTCTGAACTTTTTCCCATGCTCATCAGTTCACCTCAGGTCAGCAGGGGATTCCGTGCAGCCTCACTGACTACCGCTGACATCACTGAGGCTGCACGGAGTCCCCGGCTGACCTCAGGTGAACTGACAGCGTGGGAAAAAGTTCAGAAACTTTCCCACGCTAATCAGTTCATCTCCGGTCAGCCAGGGTGCCTGCGCAGACATGATTTCATTCATTCTGCAGTGGTTTACTGCGGGGCCAGTAGCATTAGCACCGGTCCCCGTTATAAACTTGTTAACCCCTTGTGATGGATTGCAGCGGGGGACCTGACTGAACGGCAGAGAGGTATGGATATTGTTGTTTTTTTTATTTTTTTGGTTTTTTTACAGAAAAAGGGCTTTTGTTGGATTGGCAGAATAATAAATTTGGTCAAAAACTTTGTGTATTTATTTCATTAAAATAATTTTTAATTAATGTGTGTGTCTTTTTTTAACCCTTCACTATTCTAGAGTTAATAATGGAGAGTTGTCTTATTGACAACTCTCCATTATTAACCCGGCTTAATGTCACCTTTCAATCGCAAGGTAACATTAACCCATTATTAACTCATATGCCACCACTAAAGGCAATGGGAATAGAGAGGCTAAGTGCCAAAAAAGGCACATCTTATAGATGAGCCTTTTCTGGGGTGGCTGGGGGCAGATTTTTTTTAGCCGGGGGGGCCAAAAACAATGGTCCCTCTTTAGGCTATTAATATCTGCCCTCACTCACTGGCTTTCCCTCTCAGTCAGAGAAATTACTGCGGGAGCCCGCGCAATTTTTTTCAACAAATTTACCCACTAATTTAACACCTACATGTCCAAAATTTTACACACATACCCTAATCTAATTATTAGTCAAAGACATGTAAAAAAATGAAATGAAATGGTTTGCTGTATGTAAACCATGTGTCATTTCATGTCGAGTTTTGTAATAATTTTAAAGAAGTCGGCAATTGATTTAGCGGCTATTAAGTTATGTAGAACTCTATGAAATATAAATCTACATACAGTGGGGCAAAAAAGTATTTAGTCAGTCAGCAATAGTGCAAGTTCCACCACTTAAAAAGATGAGAGGCGTCTGTAATTTACATCATAGGTAGACCTCAACTATGGGAGACAAACTGAGAAAAAAAAATCCAGAAAATCACATTGTCTGTTTTTTTTTCATTTTATTTGCATATTATGGTGGAAAATAAGTATTTGGTCAGAAACAAGAAATCAAGATTTCTGGCTCTCACAGACCTGTAACTTCTTCTTTAAGAGCCTCCTCTTTCCTCCACTCATTACCTGTAGTAATGGCACCTGTTTAAACTTGTTATCAGTATAAAAAGACACCTGTGCACACCCTCAAACAGTCTGACTCCAAACTCCACTATGGTGAAGACCAAAGAGCTGTCAAAGGACACCAGAAACAAAATTGTAGCCCTGCACCAGGCTGGGAAGACTGAATCTGCAATAGCCAACCAGCTTGGAGTGAAGAAATCAACTGTGGGAGCAATAATTAGAAAATGGAAGACATACAAGACCACTGATAATCTCCCTCGATCTGGTGCTCCACGCAACATCCCACCCCGTGGGGTCAGAATGATCACAAGAACGGTGAGCAAAAATCCCAGAACCACGCGGGGGGACCTAGTGAATGAACTGCAGAGAGCTGGGACCAATGTAACAAGGCCTACCATAAGTAACACACTACGCCACCATGGACTCAGATCCTGCAGTGCCAGACGTGTCCCACTGCTTAAGCCTGTACATGTCCGGGCCCGTCTGAAGTTTGCTAGAGAGCATTTGGATGATCCAGAGGAGTTTTGGGAGAATGTCCTATGGTCTGATGAAACCAAACTGGAACTGTTTGGTAGAAACACAACTTGTCGTGTTTGGAGGAAAAAGAATACTGAGTTGCATCCATCAAACACCATACCTACTGTAAAGCATGGTGGTGGAAACATCATGCTTTGGGGCTGTTTCTCTGCAAAGGGGCCAGGACGACTGATCCGGGTACATGAAAGAATGAATGGGGCCATGTATCGTGAGATTTTGAGTGCAAACCTCCTTCCATCAGCAAGGGCATTGAAGATGAAACGTGGCTGGGTCTTTCAACATGACAATGATCCAAAGCACACCGCCAGGGCAATGAAGGAGTGGCTTCGTAAGAAGCATTTCAAGGTCCTGGAGTGGCCTAGCCAGTCTCCAGATCTCAACCCTATAGAAAACCTTTGGAGGGAGTTGAAAGTCCGTGTTGCCAAGCGAAAAGCCAAAAACATCACTGCTCTAGAGGAGATCTGCATGGAGGAATGGGCCAACATACCAACAACAGTGTGTGGCAACCTTGTGAAGACTTACAGAAAACGTTTGACCTCTGTCATTGCCAACAAAGGATATATCACAAAGTATTGAGATGAAATTTTGTTTCTGACCAAATACTTATTTTCCACTATAATATGCAAATAAAATGAAAAAAAAAACAGACAATGTGATTTTCTGGATTTTTTTTTCTCAGTTGGTCTCCCATAGTTGAGGTCTACCTATGATGTAAATTACAGACGCCTCTCATCTTTTTAAGTGGTGGAACTTGCACTATTGCTGACTGACCAAATACTTTTTTGCCCCACTGTATATATGTGTCTCAATGACGTGTATATACAGTACAGATCAAAAGTTTGGACACACCTTCTCAATCAAAGAGTTTTCTTTATTTTCATGACTATGAAAATTGTAGATTCACTCTGAAGGTATCAAAACTATGAATTAACACATGTGGAATTATATAATTAAAAAAAGTGAAACAACTGAAAATATGTCTTATATTCTAGGTTCTTCAAAGTAGCCACCTTTTGCTTTGATTACTGCTTTGCACACTCTTTGCATTCTCTTGATGAGCTTCAAGAGGTTGTCACCGGAAATGGTCTTCCAACAGTCTTGAAGGAGTTCCCAGAGATGCTTAGCACTTGTTGGCCCTTTTGCCTTTACTCTGCGGTCCAGCTCACCTCAACCCATCTCGATTGTGTTCAGGTCTGGTGACTGCGGATGCCAGGTCATCTGGCGTAGCACCCATCACTCTCCTTCTTGGTCAAATAGCCCTTACACAGCCTGGAGGTGTGTTTGGGGTCATTGTCCTATTGAAAAATAAATGATAGTCCAACTAAACGCAAACCGGATGGAATAGCATGCCGCTGCAAGATGCTGTGGTAGCCATGCTGGTTCAGTATGCCTTCAATTTTGAATAAATCCCCAACAGTGTCACCAGCAAAGCACCCCCACACCATCACACCTTCTCCTCCATGCTTCACGGTGGGAACCAGGCATGTAGAGTCCATCCGTTCACCTTTTCTGCGTCGCACAAAGACACGGTCATTGGAACCAAAGATCTCAAATTTGGACTGATCAGACCAATGCACAGATTTCCACTGGTCTAATGTCCATTCCTTGTGCTTTTTAGCTCAAACAAGTCTCTTCTGCTTGTTGCCTGTCCTTAGCAGTGGTTTCTTAGCAGATATTTTACCATGAAGGCCTGCTGCACAAAGTCTCCTCTTAACAGTTGTTGTAGAGATGTGTCTGCTGCTAGAACTCTGTGTGGCATTGACCTGGTCTCTAATTTGAGCTGCTGTTAACCTGCGATTTCTGAGGCTGGTGACTCAGATGAACTTATCCTCCGCAGCAGAGGTGACTCTTGGTCTTCCTGTACTGCTTGATGGTTTTTGCCACTGCACTTGGGGCCACTTTCAAAGTTTTCCCAATTTTTCGGACTGACTGACCTTCATTTCTTAAAGTAATGATGGCCACTCATTTTTCTTTACTTAGCTGCTTTTTTCTTGCCATAATACAAATTCTAACAGTCTATTCAGTAGGACTATCAGCTGTGTATCCACCAGACTTCTGCACAACACAACTGATGGTCCCAACCCCATTTATAAGGCAAGAAATCCCACTTGTTAAACCTGACAGGGCATACCAGTGAAGTGAAAACCATTTCCGGTGACAACCTCTTGAAGCTCATCAAGAGAATGCCAAGAGTGTGCAAAGCAGTATTTAAAGCAAAAGGTGGCTACTTTGAAGAACCTAGAATATAAGACATATTTTCAGTTGTTTCACACTTTTTTGTTAATTATATAATTCCACATGTGTTAATTCATAGTTTTGATGCCTTCAGAGTGAATCTACAATTTTCATAGTCTTGAAAATAAAGAAAACTCTTTGAATGAGAAGGTGTGTCCAAACCTCTGGCCTGTACTGTATATATATATATGTATTCTATGTGTATATATCTATTTTTTCTATTCTTTATTAAACATGTCAGTGTGATTTTACTGTATCGCAAAATGAATTGCTAGCTTTTGTTAAAGGAGACCGGTGCATATTTCTCACAAGTCACACGTCTGGTCATGTGTAATCCGTAGTTTTCTCGCCCCCATAGACTTGCATTGGTGTATTTCTGGCATAATACTCTGACAATCGCAGCATGCTGTGATTTTATCAGCCCATATAATAAGGCCGAGAAAAATGCGGCTGATGGGAGCTGCCCCATAGATTAACATTGGTCCGATTGCTATGCAATTTTTTCTCGCATAGTACTCGTCCGTATTTCTCGCTAGTGTGACGCCAGCCTAAAAAGACCATCTGCTATGATTTTTTAATTGTATTTCTCACCAGAACTAGTGTTAGAAGTGTCATATAGATTCTCGTGTTTCCATAGAAATAGATATATCTCATGATTGTCACCATGTTTGGCCCCACAGCTGGCATTATTAATCTGAAATTAAAAAATCATATGTAAATAAATTGTCAGACATTCTGCAAATTAGACTAGGCTTTTATGGGGCAAATGTTAGCATAAGTGTCGCTTATTGATATAGATGTAGTGATATGTCTGAAAAGGTGAGATGCACAAATCGAATTTGCTTCAATTTTCCCAATCCGATCTACCAGGAATTTTTTAAATTCAATTTTAATTTAATTTTGCTTGAATCTTTTCTAAGTAGGGAAGAGTTTTAAAAAAAAGAACAGAAAAATTACTTATTTTGCCTGTCCTTGCTTCATAGCTGCCCACCTTGTGTTCACCTTGCTTAGTTCTTCCCTCCAGCTTCAGTATTCTCAACTGTTTTCGATCTTCAGCTTCTCTGGTTGTGACAAGGGGGAGGCCCATTATGATGTCTCATGAGGCCTAGTGAGCACCAGAAGCTCTAAACTATGAAGCATACTGAGGATGAAAAAGAAGGCTAAAGCCAGAGTGAGGAAGCAAGCCAGCAGAGGACCAAGTGGTGAGCTCAGGCACCAGGAAAGGGGAGTGAAAAGGTGATTAAAATGTTTGTTTTTTCACTTTTTAACCCTTCCATTTATCAGGTTATGGGGTTTGGAGACGTAAATGAAATTTCCCATGTAAATTTAAATGAATTTGGCTAATTGAATTTTGTCACATTTACTAATCTCTGTTGAAAAACCCTTTTTTCATAAAGATACAATGGATATTCTAAAGGAGATTTCAGAGAATGGTGAAACAAACCAAATTTTTCTTTTTCCAAAGTTCATAATTATTTTAACTGCTAAAATAAAAAAATAAATTTGAAAGTAAGGTATTGTCAATCATATTTCGTATCAATGTAGCTCAGTTTTTGAATTTTATTTTTTTGATCCCCTTCTTCCCAAAGCTTAACTTTTTTTTATTTTGGGGTCAATATGGCCAACTGAGGGCTTGTTTTCTGCAGAACAAGTTGCACTTATGAACAACCCCATTGGTTTTATAATATCTTGTACTGGAAAAATGGAAAATAATTCCAAGTGCGGTGAAATTGTAAAAAACAGTGCAATTCCACAGTTTTGCTTTGTTTTTTAACCTTGTTCACTAATGCTAAAACTGACCTGCCACAATGATTCCCCAGGTCATTGCGAGTTCATAGACACCAAACTTGTCTGGGTTCTTTTTTATTTAAGTGATGAAAAAAAATCTAAAATTTGCTTTAAAAAAATTGCGCCATTTTCTGAGACCTGTATCGTCTCCATTTTTCGGGATCTGAGGCTGGGTGAGGGCTTATTTTTTTGCGCACCGAGCTGACATTTTTATTGATACCATATTGGTGTAGATATGCTCATTTGCTAGCCCATTATTACATTTTATTGCAATGTAGCAGTGACCAAACAAAAAACGTAATTCTGGCATTTAGGATTTTTTTCTCGTTATGCCATTTAGCAATTGGGTTAATTTTTTTTTATATTGATAGATCGGACAATTCTGAATATGGAGATAGCAAATATAGGTATATTTGATTTCTTTATTGTTTTATTTTGAATGGGGCAAAAAGGGGGTGATTTGAACTTTTATATATATTTTTATATTTTTTTTACTTTTTGAATGCTTCAATAGTTTCCATGGGGGTCTAGAAGCTGCAGTACTTTGATAACTTCTGCTATACACATGCGATGATCAGATCGTCTGTGTATAGCAGAGATGCTCACTTGCTATGAGCACCGTTGATGGGGCAGCACTCCTAGCAATCTGGCTATGACAACTACAGAGGTCTGCTGCAGACCTCTGGTTGTCATGCTGACCCATCAGTGACCCGCGATCATGTGATGAGTCACTGATGGACGGGATTAGCGATGCGATTCCGGTAAGCACGAGTTCAATGCCGCTGTCAGAGATTGACAGCAGCATTTGACTAATTAACAGCTGATTCCCCCCGTGGCTGTTGCGGGCATAAGTCAGCTGTATAGATGTATGGAGCCTGCACCAAACAGGGAGAGTCCGACATGGGCAAAGAGGTTAAATACAAAACCCCAAAAACTATGGCAATTTTTCATCATTTAACCCAACTTGGAATTTTTTTACATTTTTCAGTGCATTATATGGTAAGAAATATTGATGTCAAATGCATGGCAGCTGTACACAATTGTAGTTTGACGGCAAGCTATGAGTCATGCTTTTTAGTTGTTTTATTGTTGAGTATTCTCCTGTAATTATTTCTTGTATTTAATACTGCAATTGATGAAGCATCCACAAAAAATGCCTAAGTTAACTAGTATTAAATCTTTTTGTACTTCTAAATTACAAACCTTTTAATGGGTGACAATAGCCATATCATCTGGGGGTGAAAAGAAAGATAACTAAACTAAAAAGTTTTAACACACAGTACTTTAAGAAAAAAAACTTGGACCAAATAGTGGGTAAGCGTAAACCGGGAAATATTAAATGTGATACATACACTGTTTGTTTTCTAGTGACATGGTTTTTTTTATTTTTGAAGTGTTTTTGTGCATGTGGCTCTTTGTTCAGAATCACAGAATGCTCCATTTTTTCAGGAATTTAAGGCATTTTTCACTCTTTGACCTATATTTTTGTCACTTTTTTGTATTTTAAAATTCACTTGATGTGATTTTAAGGGTTTCTGTAGACAATCTCATTTTCATGAAAATTCCACCTGTTACCCACCTGAAAAAGTATTGCAAATTGGCAAAATGTCAAAACACCTTGGTGTCCATATCTCCTGTATTTTTTCACTTCTTTTAACAGCTTTAGCCTTTGAAAGCCATAAAGTGTATAAAAGTAGTGACCTAACCATTCTTCAGGCAGCTTCCAGGCTGCAACTCTATTACATGTAAAATAATTTAAAAAGCAATCCAAAAGATGCAAAAGAAGGTGCTTAAAGGGAACCTATCAGCAGGATTCAGCTGAGTAACCTACAGACAGTGTCAGGTTGTTGCCATTATACTGATTATAATGATACATTGGTTGATGAAATCAGTATTATGGTTGTTGGCTAATCTGTTATCAGTTTCGAGTTAATGATATGCTCGAGGCGAGCTTGTGGGAGTGTTTTCATGTGGTCCTCTGATTAGGTATTCACCAGTATGGCTTTGACAGGTGACTGATCTCTCAGTGACCTGCCCCCAAATTTACATAATGAATATTATATGCTTTTAAAAAAAATCTTGTTTTGCAGGCAGGCCCCGGTGGCGGCTTCTGCGCTGCAACATGATCACATTTATAATATGCATGAATGAATGGGGCCATGTATTGTCGGATTTTAAGTGCAAACCTCCTTCCATCAGCAAGTGAAATGTTGCATTTCAGCATGATAATGATCCCAAGCACACTACAAGGGCAACGAAGGAGTGGCTTCGTAAGAAGCATATGAATGTCCTGGAGTGGCATAGCCAGTCTCCGGATCTAAACCCCATAGAAAACCTTTGGAGGGATTTGAAAGTCTATGCTGCCCAGTGACAGGCCCAAAACATCACTGCTTTAGAGGAGATCTGCATGGAGGAATGGGTCATCATACCACCAACAGTGTGAAGACTTACAGAAAACGTTTGACCTCTGACATTGCAAACAAAGGAAATATAATAAAATATTGAGATGAACTTTAGTTAATGACCAAATACTTATTTTCCACCATAATTTGTAAAATAAATTTTGCCAAATCAGACAAGGTGATTTTCTGGATTTATTTTCTCATTTTGACTCTCATAGTTGTGGTCTACCTGTGATGTCAGTTGCAGGCCTCTCTCATCTTTTTAAGTGGGAGAACTTGCACAATTGGTGGCTGACTAAATACTTTTTTCCCCCACTGTATATCTAAAAGACCTTGCACACATACCTTAAAATAAATGTAGGAAATTACATGTCTTGTAATGAGACAAAATGTAGCCAAAAATGTAGGCACAGCTAAGAAAAAATGCCAAAAAAGCATCTAAAAACATTGCCAAAAAAGTGTGGAGATGAAATTCAATCTATACCACTGTGAGATTATTGTCAACAATATTACTTTTCACCAAGTGCAGCAGTAGACTCAGATTATTATATGTCATGTTGTGACTGGTTGCTCTATATTAATATGGGACAAATGTTGAATATTTTATTCCTATACTATGTATTGATAAAATTATTGGTATCCCTATGTCCATGTACCGATGGTGTACCCCAATTCTGCCCATGTGCTATTTATGGTCATTATTGACTCTTACTCCACCTTTCTCTTTATTCCTGTTATATTCTACTAAAATCATTTTTGGAATTTTGTAAAAATTGCAGTGCTGGACTTTTTTCGTGATTCTTTTCTCACGTATTTCTCATATATATATTTGCGATTGTCCTATTATGTCCACAGTAAAACCCATTTCTGTAGTGATACACTTGTATGTAATTTCTTGATTTTATAAATGGGTTGGTTTTTCATGAAACTATTATGATGTACCATATTTGTATAGACGTGTTGTTTTGGGCATACACACTACAGTGTAATTACACACTGTAGTACTGATGATTGGCAATACTGTAATATTAGAAAATGTGTCACATTATTTTCTGTTCTACAAATAGTAAAATGCAATGATTAAAGACCTGATGATCTGAAACGCGTCTGTCTATTCTTTTTTCCCCCCATGAGGTTGTGACACTCCATCTGAACTGCTTTTTTTGGAAATTAATAAAGGAAGTGTTTTTATGGAGTCTATTGGATTCTGGATTTTTCTTATATGATTAAAAAGAGTAAAAGGAATACAAATATTGGCTTGTCTATAGTGGCATTTTGAAGCCTTATTGATGTAAAATTAAATGTCTTTGCTTTTTAGGTTGTGTAAGTTCGGCAGACAAATAAAAATGTAGCAATGTAATTAAAGCAGGTCAGGAAGGATAAGACCTAAATCTGACCTAACCCCAAAACTCCACTCATGATGTTTAGATCCTATCCCGAAATCCTACCTATTTAAAGGCAATAGTGTGTTTTCTTGTAGAAGTTTCCACAAAATGGTTTAACCTTGCATGTGAAGCAATGTGCAAAACTAAGTCATCAAATGAGTCACTTTTGCGCAAAATCTAGCCCAAAATGGGGGTGCAGGAGTACAGCCCAGTATCCCCCAACTCTGGTAAATTTAATATAAAAATTAACGCTATGTCATCATTTATTATACAGATTACAAATGTTGGTCCATATGTTAGAATTAATAAAATGTGTATATTTTGGATGGAATTTTGTCACTTAACAAATGAGTATTATATCTGAATGTTGTATTATTAATACCTACATGTTGGCCTTGTCTTAAACAAAAGTGGAAATAACGTGGAGTGGCATGACGTGGCAAAATGTCTTTGCAAAGTAAACAGATTGTAAGAGATCATACAGCTGTGGTAGTGGAGAGCTGGCTGTCAAAACAAAGCGAGACTACCTGTAGAGAAGATAGTGTACCATGTTTACCTTCTTGATCACTGTATACAAAAGCTGAAACCAAAAGCTGTATACAGGTTAGGAAGCACTTACAGTGCTTCCTCCTCTGTACCCAGTGATCATGTAATTGCTTGGTGTAGGCAGGAAACACAACCTACAAGGCCCTACAGCACAGTCAGCTCTGTTATGCAGCTAGGTGGCTGAATTTGCCCTGTAACTGAGCCTAATATGCCAGCCCCAGTTACAGTAGAAACCACCAATAAAAGGAATATAATAATATGTTAAAATGCATACCAATGGTCTTTTAAGATCTAATGTTGGACACAGTGTCTAAAATAAAAGTAAAAATAAAGCAAAAATAAAACAGAAAAAAATAATTAAAACATAAAAGAGATATTGCCAGTCTGAATAGTCAATTCTAGCCCCACCTTCATCTAAAATAATATGTCCAATATATAAAATAAATTCTATCTAAAGGAAAACACAATTTAATCTGTTTTATAGTTGTTTTTTGTGGTTGAAATGTGCTTGGTCAGGAATTGAGATGAGCGAACATCGGGAACCCGGATACATGGAACATTCCCTATAATCACCTGTTCGGCGCCGTAGCTGCATGTGTTGCGGCTGTGTGACAGTCACACAAACAGGCTCTCCATGCATGTATTGTGACTGTCACATAGCCGCGACATATGCAGCTGTGGCACTGAACAGCTTATTATAGGTATTCTGGTTCCCATTGCAGTTTCTTCAGTAAGTGCTATAGCTTGCCGAATAAGGAGGGAGCCATCGATGCTCACTCATCTCTAGTCAGAAGCAGTCCTGAACCAGTTAATAAAACTTCACATCACCACACACCTTTCAGGCCATTATGACTGACATGAGATGGTGCTTTGATTTTTAGCATATCCATAGTATATCTGTAGATTATTTGATAGCAGTGTTTGGGGAATCTTTTAAAATTAAAATTTGCCAATTTCAACTAAATTTTTCCCAAAAATTCAAATAGCGTCAAATCTATTCACTGATAATCCCAAGTACCAAAATTTCTCCTATCTAGCCCCAAAAAAAGAATGTGTAGCACTGTGAGTTCTTCTTAGACTGTGTCCAACCACTTTCAAGCTCTTTAATTCAAATACATATTTGGTTATGGGTAAACAGATGGTAAGCATTGGTAGCAAACAGCCTGTTCCTCACACTAATCTTCTTCACTGTTGTGATGTCACACTTTATCTGTAGAATTTCTTCAATGCTTTATGCACTTCTCTCCAAAACTCTATTTCTAAGATATGGGCTGTGACATACTCTCAACACTAAGCTCTAACACAATATGGCTAATGTATTCCATGCCTAGACTTATATACAGGCTATGATGCCCTTCCTGATTGGCTATCCTATACTATGTGATGTAATAAATGCAAGTCATTGTAAGGAAATTCATCCGTTCTCACCCGAGATCATGTGTGTCTTCTCTGGCTGATGCAATCTTTTACAATTTGTAAAATGTGAGTTGGCCTCTTAGGTGATCCATGTACAGTGAGTAAAAAACTTTGCAGTATATCTGATCAGAGAAATAGGCTTTTTTTCTCCTCCTGTACTAATTGCTCACTCTCAATTCATGGGTAATATCTTTAATCAGTGAAAATAGATTTCTGTATTACTGTGATAGGAAATTACAGTTGCTGCTTATAAGATTCTATGGAGGGAGGTAGGTAGAGGCAGATACCGACATTCGGCTGCAAGCCCCATTGAATTTTTACAAGCACCCTCTGCCGTCTCCTACCTCAGTAATGAATCCGTATTCACTGAAAACATATTTTACTACTGAATTGAGGATTTTAAGAATGAAGGATCAGACCTGGAGGAGAAAAAAATATCTTTAATGAAATTACATAGAAAACATGTTTCGCTAATATATCAGGAAATAACTACAGCATATATTTAACTCTCTTACCTATATTGCATGAGATCATGACTTACAATGCAATCAAGTGGCAATTAATGCGATTTTTAGAGTTTAGCTACAAGATACTCGGCACAGCCTGCTCCACAGCATTGTTTTTCAACTCTAGTCCTCAAGTACCTCCAACATGTCATTGTTTCAGGATTTCACAAGTGATTATATCATTGTCAATGCATCAGGAATTGCCACAGGTGTACTCACTATGGGCTATATCCTGTTGTGGATACTTAAGAAGTGGAAATATATGTGTTTTAAATTATTCTTGAACTTTAGTCTTAGCCCCTAATATATGCACCAAACTTTCAGTCTACTTTTAAAACATCTTTGCTAGCTATTAATGATAATTAGTGATGAGTGAGTATGCTCGTTTCTCGAGATTTCTGAGCATGCTTGGGTGATCTCCGAGTATTTTGGGCATGCTCGGAGATTTAGTTTGTGTCTCCGCAGCTGCATGATTTGCGGTTGCTAGACAGCTTGAATACATGTGGGGAATGCCTATTTGTTAGGAAATCCCCACTTATAATCAGGCTGTTTAGCAGCCGAAAATCATGCAGCTGCGGCGACATAAACTAAATCTACGAGCATACTCAAAATACTCGGAGAACACCCGAGCATGCTCGGAAATCTCGAGTAACGAGCATACTCACTCATCACTAATGATAATGTGCCTATGTGGCTCGGTGTTCTGTTGTGTCTCCAGCATCTTACCTACAGTGCATCAAGAGCCTGCACATTGTGTTTTAGCACAAACCAAATTGATTTTTTCCATATATGTCTAAATGGTATAACTTAAATAACCTTGACAAGTAAGGCAATTTAGTCCTCTAAAACTATTGATACAGTGACCCTTCTAGAGGCATTTGATGTGTGTCTGTGTCTATAAATATTGCACAAATATCTCCTTCCTCTTTGTTCAAGATATCAAAAAATAAAAAGAGTGAGATGACCTGCTGTAAAAATGAAAATTATTTTACTCTATCTGATCAGGAGGGAACATATCGCCTGTGCAGCTGCACCAGGGCCCGAGGTGAAGGGGGGCCCACCAGCACCAGCGACTATCTCAGCTGGATGTGCGTCAGAGGATGAACATTCAGCTGAATTGTATTGTGGCACAGGGAACCCACCATCTCCCTGTGCTATACTACACACCGCCGCCCAATCAGAGGCCAGCTGCTGACATCAGCGTGCCTGTGACTGGGGGCGCATTGCAGTGATGTCGTGTGCCAGTACAGGGTTGCCGAGGTCAGCTGTCGCCTCCTGCGCTAGCTATAAAAAGGACTCCACGTGGCAAGGGAGCGTGCGGGAAGGTGAGTAGTATCGTTTGTTTTTAATGCATTGCAAAACAGGGCACATTATAGTAGGATGGGAATATATTTACCTGGTTGGGACACATTATACCAGGATGGGAATACATATATTTGGATGGGGCACATTATACAAGGATGGGGGACATATATACGAGGATTGGACACATTTTTCCAGGATGGAGCACATATATATCTGGGTGGGGCCCATATATACCTGGATGGCGCATATCATATCAGAATAGGGAACATATATACCTGGATAGGGCACATTATACCTGGTTGATGGACTTATATACGAGGGTGGGGGACATATATATCTGGGTGGGGCCCATATATACCTGGATGGCGCACATCATATCAGAATAGGGAACATATATACCTGGATAGGGCACATTATACCTGGTTGATGGACTTATATACGAGGGTGGGGGACATGTATACCTGGATGGGGCATATATATACCTGGAGGTGCACATTACCTGGATGGGGTACATGTATATGAGGATAGGGCACATTATACCTGGATGCTGACATTATACCATGAAGGGGCATATTATACCAGAATGGGGCACATTGTACCTGAAAGGGGAGAAGGATGGTGGACATTATCCCAGGAAGGGATTCCCATGAATAGAGTACATTATAAAAGGAAGGAGACCAGTGTCCTTTCTTTACTATATAGTCTTCTCTTGTTAGATATAAAATGACTGTTGATGGAGCAATCGTTGACCAGAAGACCAGTCCATAAACTGCCTCCATCAGAAGAGAAGCTTTACTATGCTACATAAGCAGTCATTTTAGCTTATATCTAACAAGAGAGAACGGTATGTAATAAAGAACATGGAGCTAAAAATAACCAAAATAGTGAGAATCCAATATGTAAGGGATGGTGCTGTACATAACAAGAGAGAACACTGTGTAATAAGGGATGGCAATATACATAATGGGAGGAGACTATGTAATATAAAAATATATATGTAAATATATTAATATATAAACAATTAACTGAATATTATTTAGTTGATAAATATAAATAAAATAATACATAAATATATACGTAATAAAAGGAGGGAGGCCCCAAACACTTTTCTTGCACCTGGGCCCAAAGCTATCAGTATCCGCCCTTGTATCTGATGTATGTTGTAGGATTTATCATAAGTCACTCATCTTGGGATATCAAGAACCAAGATAAAAGGTAAAAAAGGACACATCTATAGTAAAAATCAGAGAAGGCCAATGCCATTTGAACTAAAATAATTGGCCACTGGTCATAAGGCGTGTGTGTCTGGATATTTATGTGGTTTAGTAGTATGTATGTGTATGATGTGTGTTCAGAATATAAAGCAAAGATCCATTGCCCTTTTATTTTGTGCTTCCTGCAAGTGTTTACTAGCCAAGTGTTTACTAAATTATGTTTATTAATCTAAATTTATATGTATCATATAGCAATAAAATGTTTTACAAATATAGTATTATATATAATATAATATAAAATAAGCATCACTTATGTCATACTAGTGAATAACAAGTGGCAAAATCCTGCATCAGCTTTTCAAACAGTGCAAAGCTTTAAGGTTGGAGAAAAAAAAGTACAGCATCATAGAAGGAATCATTTGGTGCACAGTATGGTTGGAGCTTTGATGTCATGACTGTAATAGACTGCACTATATATCAATGCCTCCGAGAACCTGAGTCAGAAAATATCTTTCCTGAATAATAGTCTGAGAGGATAATACTCAGTCAGTATGTGGCTCTTAGAGCCAATCCAAATCAGGGGTGGAACCAAAGGAAGTAACCTCCGGTGAGAAAGCCACGCAACATCCCACACCAGGCACACTGATCCCCAAGCCGGCCTCTAATTCAGATCAAGAAAATGTTATATGTACTATGTACTCAGTGTTCGATTACCAGGAGATTAAAAGAGGCTATATGTGTGCATATATGTGTATATAGATATATATCAATATATATCTATATGCAGATAGATAGATATTGAACTGTCTATGTATCTATCAATTAACTGTGTTCAACTGTTAAAATTAAATATTAAAATTCTCCATTGCTATATATATTTTTTTTTCTTTTGCTTTCCATTTCTCTCCATAGCACATGCAGTGTAAGTATGTAGCGATATATATATATATATATATATATATATATATATCACCATATACTAAGACTGCCCACATGCGATGGAGAGAAACTGAGGATCAAAAATGTTCACACCCCAGGAGCTAATTTAAAAATCAGTATAACGTTGTCTACCTATGGTTGACGGAAAAAAAAATATTTAATTTTTGTTCTTTACGTTTTTTTCAATATTGGCTTTTCCATTTTACTTAACATTCAATAGAAAAATAAGATTGTGTAACTACATTGTTTGAATAAATCTGCACGCGTAACTCCAAGGTCCGGCGGGGAGGGCATTTCTTTTTTTTTTTTACTACACACGTCCTCTACAACTCCTTTACTCCAACGATAAAGTTTGTAAAACTTACAATACGTTGGGTGATATAACATAAAAATATAATTTATGATTGGATTACCCATAGATTTCCCCTACAGACGCATATAAATGCATTATGATATTGACGTGACTTGATGCATTTTTACTTGTGAACCTACTTACACCATCCATAGATTTCCGGATTGTCATAGAACCTCTACATGTTCTTAAGAACACTATATTTGTATCTGTGAATTTATTGAGAAGAGAATGGATAAGAGGCCCTTGCTTATGGCGTATAGTGGCTCCGGTGGTACCGCTATTAGACTAATACGGTCTAAATTGCAACAAAAATATCTGCAGTGTATGCAAAATGTCTCAAAATGCACCCTATAGACTATTGATGATGCATTGCCTGCTGTTGATTCTAAAATATATATACTGTATATATGTATATATATATATACCAGATATACAATATACAGTATATGTAAATATATATATACGCATATATATATATATATATATACACACTACTAAATTATATTCACATTGTAAGGCCCTAATCCCTAATCCCAGGCCCAAATTCTGCATTTCTGAAATGCTTACTCTTCTCAATATAACCCATTTTTTGCAGGACAGATAAAAATCAAATGATACATTTTTTTTTCCTTTTCCTTTTTTTTTTTTTTTCTTATTTCGATATTTTCTTAAACCTGCAGACATTTCTTTTTCATCAATTTTAATGGAACGTTTCCATTGCTGAGAAATCATTAATCATAAAGAGATTTACTGGGAACCAGAAGACGAAGCAGAATCTAAATGGAACAATTTGTAACATTATAAGCTGCATCTATATATAATGGAAATGTGACATGATTGCATAATTCATTGGCATTAGGCCCTTAAGTGGCAATTTTGTCTTAGCAGATGGCTTTTTCCAATGTTCCTCAAATGTCTTTCGGTTTTTCAGATATTGCATTTATACAAATCAAATCTCATTTTTTATTTTTTTATTTTTTTTTTATTATTTCAGCGCATTTCAACTTTGATTATTTCGTAAATAATAAATCACCATGAGTTTACATTGACATGTATTTTATTTTTATTTTTTTTCTTTTTGCGACATTTCACTTAAACATTGATACTTTGCAGCGTGGCGTGTACAGTATGGAAATAATGGAACCATTACATTCTGCTCTTATGTAACACAATGGCAAAAAAAAAATAGATAATACTGTACACTGATAACTGTAGTCTGATGGCCAGAGAGAGCTATCAGGGTTTTTATTATTTCCCGCTAACAATCATATGATAAAAAATAGCGAGGCCTATTCTTCCACTATATAAACAATTAAACAAGAATATACTAAATATTAAAAAATTAGTAAAAAAAAAAAAAAAATCAAATTATCTACAAATCAGCTACCAGGAGATGCTGAAGGTAATATATTCTGATGGATGTGAAAATGAAAGGCCACCGGAAAGGTTAGCTCTGTTAATTGAAGCAATCTTTTATCAGGCTACGTTAAAAGATAAAAAATAAGAAAAAAAGAGAAAAAAAAGCCAATTTTCCCTATGGTGGTTCTTTCAAACATGTGGTGTATTTGATTCGATTGTGCTCGAGCTCTCTTTCGTAAGATATTCCCATATTTTTTGGCATTAATATCGAGCGACATAACATATACACAAGGGTGATCATTACGGTACATAAATGCAGCGGAGCATAATAAAAGGTTAATAAAATAATAGACGGAATTGGGATTTTGGAATGGAAATCGTCACTTTTCATAATGGCATGATAAGATCAATATATGGAGTATATAGCTTTGGTTTATTATTACCTTTGTAATGTTTATTGGCTGCCATATTCCTGAATCCTGTGCCTTGTACGATACTTCACCAGCATGTAAATAATCTCCGCTATTGGCGATGCATATTTTATTTAAGCGAGGATTACTAATATATTACAGTATGCAGTACATCACCGAAGAATTACATTCCTCACTGCACTATTTCATTCCGAGTCATAAAATGATTATTTTATGACATTTATCATGCATCTTCCTTTAGGTCATGAATATAGAATACGTTTTCTATGGCCAAGAAAGAATTTGAGAGGAGCAAGAGAGCGCACAGCTGATAATTCTCAGTCCTAGCAAAGCCATTACTGGGCCACCCAGAGTGAAATTAATGGGTTACAATGTACTCACAAAAGATTTCCAATGTTTTTTTTTTTTTGAGACTGATTTGCAATCTATGGCTAAAACAACAGAAAACAAGCTAGGCGGTTGCTCATTAATTAACCCCTCTTCCCTATAGTCAGGAGTTTTTTTCAGCACTTCTAGCAGATCTGACACTTCCAAGGGGACATTTACTACTTGTCAGAGAGAAGGGATGATCCGAATGACTGAGTGCTAAGGCAAAAGGGTAATAAACGTAGAGCAGAGATTAGGCCCAAGGCAAAGATACAGGCCACAGAGCAGGGATTATTTTATTCCGGCACGGTCCCAAAGGACTTGGGTTGACAGAATGTTAAGGCGTTGCCTTGGTATATATATCGGAGCCAATATATTTCACCCTTAATGACATAGTACACCCTTAATGACAGGCTAGCGAAACGAATCTACTGGCCGCTTTTAATAGTCATATGAGGAAAAACAATTAGTTAAGCAAGTCGACAATAAACCATAAAACGAGCCAAAACGTAGAGAAAGAAGGGTCTCTGTATCATTCAGCTGTAGTTTAAAGGGGAGGATACAACACACTGCCCATTAAATGAAGCTACCAGCTGAAATAATAGGTTGGTAGAGCCTTGGCATGCAATTATAATCAACGTATGGAAAGAAAAAAAAAAAAGAGATGAAATAGCGCTACCTTGGCCAAGACAGCGGTCTGTGGTTGAGTTGTGCACCTTTGCAGCATGCTTGTAGCAGATACTCTCCTCAACTACGCGTATTCTTAAGCAATAACAACGTAATCCGTATTATCCACCCAAGAATACCCGTCACCGAAGAGAGCCACAAAGCAGCAGCAGCCGGATGGACAATAAATCCATAGCAAGAGAAAAATCCAAACAGGTCCATAAACCAAGTCCAAAATGTCCTCTAGTCCAAGTCCTGAAAGAATAGCAGAGAGCCATGAAGTGTTGCAATGTAAATGAAGAGGTGCATCTAGACACACATACACACACCACAAGAGAGTTACGTGCAATGTACCTTGCCTCTCCTCACGTCTTCCTCTGTACTTGCAAAATAACCCTCTCTTGTACGCCTTCCCCCTCCCAAGCTCCAGGCTGTTCAATTGGCTGTCCAATGGACCTATAGATTCCTGCAAGAGAATTGCATGCATATTTAAGTATGGCCATACTGTGAGGAATTCAACAAGAGTACACAACACAAGCCATCTATGTGTTTGCATGATGATACACAGGGCTGAACATGACATCATCATGGTTAGTCGAATATATGCCATTAGCCAGAGATAAACTCTACATATTTGTATTGATTTTTTTTTTGGGGGTGTGTGCAGAGTTTATAGCTGTGCCGTATGACATCCACATAGCATGAAGGAATCTTTCAGTTGTAAAATATGCTATGGTATCTGAAAAAAAATCAGGATTACTGCAGCTGTGCTGAATGCACAAGTGGATTACAGGCTATGTGAGCATTATAAAGCCAGATCATCCACCATGAATGGGGTTTGTCCAGCTGAGATTTGTTTTATGATTCTATAAAGATATTAGTGTTCTAGTGATCAGATAAGTGATGTGGCTGCATAAGTCTCGGAGATAGGGTGTGCTGCTCTTTATTCTATATCTTGTGCTTAGAGCACCTCTTCAGCCCTGATGGATCAATGGCTGGTTGTACTGCTCTATGCATGTATACTAGTAAAGCACACACATACACACATGTAAAAAAAAACACATCAGAATACAAATCATTTCATTAATACTACACACACAGAAAAGGACGTTGCGCCTTTGGTCACCATTTCCAAAAATAAAATATAATAAAATGAATTTGGATAATTAGTAGAACTCCTTTTTTCCAGGTATTTAAATCCGTATGGTATTATTGTGTGCACTTTACAGAAAGTGGGGTGAGTGACTATTGTAAAGCAGCCTAGATCTGAGTGTAGAATACCAATATGGTTGGACGCTTCAGCACCAGTTCATGGACAGCTCCCTTTTGTGGCTGCAGCCAAAAGTGACAGCAGTTGGCTTGGGGGAAAGCACTCATTCCACTTGTGTATGCAAAAAAAAAAAAAAAAAAGGCTTAGTGTGGGGCAAAAGAAACAAAAAATAATCTCCCTAGCAATTACCGTGCCCTGAAAAATTGTTCTTGACACATTAACACAATTTTTGGATCAGATCCCTCTGGCTTTGTGGAATTTTTGCACCTCCTTGTCTTCCTCCTGAAATGTGCCCTCAGGGGAAACTCTGTATATCTCTTGGGCAGTCGCTCGTTTAGAACTAGTTGTATCATCTCGATTTTTGGCAAGTACTTTAAGGAGAGCAAATCCAGGCGTAGGGAATTAAGACTAAAAAAAAAAGGTCAGTCGTTAAGTAAAAGACATAGGGGCCACACCTTTTCCAACATTCTCCTTACTCTAAGATTGGGCATTATTAAGTCAATGAACCCACCCCATCTAAGGCACTGACTCACCACTCACCCTGCAAGTAGCAATGTATTCCTAAGATGAACTTCTATCCTGAAAGTATAATATATCTTGTCTCAGTCCTCATAAAGGCAGGGGATGCAGGTCTGAAGCTGGTCTGAAGCTGGTCTGCTGACCCTCATTGTTATCTCAGGCAGGCTCATGTTGACTGAGCGTGGTATGAGATATCATTTGGCTGCTGTGTTTCTTTACTTCGAGCTATAATCTTCAATGGGAGGGAATATAAAAAGGTGTCGGAATATCATAAGACGGTTTAAAACCCACAAAATAAGAATGAAATGGAAATCGCCTTTTGTGTGAGCAGATGGAAAAAAAAAAGTCAAGCATGATTTCGACAAGGGAGAAGAAAAAATAATATTGATCTTCTTTGATGACACATCCTGGAAATAGACATTTTCTAAAGGAATACATCAGTAAGATAATCACTCATGCCTTTTATGAAATCATTGCTTACCGTGTAGAATCCAAGACCGTGCCTCGTTCGAGCTGTAAGATGTAGCTGATCCTGGCATTGTGTGTCGGGAGCTGCTTTTCTTCCTTTAGGAATCTGAAATGGGTGGAAGGAGCTTTTTTTTTTTCTTTTCCCTCTTGATGATAAACCTGAAAGTCAGTGATCATGAGAATATTCGTCAGAAAGTCCCCAGATAACGTTCGCTAACTGCTGCCTTACGGTCTTCAGCTCCAAGAACCAGAGGGAAAGAGGAGGAAGGAAAGAAAAAAAAAAAAAAGCAGCAATAGCAATCACATCGATCTGATCTGCACTATCTGCCTGCTGCCTCTACATCCCAACCTCCACATCTGAACACGTAAAACCCTGACAGCTCCCAGCGCAGGGCTGCAAAGAGTTCATTTTTTTTTTTCTTTCCAGCAGCTCCTAATTGGTTCTGGGCAGCATACAGTTACACAGGCTAATGTTAACCATTCAGTAGTGGATCCAGCACATGCTAATGGTGGATTAATTGAGGAAGATCTGACGTACGAGCTTCCTTGCCTCTTATTCATTACTCCCCTACGGGAATGGACCGGAGTCTTGTGGGACTAACGGAACATGCAGTTTATATAAGAGAGAGAGAAAAATGCAGCATGCAAGAATTTCTTTTTTTTTATGAGCTCATACTGTACTTTCTATGGGAGTTTGTGGCACAGGAGAAACCGTGTGTACCCTAAATCTATAATTAGGGGGCCTTTAATCAGTAAAGGTGTGCAGTGGGGAAGAGGATAAGTTGAAGGGTAAAAAAAAAAAAAAGAAAAAATCTCTTGGAGGATTGGAGGGGGGGGCAGTAAAGATAACAATAAGTCGAGTGATTGATTGAAATCACCGATGATGATTGTGTAAAGATAGAGCTGTGTGGGTGGTAAGCCGCATTATCTCTAAAAGCAAAATGGATTTTTAACTTTCTATTTCCATATGACACAGAGCCAACGCGGCTTCCATTGTAATAGGAGTGAACGCAATGGTTGTTTTCACATTGTAACCATTTAAAATACTGTAGGGTAAGAGAGGGAAGTACATCATGGCAGCGTACGATCAGTAACTCGTAGGTGAACTCTAACCGAAAAATCCCCTGTAGTGATCCGGATGATGTGATGGACATTCTGTTAGCACTGGGGGCGATGGAAAGCCATTGTATTCTCATGCACACAAAGGCATGACACATCCTGGAAACAGACATTTCTATAGGAATACAGCAGTAAAGATAATCGCTCATGCCTTTTTAGGATAACCTTTGCTTACCATGTAGAATCCGAGACTGTGTGTGTGT
Organism: Dendrobates tinctorius; assembly: GCF_039654945.1. NCBI lineage: Eukaryota > Metazoa > Chordata > Amphibia > Anura > Dendrobatidae > Dendrobates > Dendrobates tinctorius. The sequence continues at coordinate 16,058,309 of NW_027361697.1, forward strand.
ATGTTTCCGCTCTAAGATGAAGCTGATCCTTGCATTGTGTGTTGGGAGCTGCTGTTCTCCTTTAGGAACCTGAAATGGGTGGAATCAGCTTTTTTTTTTTTTCCCCCTCCTGATGATAAACCTAAAAGTCAATGATCACGAGAATATCCTACAGAAAGTCCCCAGATACGGACACTATGTGCTCCAGGAACCAGAGGAAAGAGAATAAAGCAGCAATAGCAATCACATCGATCTGATCTGCACCATCTGCCTGCTGCCTCTACATCCCAACCTCCACATCTGACAGCTCCCGGCGCAGGGCTGCAAACAGTTATTTTTTTTTTCAGCAGCTCCTAATTGGTTCTGGGCAGCATACAGTTACACAGGCTAATGTTAACCATTCAGTAGTGGATCCAGCACATGCTAATGGTGGATTAACTGGGGAAGATCTGAAGTACAAGCTTCCTTGCCTCTTATTCATTACTTCCCTATGGGAAAAGTCCAGTGTCTTGTGGGACTAAGGGAACTTGCAGTTTATATAAGAGAGAGGGAGAGACAGCCAGAAGGAAAATGGTTCTGAGTACACAGACGTGGACCAAAACCAACTAGCAGTACTAGAAGACAAATAGTTTTTATCCTGAATACTACTCTGATGGCATCACATGTAAAATGAGATGCCAATAACATCCATAACTCACTTGGTATTTTACCTTGACAGTGGTGCCGGTTTGGTGCAGAAACACATTGGCTGAATAAAAAAAGTTTGTATACCTTCTGGATCTCATCATTTCTTCAAGCTCAGCCCGCACATCGTGATAATCTCTGCTTTGTCATTAACAACCATAACTCACTTGATATTTTACCTTGAGAAAGATGCTAATTTGGTGCCGAAATGCGTTGGTTGAATAAAAAAACTTGTCTATCCTCTCCGTATCTCATCCTTTCTGTGAGTGCAGCCCACATATCGTGATAATCTCCACTTTCCCCTTATCAACAATAACTTACTGGGCATTTTACCTTGAGAAAGGTGCCAGATTGGGGCCCCAAAATGCGTTGGATGAATAAAAACTTGTCTATACTCTCCGTATCTCATCCTTTCTGCGAGTGCAGTCTGCACATTGTGATAATCTCCACTTTTCCATTAAAAACCATAAGTCGCTTGGTGTTTTACCTTGAGAAAGGTGCTGGTTTGGTGCCAAAACACGTTGGTTGAATCAAGCAAAATTGCCTATACTCTCCGGATCTCATCCTTACAGCGAGTGCAGCCTGCACATTGTGATAATCTCTGTTTTGCCAACCAACAACAATAATAACATTAAAGACAATAACAATAAATAACACTTCAGTTTGCTTTACAGCGCCAGGCCACATGTTCTGCACATGAGCATTAATAGCATTACTACTCTAAGGATATGTTCCCACAATGAGCTTTTGGTGAGTCTTCGATGTTGCAGATTTTCATCACCATTTCTGCACCCATCATGTAAAATTTGTTACTTGCGTTTTTTTTTTCACAAAAACGAAAAACTCACCTAGACTAAGACTTGTGTGCACTAAAGAAAGAGAAACTTGTCTTTTTGTCTGCAGATGTGATAATAAAGCCAAAATGCATCTACACATTGTATGGTTGGGGAGAAGTGAGTATTTGGCTAGAAGACCAGTTAATGGCACCAAGTTAAATATAAACCATGAAGTTCAGTAGGTAACTCAACTCCAGAGACATCTGACATCTGTGAGCTCCAGGAGCTGCATGGAGCGGTGCCCTGTCCACAGCTGTGGTGCTGAAGCACATTACAGAGCCTAGAACATAGAAGGAGCTGTCCACAGTCAGAAGTTTACTGATAAAAAAAGATATCTGTGACTTCATCTTAGATCCTTTGTCTTAAGGGCCTGTCACACTAAGCGATATCGCTAGCAATATTGCTATAACTTGTGACATTATAGCGATATTGCTAGCGACATCGCTGTGTCTGATACCTCCGACCGCTCCCCCGCTGCTGATCGCGCGAGAACATCCTGGACCGTTTCTCGTCGTCAGCTTCCTGCGGCGCTTCCTGTGGAGAGACGAGCGACGAGCGTGGAGCCGGGCGGGAGGACGCAGGATCGCCTAGTGTGACAGGTAAGTTGCGACCCCCGTCTCCTGTGATGTCGCTGGTGAGATCTGCCTGTGTGGCAGCTCACTAGCGACCACCTAGCGATGTACCAGCGATCCTGACCGCGTCATATCGCTGGTCGGGATCGCTGGTACATCGCTAAGTGTGACAGTACCTTAAGGTAATTAATTAATCTTTCCTAACTAATGTATACAATCATTCATGTCTAGACGGTTTACTGGTTTTTCTCCAAATAAACATTTCCCCTGTTTGTGGAAATAAACCCTGAGGACAAATCAAACAGTTTATCAGATCTTTTGTTTCAATATATAGTAATTAAGAGCCTTTGCTTTTACCTACAGTATATCACATTTCTAGGATGAAGGCAAGCTGTGATGTGTATCCATGTGTTATTTGTGTAAAACTACTGCCCTCTACAGTCCGAAATAATAACAAGGGTTGCACATTTTCTATGGGAGAGAAAATATTCTATCTATCTATCTATCTATCTATCTATCTATCTATCTATCTATCTATCGTATATTTCTATCTATTATCTAGCTATCTATTGTATCTATCTCTCTATTATCTATCTATCAATTGTATCTATTTATCAATTGTATCTATACATCTATCTATTATCTATCTATCTATCTATCTATCTATCGATAGATAGATAGATACAATCGATAGATAGATAGATAGATACAATCTATCTATCTATCTATCTATCTATCTATCTATCGATTGTATCTATCTATCTATTATCTATATATTGTATCTTTCTATCTATATATCTATCTATTGTATCTCTCTCTCTATTATCTATCTATCTATTGTATCTATCTCTCTATTATCTATCTATCAATTGTATCTATTTATCGATTGTATCTATCTATCTATCTATCCCATATCTATCTACAGTATCTATCTATCTATCTATCTATCCCATATCTATCTATCTATCTATCTATCTATCTATCTATCTATCTATCTATCTGTCCGCCCGCCTGTCTGTCTATCTATCTATCTATCTATCTATCTATCTATCTATCTATCTATCTATCTATCTATCTATCTATCTATCTATCCAAGAAATGGAACAGCACAATACCAATAGGTGGGTGCACGTCTCCCCAGCAAAGTATCCAAAAATGCCCAAATACAGACAAAGAAAAAAATGAAGACAGCACTCCAAAATTCAAATGAAAAAAATGTGGTTTACTTCAAACCCACATGCTGTGGTGGCAACGTTTCAGCTCACACTTGTAAAAGGATCAGTGTGAGCCGAAACGTTGCCGCCACAGCATGTGGGTTTGAAGTAAACCACATTTTTTCACTTGAATGTTGGAGTGCTGTCTTCATTTTTTCATCTATCTATCTATCTATCTGGAAAAAATAAAGCAGAACTAATCGAAAAACATACAGGTGCAATCCTCGAGAGCCACTGGAAACAAAGAAAGCACTCCATTAATTAATGATGGAGTCCAAAAGAATCAGAGGCAACACACCATTCATGATGAAAACTGGAGCTATTTAACCAGCCCAAAGTGGCGGCGTTTCGGTTGGTGAGGATATGGTAGTTGAAGGGAATATGTCACCCCATTTTTCGTTGTATCAGCTGCCGGCACCTCCATCAGGGACTTATCTCCAGCATTCTGTAATGCTGTACATAAGCCCCCGATGTAACCTGAAAGATAAGAAAAAAGAGTTTATACTCACCAGAGGGGGCGGTCCGGTCTTGGTTCGATAGGTGTTGCGGTCCGGCGCCTCCCATCTTCTAACAGTGACATAATCTCTTTGCTGCCTGTCATGGCTCCTGCGCTGGCTCACTGCTGTAACCTGTTGAGGGCAGAGCAGAATACTGCCGTGCGCAGGTGCCGGACCTCTCTGGCCCCTGCACACTGCTTTACTCTGCTCTGCCCTCAACAGGGCAGAGCAGTGCGCCTGCACAGGAGCCATGACAGGCAGCAAAGAAGACGACTTCGCCGTTAGAAGATGGGAGGCGCCGGACCGCAACACCCATTGGACCAAGACCAGACCAGGACTGCCCCTGGGTGAGTATAATATAACATGTTTTTCTTATTTTTCAGGTTAGATCTGGGGCTTATCTACAGCATTACAGAATGCTGTAGATAAGCCCCTGATGGCGGTGCCGGCAGCTGATACTCGAAAAATGGGGTGACATATTCCCTTTACAAATAAATATCTTTTATTTAGGATTGAAATTCGCTATGTTTTGAAGCTTTACAAATATGGAGGCACTGACTTCAGACAACTACGGCTCTCTATCATCTATCTAACATCTATCTATTTATCTATTTGGGCGATGTTTTGGTTTCGGCTCATACTGATCAAGGCTCAGTATGAGCCAAAATGTCGCCCAGACAAGGGGGTCTGAATAAACCAAATTTTATTTTCACTTGGACATACCATGGAGTGCTGCCTTAATTTTTGTTTTACTATCAATCTTCTTTGTATGTAGTTATCTATCTATTATTATTATTATTACTAGATGGTGGCCCGATTCTATCGCATTGGGTATTCTAGAGTCCTTGTTAAAATAAAAAATAGTTATATACTCACCTTCCGACGGCACCCAAACTCTTTCTCTCCTCTCCATGCTCCCGGCATCTTCCAGTCCCAGTAATGCTTTGCACGAAACACCGCTGATTACGTCGCGCTCTCGCGAGAGTGACGTCATCTTCAGCCCTTCTCGCTAAGCATTACTGGAACCGGAGGATGCCAGGCGCGTGGTGAAAGGAGGGACTGAGTCCAGGGGTCATCGGAAGGTGAGTATATAACTATTTTTTATTTTAACAGAGACTCTAAAATATCCGATGCGATAGAATCGGGCCACCATCTAGTGTATAGTACTCCTGTTACACCCAGAGCTGCTGTCACTGTTCTGCTGTTACCTAATGTATTGTACTCCAGTTACACCCAGAGCTGTTGTCACTGTTCTGCTGTTATCTAATGTATTGTACTCCAGTTAATCACAGAGCTGCAATCACTGTTCTGCTTTTACCTAATGTACTGTAGTCCAGTTACACCCAGAGCTGCAATCACTGCTCTGCTCTTACCTAATGTATTATACTCCTGTTACAGCCAGAGCTGCAATCAATGTTCAGATCTTACCAAATGTATTGTACTCAAGTTACACCCAGAGCTGCAGTCACTGTTCAGCTGTTACCTAATATACTGTACTCCAGTTACACCCAGATCTGCAGTCACTGTTCTCCTGTTACCTAATGTAGTGTACTCCAGTTACACCCAGATCTGCAGTCACTGTTCTGCTGTTACCTAATGTACTCCTGTTACACTCAGAGCTGCAGTCTCTGTTCTGCTGTTACCTAATGTATTGTACTCCAGTTACACCCAGAGCTGCTGTTACTGCTCTGCTGTTACCTAATGTATTGTACTCCAGTTACACCCAGATCTGCAGTCACTGTTCTGCTGTTACCTAATGTACTCCTGTTACACTCAGAGCTGCAGTCTCTGTTCTGCTGTTACCTAATGTATTGTACTCCAGTTACACCCAGATCTGCAGTCACAGCTCTGCTGTTACCTAATGTACTCCTGTTACACTCAGAGCTGCAGTCTCTGTTCCGCTGTTACCTAATGTATTGTACTCCAGTTACACCCAGAGCTGCTGTTACTGTTCTGCTGTTACCGAATGTATTGTACTCCAGTTACTCTCAGAGCTGCAGTCACTGTTCTGCTTTTACCTAATGTACTGTAGTCCAGTTACACCCAGAGCTGCAGTCACCGCTCTGCTCTTACCTAATGTATTATATTCCTGTTACAGCCAGAGCTGCAGTCACTGTTCAGATCTTACCTAATGTATTGTACTCCAGTTACACCCAGAGCTGCAGTCACTTTTCTGCTCTTACCTAATGTATTTTACTCCAGTTACACCCAGATCTGCAGTCACTGTTCTACTGTTACCTGATGTATTGTACTCCAGTTACACCCAGATCTGCAGTCACTGTTCTGCTGTTACCTAATGTACTCCTGTTACACCCAGAGCTGCAGTCTCTGTTCTGCTGTTACCTAATGTAGTGTGTTATGAACGGGTCACCGAGGAGGAAAAAACCCAACAAGCTAAGTCTCAGAAAACCAGAGAGGTTGGTAACTATGCAGATTGCAGATCCCTGATCTTAACCACACAACTAGCAGCAGTCGTGGAGCGTTCCTACGATGGTCCTAGACGCCTCGTCACAACCGGAGAGCTACATAAGCCTAAGGCAGGAAAAGAGGAAAACTAACTGCCCCAGAGCAGACCCCAAAGGAAAGACAGCCCCCCACATGTATTGACGGTGAAGCAAGATGAAAACACAAACAAAGGCAGGAAAATAGGCTGAGCAAACGATGGGGCCCGACTAACTAGAAAGGACAGGAAAGGAAAGCCACTGTCTGCAATCTGCCAAAAACCCTACAAAAATAATGTCCAACACGTCTGATAGCAAAATTAACCCTGAAGTCACTAGACTTCTCCCACTATATCAGCACTCTGAAATATTCTGAAACAGAGCAAAAAGAGGCCAATCTAATAAAGGACAAAAAGGCAAATTGGCAAATACATATAAATAGGAGTGGAAGTTCAGCATAGCCCCAGCAGGGGCAAGCTGGCCACACAAGAAACTGAATTGACCAACAAGCGCAAGTGTGAACATCAGCAAAAAACAAACATAACTTGAGAAGACTGGAAGAGAGCTGAAGTCCAAGACCTGAGAAGCAGACTGAATCACCAGCACCAGGATAGGGCACCGGCTGTCTTATATCCAGTCTGATACTCCTGAGATCCAATCAATATCCTCCTCATCAGGTGGCAGATCACTACCACTTAAACCAACCTCACTACCTCCTGTCACCACCAGAGGGAGAACGGAAGGAGAACTCTCAACTGATGGGGCAGAAAATGAGCTCATAACAGTACCCCCCCTTGAAGAGGGGTCACCGAACCCTCATCCATGCCACCAGGCTGATCAGGATGGGCCCGGTGAAATGCACAAACCAATTTATTGGCATGAATATCAGAGGCAGAGACCCAAGAATTATCCTCCTGGCCATAACCCTTCCATTTGACCAAATACTGGAGTCTCCGTCTAACCAAAAGAGAATCCAATATTTTCTCTACCTCATATTCCACATTGCCTTTAACCAATACAGGGTCAGGTGGTGCCACCACAGGAACTACTGGCTCAACAAACCTCTTCAACAGTGACTTGTGATATACGTTATGGATTTTGAACGTAACTGGAAGAGCCAATCGAAAAGAAACAGGATTAAGAATTTCCAAAATCTTATAAGGTCCAATAAATCTGGGCTTAAATTTTGGAGATGCAACCTTCATAGGAATATTCTTGGACGACAACCAAACCATATCACCCACTTTAAACCGGGGACCAATGGTCCTATGCCGGTTGGAAAAACGCTGGGCCTTTTCCTGAGAGAGTGACAACTTATCCACCACTTGGTCCCATATCTGCTGCATTCTCACAACCACAGTGTCCACACCTGGGCAGGACGAAGATTCCACTTGCTCTGAAGAGAATCGAGGATGAAACCCAAAATAACTGAATTCCCAGATTGGAACAAAAGGCTTTCCAGAATCTGGAAACAAACTGGACCCCTCTATCAGACACAATGTTCTCAGAAATCCCGTGTAACCGAACCACCTGTTGTAAAAACAAGGGTACCAACTCAGCGGAAGATGGCAACTTTGGAAGTGGTACAAGATGGACCATCTTCGAAAATCTATCACAAATCACCCAGATAACAGTCCTTCTCTGAGAGACAGGAAGATCAGAAATAAAATCCATAGAGATATGGGTCCATGGCCTCTTGGGCACCGGCAGGGGCATCAACAACCCACTAGAATGAGAACAGGGTTTAGACCGAGAACAAGTCCCACAGGACTGTACAAAATTCCTGACATCACGAGATAAGGCAGGCCACCAAAACGACCGACTCACCAAATCTCTGGTACCAAAAATACCCGGATGACCAGCCAATGCCGAGCAATGGACTTCAGACATCACTCTCCTTCTCCACTGGTCAGGAACATACAATCTTCCCATAGGGCAATGCTCAGGTTTATCCTCCTGAAATTCCTCCAGGGCGCGTCTCAAATTGGGTGAAATGGCAGAAAGAACTACCCCCTCACCTAGAATAGTAGTAAGCTCGGTCACATTAAGAGAATCAGCAAAGAAACTCCTAGAAAGGGCGTCTGCCTTAACATTCTTAGTGCCCGGAAGAAAAGAGACCAAAAAATTAAAATGCGTGAAAAACAAGGCCCATCTAACCTGTCTAAGGATTCAAGCGTATGGCCGACTCTAGATAAATCAGATTCTTGTGATCGGTGAGGACCACAAATTGATGTCTAGCTCCCTCCAACCAATGTCTCCACTCCTCAAATGCCTATTTCATGGCCAACAATTCCCGATTCCCCACGTCATAGTTGCGTTCAGATGGGGAAAACTTTTGAGAAAAGAAGGCACAGGCATTCATCTTAGAAGTCACAGGGTCTTTTTGGGACAAAACAGCTCCTGCACCAATCTCAGAAACGTCTACCTCCACTTGAAATGGAAGTGAGACATCAGGTTGCCGTAAAACTGGAGCTGAAGTAAATCTCCGCTTAAGCTCCTGAAATGCTGAGACAGCCTCAGGAGACCAATTCAGCACATCAGCTCCCTTCTTGGTCAGATCAGTCAGTGGTTTGACAATACTAGAGAAATTACCTATAAATTTACGATAGAAATTAGAAAAACCCAAAAACTTCTGGAGAGCCTTCAAAGAAGTAGGCTGAACCCAATCATAAATGGCATGCACCTTGGCCGGGTCCATTTCAATACTCGATGGAGACAAGATAAATCCCAAAAATGAAATCCTCTGTACACCAAAGAGGCACTTCGATCCCTTAAAAAACAGGGAATTCTCCCTCAAAATCCGGAACACAGTCCGGACATGTTCCACATGGGAATCCCAATCACTAGAAAAGATCAAAATATCATCCAGATAGATGATCAAAAACTTATCCACAAAGTCTAGGAAAATATCATTCATAAAGGACTGGAAGACAGAAGGGGCATTAGAGAGCCCAAAAGGCATCACCAGGTACTCAAAATGTCCCTCCGGAGTATTAAATGCTGTCTTCCATTCATCCCCGTGCTTGATGCGAATAAGATTATACGCCCCCCTGAGGTCAAACTTAGTAAACCAGCAGGCACTCTTAACTCTGGAGAATAAATCAGACATCAGAGGTAACGGGTACTGATATTTAACCGTCATCTTGTTAAGGGAACGATAATCAATACACGGTCTTAATGAACCATCTTTCTTGGCCACAAAAAAAACCAGCGCCTAAAGGTGACGAGGATGGTCTAATATGACCCTTCTCCAATGACTCCTTAATATAGGATCGCATAGCATCATGTTCAGGTACAGATAAGTCGAAAAGCCGACCCTTGGGAAATTTACACCCAGGCATCAAGTCAATTGCACAGTCATAACTCCTACTCTCACTAAATACATCAGAGAAATCAGCCAGATAATCAGGAATATCATGAGACTGAGGAGAGGAGGAGAAAAGAGGAGCGTCCCTAAGAACACACTGACAACCCCAACTCACCACAGACACAGATTTCCAATCCAAAACTGGGTTATGAGTTTGCAACCAGGGGAACCCCAGAACAATAGTATTATGCAAATTATGCAGCACCAAAAATTTACAATTTTCTTGGTGGTCTGGGGCAACTCGCATTATCACCTGGGTCCAAAACTGATGTTTATTCTCCGCCAAAGAAGTGGCATCTATACTCCTCAAAGGAATAGGCGTCTGCAGAGGCGTCATGGACAAACCACAACGTTTAGCAAAGTCCAAATCCATCAGAATCAGAGCTGCTCCTGAATCCACAAAAGCCTTAGTGGAAAATGTGGACAAGGAGCAGATCAGAGTAATTGCCAAAAGGAACTTAGGTTGTATACTGCCCACAGCAAATGTGTGTGCAAAACGTTTCCCTCGTTTAGGGCAGACAGAAATAGTATGAGAGGCATCTCCACAGAAATAACACAGCTTATTACGCCTTCTAAACTCCCGATGTTGCGCCCTAGACAAAACCCCATCACATTGCATAGGTTCAGACATTTGTTCAAAAGGTGGCAGCGCCTCCCGTGTAGTTTTACATTCACGTAAACGCCGATCAACTTGAATGGCTAATGACATAGAGGAACCGGAAATCCCACCATAACATCTTTTACGGTCTCTGACAAACCTTTCCGAAAGAGAGCTGCCAAAGCACTATCATTCCATGTAGTAAGGACAGCCCACTTTCGGAATTTTTGACAGTACAACTCTGCAGGATCCTGACCCTGGTCTAATGCCAACAGGGTTCTCTCAGCTTGATCAACGGCATTAGGTTCATCATACAACAACCTCAAGGCCTGAAAAAATGCATCCACATTAGTCAGAATAGGATTTTCAGGGGTCAGAGAAAAAGCCCAATCCTGGGGATCACCGCGCAGCAAGGAGATGACAATTTTAACCTGCTGCACAGAGCTCACCAATGAGTTAGGCTTCAAAGCAAGAAATAATTTACAATTATTCTTAAAATTCAGAAATTTAGACCGATTCCCAGAAAACACATCAGGATTAGGAATCTTGGGTTCAGTAGCATGTGACTGAATAAGGTAGGTGGAAATTCCCTGTACTTCAGCAGCAAGTTGCTCCACACGATCAGACAGTTGCTTAATCTCCATTAAGAAAAAAAAAAAATCCTACGGCCTCAGTGAAAAAGAGGAAAAAATATACTTAAAAAAAAAAAATTCTGATACTTTTTTCCATTTTTTTTTCCTTTCTACAATTCCTTCCTGCTTTTGAGTACCCTAGAATCTGTGGTAAGGCTAGTGATTCTGTTATGAACGGGTCACCGAGGAGGAAAAAAAACCCAACAAGCTAAGTCTCAGAAAACCAGAGAGGTTGGTAACTATGCAGATTGCAGATCCCTGAACTTAACCACACAACTAGCAGCAGTCGTGGAGCGTTTCTACGATGGTCCTAGACGCCTCGTCACAACCGGAGAGCTACATAAGCCTAAAGCAGGAAAAGAGGAAAACTAACTGCCCCAGAGCAGACCCCAAAGGAAAGACAGCCCCCCACATGTATTGACGGTGAAGCAAGATGAAAACACAAACAAAGGCAGGAAAATAGGCTGAGCAAACGATGGGGCCCGACTAACTAGAAAGGACAGGAAAGGAAAGCCACTGTCTGCAATCTGCCAAAAAACCCTACAAAAATAATGTCCAACACGTCTGATAGCAAAATTAACCCTGAAGTCACTAGACTTCTCCCACTATATCAGCACTCTGAAATATTCTGAAACAGAGCAAAAAGAGGCCAATCTAATAAAGGACAAAAAGGCAAATTGGCAAATACATATAAATAGGAGTGGAAGTTCAGCATAGCCCCAGCAGAGGCAAGCTGACCACACAAGAAACTGAATTGACCAACAAGCGCAAGTGTGAACATTAGCAAAAAACAAACTTAACTTGAGAAGACTGGAAGAGAGCTGAAGCCCAAGACATGAGAAGCAGACTGAATCACCAGCACCAGGATAGGGCGTTGGCTGTCTTATATCCAGTCTGATACTCCAGAGATCCAATCAATATCCTCCTCATCAGGTGGCAGATCACTACCACTTAACCTGTTATGAGTGACGGAAGGCACTAAAAAAAATAAATGATTAAAGTGCCTTCGCCACTCAGGGTCCACCGTGCGGCAGATGGCAAAACCGCTGCTAAGGGAGGCAGTGCACTACAGCGGTAGTGTGCACAGGGTTCTAAATCACTCAAGTGCAAAAGAGGCAGTCTCTGTTATGGGACACAGAGCTGCACAGAAAAATAATAAAGAAAAGATGATGCTGAGCCTGTTAAACGCACAGGGACACAGCGGCACACGTATGGTAGCCGAACACAGGAGTAGTTAAAGTGGCACTACAACCAAACAGACTTACCGTGAATGAGCGTGTGCACTGCATCGCAACTGCGAATGCCACCGAAGTCTGCAACCGCAATAACGCAAGCGCGATGCAGGACGCTTTGCTGCTGAGATGGCTGAAGTTTGAGCGTGCTGGTGCTAGCGCTGCTACTGGCTGACTCAATCACTCACACACTCGGAATAACCAAGGGAAGGGGTTTCATAATAAGTCATACACCAGACCAAGCATCCATCATCAAACATACAGCAGCAAGTATAAGAAAATACTAGCGCATGGCATAACGGCCTTGCACACTTTTTATAGTGACCGGGACCTTCCGGAAATCTCCAGAGACCTGAGCTGAACCAATGGAATCAGGAGCAGGACCTGAGCACCTGACTCCTGAACTCCAATGGGAGCTCATTCCAGGAGCATGCTCACAAGCTGGCAGAAAGGACTTAGCCTCTGGAGATGAATGTGAGGATCTGGATCTCTGCATTAGTATGGCAGGACACAGATTCCTAACATTACCCCGCCTCCTAAGGCCCCCTCCTCCCCAAGCCCTGGTAGGAGTTACAGTAACCCGAGACACCTGGAAGGCATCAAAGGAACTGAGGTCACCAGGTTTCAAGAGGGACACTTGTGAGATAATAGGAGCGGGAGTGACAGAGGCACGCTGCCGCATGTCGGCAGATGTCGCCACCCTCTGTCTAGGAGGGTTAGGCTGGGCACACAAGGTGCAAGCCTGAATAAATCTTTTTATGTCCCGAGCTCTATGGGGCCACCAATACGCGCCAGCCAACAGTTTTGAGACCTGCATATAGCCCCGATGGTGGTGCGTGTTAGGCGCATGTGCCCAGGCGAGCACCTGAGCCCTAAGATGAGGAGGAACAAAGGTCTTGATAACCGGTTCAGACTCCAACCTTTGCGGGGAGCCGGCTTCCGGAGAAACCGCACAGACATGATGACAACCGCAGATGGATTCCTGGTCGGAGTCTGAATTAAGGTTGGTACGAGATATCTCCATAGGCTCAGGAGGTAGAACCCCTGGCTCCGCCAGCTCAAGAGGTTCAAAAAATTTGGGAGCTGAAATGGATTTGCGCTTGGAGTGCGCCCACTCCATACCGCGCTCCGAAAAACGGAGGTCAATCCGTGAGGAGACGGAGATTAGCTCCTCTAAGCTGGTGGGGAGCTCTCTAGTAGAGAGAGCATCCTTCACATGCTCCGCTAGACCTCGCCAAAAAACGGGGATTAGGGCCTTGTCAGACCATTCCAACTCGGACGCCAGTGTCCGAAAACGGACGGCATACTGGCTAAGCAAGAGTGACCCCTGAGTAAGGGCGAGTAGCTGCAGGGACGTATCATGTGTGACCCGAGGACCGAGAAAAACTTGCCTGATGGCAGTCAGCAAGTTAGCTGCTGACCGAATCTCGGGGTCACCACGCTCCCACAGAGGCGTAGCCCATTCCAGCGCCTTGCCCGACAGTAGGGAGATGACAAAAGCCACCTTAGCCCACTTCGTAGGGAATTGCGCAGCCAGCAGCTCTAGGTGTATCGAGCACTGGCTGATAAAACCCCTACAGGAGGCGCCAACCCCAGCATATTTATCGGGCAACGGGAGGCGGGTAACTGTCGGCGCAAGGGCGGACATGGACATACGCCCTACCGCGTCCGTAAGTGCCTGGACGGCAGCATCTGTAGCCTGCGCAGCTGCGAGAGACCTCTCAAGGGTAGCAAGACGAGCCTCGAGCTGACGCGCAAGCTGTAACAGCTGCTGCTGATCCGCCATCTCTAGCCAGACCCTGGCACTAGTATTATGTTATGAGTGGCGGAAGGCACTAAAAAAGATAAATAATTAAAGTGCCTTCGCCACTCGGGGTCCACCGTGCGGCAGATGGCAAAACCGCTTCCCAGGGAGGCAGTGCACTACAGCACACTAGTAGTGTGCACAGGGTTCTAAATCACTCAAGTGCAAAAGAGGCAGTCTCTGTTATGGGACACAGAGCTGCACAGCAAAATAATAAAGAAAAGATAACGCTGAACCTGTTAAACGCACAGGGACACAGCGGCACACGTACGGTAGCCGAGCACAGGAGTAGTTAAAGTGGCACTACAACCAAACAGACTTACCGTGAATGAGCGTGTGCACGGCGTCGCAACTGCGAACGCCACAGAAGTCTGCAACCGCAATAACGCAAGCGTGATGCAGGACACTTTGCTGCTGAGATGGCTGAAGTTTGACCACGATGGCGCTAGCGCTGCTACTGGCTGACCCAATCACTCACACACTCGTAATAGCTGAGGGAAGGGGTTTCATAATAAGTCATACACCAGACCAAGCATCCATCAACAAACATACAGCAGCAAGTATCAGAAAATACTAGCGCATGGCATAACGGCCATGCGCACTTTTTATAGTGACCGGGACCTTCCGGAAATCTCCAGAGACCTGAGCTGAACCAATGGAATCAGGAGCAGGACCTGAGCACCTGAATCCTGAACTCCAATGGGAGAGCTGGCAGAAAGGACTTAGCCTCTGGAGATGAATGTGAGGATCTGGATCTCTGCATTAGTATGGCAGAACACAGATTCCTAACAAAACCAACCTCACTACCTCCTGTCACCACCAGAGGGAGAACGGAAGGAGAACTCTCAACTGGTGGAGCAGAAAATGAGCTCATAACAGTAGTATACTCCAGTTACACCCAGAGCTGCAGTAACTGTTCTGCTGTTACCTAATGTATTGTACTCCAGTTACACCCAGATCTGCAGTAACTGTTCTGCTGTTACCTAATGTATTGTACTCCAGTTACACCCAGAGCTGCAGTCACTTTTCTGCTCTTATCTAATGTATTGTACGCAAGTTACACCCAGAGCTGCAGTCACTGTTCTGCTGTTACCTAATGTACTCCTGTTACACCCAGAGCTGCAATCACTGTTCTGCTCTTACCTAATGTATTGTATATGTACTGGACTGTGCCTGTGTAATGAGCGATGCAGCAGTGATGCCTTTAATGGCTGTAATGTGCCTGTACAATAAGCAATGCGGCTAAGCGATTGTCGCTGATTGGTCATAACCTAACTGCCGCAACCAATCAACGATGCAGGATTTCGGTTACAGACAGACATGATAAGACAATTATATATAGATTATTATTATTATTATTTATTTATATAGCACCATTGATTCCATGGTGCTGTACATAAGGAGGGGTTACATACAAATTACAGATATCACTTACAGTAAACAAACTAACAATGACAGACTGATATAGAGGTGAGGGGACCCTGCCCTTTCGGGCTTACATGCTATCTAGCTATCTAGCTTTATAGCTTTCTTTCCTCCTTTCTGTCTGTCTATCTTCGGTCATAGATAGAAAAGTTAAAATGTGTATATTGCTCCATACGGTCATATTTTCTTTCTCTCCAAATAGACCTTAAAGGGAGTCTGTCACCCTTTTTTTGAGATATCATATAATGATATTATTCAATTGTGTGTCACATGAGGATTCTCTTAGTACGTTTGCTTCCCCCTTACCCCGCACCTTTCATGCATAAATACCTTTTTTATATCGGTTCAGATGTATGTAAACTGCCGCTGTCCGATCCGCTGGGCGGGGCTTATTCAACTGCTCCCCCCCTCCCTGTCTTGCTCTATACATGAAGGGTGCGGGGTCAGGGGGAAGCAAAAGTAATAAGAGAATCCTTATGTGACACAATTGAATGATATCATTGTATGATATCTCGAAAAAGGGGTGACAGATTCCCTTTAATCGCCCTCCATAACACATTAATACAAATAAATTAGAAAAAAAATCCCAATAGTAATTGCATGGCTTGCAAAATGTTATGCCTATTATGGAAGATAATCTGATTACTCAAAATATAAGTAATTACAGTAATAAGACAAAGGGATAACTCAAAATGATAAAACTTGGATCACTCATTCTCACATTGGGAACTAATGGGCTTTTTTGACCTGTAATGTACATTTATTGGGCATTCCTACCCCAAGGTCATATGAGAATGCCACCACAAGCAGTGCCTCCCTCCTCCCCTTCTCCATGAGGGACAGAGGGTGCATTTAGGAGTCCTTTTCTGTATCTTCTCATCTCTAATTTGGGCAGTTTTTGCAAGGGCAGTAAATAGAATATAAGCCCCTCAGTGTGCGTGAGAATGCAAAGGCGCTCCATTACCCCAATACTGACATAATGTCTATAACATCATACACATCCGAAAAGAGATTTTCAGAGTTCCCCTATGAGCAATTGTGTTGTACAGATGATTATATGCTGCAATGATGTACTTCCCTCTACACTACAGGATTCCAGGGTCTGAAGTTAAATTGTTACAATGTGAAAACAACGATTGTATTCACTCTTACACAATGGAATCTGCTTTTGCTCTGTGTCATATGTAAATAGAAAGTTAAAAGCCATTTTGCTTTTAATGATAATTCAGCTTACCACCCACACAGCTCTATCTTTATACAATCATCAGTGGTGATTTCAATCAATCACTCAACTTATTGTTATCTTTACTTTCCCCCACTAAGAGATTCTTACGATTATTTAAACATGAAGCAGAACTGGGAAGACTTAACCCCTTCCCTACCGCACACCTTTACTGATTTGGGGTGAATTAATTGTATATAAAAGACACATGCAGTTATTTCTGTAACACAACAAGTTACTGAGCATTCCACGAACCTCCATATGCTTGGGGTGTGTGACGTTGAGTCACTACTCACGGGCAAGCCATGACACAGGTTAATCTGAAGGTCCGTGGTCAGATACTAGGAGGGCTCGTGTTACAGAGGGATAAGTCAAAGGCGTGGTCAGGAGACAGTCTGGGGCCAAATTCCAGAAGGATATGTCAAAACCAGGAAGTACAACAAACAGATATTCAGAGGCCAAGTCCGGGGTCATATACCTGAAGTCAGAGAGCATAAAAAAGGAGAAGGGATAATCCACGAGAATTGCCACAACAGATCCAAGGTCATAAACAAGATCAGAAGTCAGACACGCTACGCACAAACACCAAACTAAAGCAAAGTTAGAATTGACAATCTGCTGCTCACAGCAAGTCAGCTAAATACCTAGTAAATTGTCTGAGGATGGGAGTTACCTGGGGAAGTACCCACAGTCTAGTCCAGATTGAGCATCAGGGCTTTCAATCAAAATGCTGAGAGCCCAGCACACCCCAGGATCAGATTGGATGATAGGCCTGTCACTCATAAAACCGACAGTCCAGCGCACTTCAAATTCCATGGAGCAGCTGAGCTGTCACTCATAGTGTTCCTAGGACACAGTCAGTTGTGAAATTGTTACATAGTGCTTTCACACAGCGCTTTCGCACCATTTGTTGGTCCTGTCGGGTTTTACATCTGAATCGCTTGTAAAATGGGATTCGTGCTTATGTGCTGATGGAGCCATAAACTATAATTGTGCCGGTAGAGTGAACGTGTGCTCTGTCGTGCATCATTTTCAAGTGTATACGCCTAATGGAGACTGACACCCAGAAGCCGTCTACTATGTCTGGGTGTCTGCCTCCAGTAGGCGTAAACACCCAAAAATGATACACGTCAGAGTGCGCGTTCGTTCAGGAACATTATAGTCTATGGCTCCGTCGACACATACGTCAGAATCCCATTTGGCGGGGGGGGGGTTCTGAAGTAAGCCCCGATGGGACCAATGAATGGGGCCAAAAGACAGTGTGAAAGCATCATTATAAGTCTGGAAGCACACAAAAGTACAGGATGGACTAATGGAATACGCCACAAGCTGTATTCTATATCTGTACTCAACAATACAGAATTAGACCTAAGCCTTTTGAAGGATATACAAAGCCATAATCCCAAAATCTTGGTTTGTTCTAACTCTTTTAATTTTGTAGTGTGGGAAGAGTTAAATACAGTGGGGCAAAAAAGTATTTAGTCAGTCAGCAATAGTGCAAGTTCCACCACTTAAAAAGATGAGAGGCATCTGTAATTTACATCATAGGTAGACCTCAACTATGGGAGACAAACTGAGAAAAAAAAATCCAGAAAATCACATTGTCTGTTTTTTTTTCATTTTATTTGCATATTATGGTGGAAAATAAGTATTTGGTCAGAAACAAGCAATCAAGATTTCTGGCTCTCACAGACCTGTAACTTCTTCTTTAAGAGTCTCCTCTTTCCTCCACTCATTACCTGTAGTAATGGCACCTGTTTAAACTTGTTATCAGTATAAAAAGACACCTGTGCACACCCTCAAACAGTCTGACTCCAAACTCCACTATGGTGAAGACCAAAGAGCTGTCAAAGGACACCAGAAACAAAATTGTAGCCCTGCACCAGGCTGGGAAGACTGAATCTGCAATAGCCAACCAGCTTGGAGTGAAGAAATCAACTGTGGGAGCAATAATTAGAAAATGGAAGACATACAAGACCACTGATAATCTCCCTCGATCTGGTGCTCCACGCAAAATCCCACCCCGTGGGGTCAGAATGATCACAAGAACGGTGAGCAAAAATCCCAGAACCACGCGGGGGGACCTAGTGAATGAACTGCAGAGAGCTGGGACCAATGTAACAAGGCCTACCATAAGTAACACACTACGCCACCATGGACTCAGATCCTGCAGTGCCAGACGTGTCCCACTGCTTAAGCCTGTACATGTCCGGGCCCATCTGAAGTTTGCTAGAGAGCATTTGGATGATCCAGAGGAGTTTTGGGAGAATGTCCTATGGTCTGATGAAACCAAACTGGAACTGATTGGTAGAAACACAACTTGTCGTGTTTGGAGGAAAAAGAATACTGAGTTGCATCCATCAAACACCATACCTACTGTAAAGCATGGTGGTGGAAACATCATGCTTTGGGGCTGTTTCTCTGCAAAGGGGCCAGGACGACTGATCCGGGTACATGAAAGAATGAATGGGGCCATGTATCGTGAGATTTTGAGTGCAAACCTCCTTCCATCAGCAAGGGCATTGAAGATGAAATGTGTCTGGGTCTTTCAACATGACAATGATCCAAAGCACACCGCCAGGGCAACGAAGGAGTGGCTTCGTAAGAAGCATTTCAAGGTCCTGGAGTGGCCTAGCCAGTCTCCAGATCTCAACCCTATAGAAAACCTTTGGAGGGAGTTGAAAGTCCGTGTTGCCAAGCGAAAAGCCAAAAACATCACTGCTCTAGAGGAGATCTGCATGGAGGAATGGGCCAACATACCAACAACAGTGTGTGGCAACCTTGTGAAGACTTACAGAAAACGTTTGACCTCTGTCATTGCCAACAAAGGATATATCACAAAGTATTGAGATGAAATTTTGTTTCTGACCAAATACTTATTTTCCACCATAATATGCAAATAAAATGAAAAAAAACAGACAATGTGATTTTCAGGATTTTTTTTTCTCAGTTTGTCTCCCATAGTTGAGGTCTACCTATGATGTAAATTACAGACGCCTCTCATCTTTTTAAGTGGTGGAACTTGCACTATTGCTGACTGACTAAATACTTTTTTGCCCCACTGTATGTGTTTGTAAAATATGAGGTCACAGATTCGTTTTGGTTTAGTATTCAGGTCTTTTTTATTTTTTTTCCCTTTTTCTTTTACATCTTAAAGGACTAATGTGGCACCCCTGAGGCTCATTCGCCACAGAGGTACTGCACCTCCTCCTGAGGTGTGGTGCCCCACCATCCAGGTAAGGTGGAAGCACCTGACCATACTCCAACACCTGCACCCCACACCACAAAGTAGTGTAGCAAAGCACCTTCGGCGGCTCCCTGCTTGGAGTATAGCAAAGCACCCCTTGGTGGCTCCCTGCTTGGAACACGAAATGTGCTTGGAAGTGGGTGGAGTTTAGTTCGCACCAAAAGAGCGGGAAGAGTTGAGTCAGTCAGTCAGTCAGTCTTTGATTCAGTGAGTGAGTGAAGATGTAGAAGGACATAGTGTGAGACACAGAAGATCCCCGGGAGAGGGATGGAAGAGGGAAGTGCTGCAGCAGGCCACAGTGATCTGGGTCTGCTGGCACAGGAAAGAGACAGAGGAAGGAAGCTTGATTATCCATTGGAAAGAAGGATTAGCATGGAACGTGAGGAGAATAAGAGAACAAGGACCAGGGTTAGAGGAGAACGCTTTTCAAGTTCTAAGCGCAAGGCCGGGGCCTGGTCCCCGTGATTGTACGGATACTAATGGTCCTGCAGCAGACACCGGAGAAATAGAAGTAGTGGCCACTTTATTCCCACACAAGACTTGGGGGCTCAACAGCAACATATTAGTGAGCCGGGACTTAATAGCAAGGAGTCCCCGAAGCAGGCTACAGCTGTCTGCCGTACAAGTAGAGTTCATAGGAACATCTGACAGGAGGAACTCCAGTGTAACTCAGTACTAGGAGTACTTCACTCAAAGGCGCTACAAGAGGAGACGTTCAGAAAAGGCACATATGTTGGTGGAGTGTTGGAAGGGAGTATTCCATCTGGCCAGGAAGTTGACTGAGTCCCTAAGCTGGAGGACACGGCACGGAAGCGGGCACCTGTTTGCACAACAGACTGTGAGTAAAGCTTTGTAACTACATGCCCTGGTGTCCTCCACTTATTCCTGAGCCAATCTGCCCAGCACCGCTACATCCCTCGTGCCTGACACTACATCATCTTAATGTCACTTCACCTACACTGCCCTGGGACTACAGCCTTGCCTGTGGATGGCTATAACATCACTGCTGCACCACACCATCTCTCCCAGAGGATCTGTCTGCAGCGTCGGCTTACATCTCTATTGCCAAATACCACAGGTGGCATCACGAATCACTTATAAACTTTCACTACCATCAGCACACTGAAACAACCCCTTTTACAATGGATGCCCAGGGCCACGGGCCGGGTCCCAGCTGCCGTGACATCTCCCATTGAAGCTCATCGGGCTCGGTACCGAGTACCCCACAGCCCTGGGTGTGAGGGTGACCCATTTTTGGCATCACGAACAGGATGACGAGACCCGATGCCATTGGGTTCTGTGTGCCTGAGATCTGTTGGACTTAAAACTTTTGGAAATGTGCAGAAGACCTAATTTGATAGACTGTGAGATGAATGTTAAAAATGGCCGCCGGCAGAGTGAAGAAGGGCGTGACAACCTGGGTGGTCCTAAGAAAAGACCGCAAACTGTCCTGGGCCTCCCCTGTCTGAACTTCTATGCGACAGCAACATGGCCCACCCCCCGAGGGGTTCGTATACTGGCTTGGTATGGAAGAGATGGAAGAAGATGCCGCCCCCAGAAGGAGGAGCGGAAGCTAGAGGCGGGAAAAGAGCCGAGGCGGGAAGAAGAACACCAGAACGTCATATTGGAAGGAGAAGGGAGGCCTGTGGAGCGTGAGGAGGTTGAGTTGAATCTCCCCGATGCCATGGCTGAAGGCTCCGACCCGGCTTCCAGGATGAACTTTCATCAGCTGGAGGAGGAGATTGCCCGGTTGACTCGCGAACTGCGGCTGAAGCAGGAGGCGCTCTGGAGGAAGAAGTGGCAGCCCGCCCTGGAGGGGTCTACACCCACGGTACCCCAGTTACCAGCACCCTCCATCACTGAAGCGGATCTCCCCCAGGCAAACCCTGTAGAGCCTGCGACCGCTGCAACACCACTGGCAGCATCCCCTGCAGTCTCCGTTACCACCGCCGCTGTGTGAAGTATTGGGAGCTGAAGCGGAGGAAGAGGAGCTCCCACCTGGACCTGACGCGGCCGCGCAGGTCCCACCAAGAACCCCCGCAGACCTGGAGCTGCTATCTGCTCCACCATCACCGGCATCTGGACCTGCTACTCCGGTGGATACCCCTGCAGCTGCCCACCATGTCAGGCCTGCACCGGAACTGCAACACCGCTGGGAAGCACCAGGTATGCCGTCAGCCCTGAAGTTAGGGAATCCACTGGGTGCCCACCGGCTACAGCGGCCGGACAGGTGGTGCTGGACTTGGTTTGGGACAGGGATATCAGTCCCTGGGGGGAAACACCTGAACCCCTGACCGTGGTGCCGTGGTCCACAGTGAGCAGGGGCCGGTCCCGGGAAGAGGAGGAGGAAACAGAAGCCCGATGCCAGGAGACCCTCCGCCAGTTGGCAGCCGAGCAACGGGAGAGAGAACAGCGGAGGTTGGATGTCCTGGGCCCTGATCTGGACCGCAAGGAGAAATCCCGTGCTGGTCACTATGGGTCCCGGGACTCGGCAGGATGGGGTCAGGTCCTTAATGTGAACCACGAGCGAGGGTTCTGTTTCATCACTGATCCTACACGAATCTCCGACCTGTTCTTTAGCTGGAGAGACGCGGAGTCTCATCTCCGGAAGAGACACCCTGCTCGAGACTTACAGCCGGGGGAATATGTGACTTTCACACGGCATGAAAGACTTCGTGGCTGGTACGCTTTAAACGTACGCCGGCTAACCGAGGACTTCCTAGCCACCTTTAAGAAGGAAAAGGCCTACGCTTCCCCGGTACCTCCCACCGTGATCACCAAAACTGTGTTGGTACCCATGCCCGTAAACCAAGCTGTACCAATCCAGCGTCCCTTGGTACAAATTCCTACTGAAGATCAGTGAGTCCTCAACCCCTCAAGACACCCAGAGTATCTCCCCTGGAAGCAGCCCAAGCAACTAGCTTCCGGAACCCCAGGAGGGGATAACTAGCTCTAATAACTAACTTTGTTACCTTTGAGGGTATTTGCACCCTTTGCTCTTGTTTTCTATTTTTCTTTTTGGTTATCATGTTTTTGTTTTTTCCCAGTTGTTGCCCAGTTTGGTTGGCAGCCTTTATACTAGAACTATGGAGATCATAGACACTGAGTGATCCAGAACTGTTAATGTATATAGTTTGCACCTCTTTAGGTGCTTTCTCTTGGTTTTACATAGGAACCTGCCCTTGGAACAAGGACTACCTCGTTATAAGGACATTTCCAGACATGATGGCCAGTCCAATGTCTACTCTTTGCACTTATTGATAATGCTTAGTATTTTTTAATAAGTAACTAGGAAGTGAAAGTATTAATTACAGATTTCATAGGGTTTAATCAAGACAGAAATACAGTGAATATTTTACAATGTTTGAATAAAGATGAGAGAATTGAATAAAAATATGCAGATGACGAATCAAGCAATAACGGTTGTCACTCCTAAGACAAAAGGAAAGAGGAGAGTAGAAAATGTGAAAGATAACAGAAAAGAAATGTGTTGCTAGAAAATATGTTACTCAAGCTGATAGTGAATTTGCTTCTATAGCACTTTAAGTTAGGTAGCATAACTTTAAATATAGATAGACAGTTAAATTGTTTGTAACGTTCAAGAATGAGTGCCTCTCAAATTGAGAAGATTAGATAAGATATGTTCATTATGCAATATAAAAATTTGTATGTTCCTGTATTGTCAACTTTGCTACCTTGCAGCACGCGGACGTGCTGTGTTTAACAGGGGGTATGTGGTGCCCCTGAGGCTCAGTCGCCACAGAGTTACTGCACCTCCTCCTGAGGTGTGGTGCCCCACCATCCAGGTAAGGTGGAAGCACCTGACCACACTCCAACACCTGCACCCCACACCACAAAGTAGGGTAGCAAAGCACCTTCGGCGGCCCCCTGCTTAGAGTATAGCAAAGCACCCCTTGGTGGCTCCCTGCTTGGAACACGAAATGTGCTGGGAAGTGGGTGGAGTTTAGTTCGCACTAAAAGAGCGGGAAGAGCTGAGTCAGTCAGTCAGTCTTTGATTCAGTGAGTGAGTGAAGATGTAGAAGGACAGAGTGTGAGACAGAGAAGATCCCCGGGAGTATGATGGAAGAGGGAAGTGCTGCAGCAGGCCACAGTGATCTGGGTCTGCTGGCACAGGAAAGAGACAGAGGAAGGAAGCTTGATTATCCATTGGAAAGAAGGATTAGCATGGAACGTGAGGAGAATAAGAGAACACGGACCAGGGTTAGAGGAGGACCCTTTTCAAGTTCTAAGCGCAAGGCCGGGGCCTGGTCCCCGAGGTTGTATGGATACTAATGGTCCTGCAGCAGACACCGGAGGAATAGAAGTAGTGACCACTTTATTCCCACACAAGACTTGTGGGCACAACAGCAACATATTAGTGAGCCGGGACTTAATAGCAAGGAGTCCCCGAAGCAGGCTACAGCTGTCTGCTGTACAAGTAGAGTTCATAGGAACATCTGACAGGAGGAACTCCAGTGTAACTCAGTACTAGTAGTACTTCACTCAAAGGCGCTATAATAGGAAACGTTAAAAAAAGGCACATATGTTGGTGGAGTGTTGGAAGGGAGTATTCCATCTGGCCTGGAAGTTGACTGAGTCCCTAACCCAGAGGACACGGCATGGAAGCGGGCACCTGTTCACACAACAGACTGTGACTAAAGCTTTGGAACTACATGCCCTGGTGTCCTCCACTTATTCCTGCACCAACCTGCCCAGCACCGCTACATCCCTCACGCCTGACACTACATCATCTAAGTGTCACTTCACCTACACTGCCCTGGGACTACATCCCTGCCTGTGGAGGGCTATAACATCACTGCTGCACCACATCATCTGTCCCAGAGGATCCGTCTGCAGCGTCGGCTTAGGCTGGTTTCACACTTGCGTTTTTTTTCGCGGTATTTTAGCGCTAAATAGCGCATGCGTTTTTTTTCCCTATACTTTGCATGGGATGCGCTTATGTGCGCATACACATGCGTTTGTACGCGTTTTACCGCGCATGCGTTTTTTTGCGGTATGCGCTCGGGCGCACAAAATGCAACCTGTTGCATTTTTTGGTGCGTCCGACTTGCCTCAAAAAAACGCATGCGCGCACAATGCGTTTTTTTACAGCAAGACACCCATTATAGTCTATGGGTGCGCATATGTGCGCATTGGCATGCTTATGTATGCGTTTTTTTGCACATGCGTTTTTTTTTGTTAACCATGGAATTTAGGGATTTGGGTTAGAGTTAGGGTTAGTTAAGGGGGTTTAGGGTTAGGGTTAGGGTCAGGGTCAGGGTTAGGGTTAGGTTTAGGGTCAGGGTTAGTTAGGGTTTAGGGTTTGGGTTAGGGTTAAGTATGGTTTGGTTAAGGGTTAGGGTCAGGGTTAGGGTTAGGGTTAGGGTTAGGGTCAGGGTTAGGGTTAGGGTTAGGGTCAGGGTTAGGGTCAGGGTTAGGGTTAGTTAGGGTTTAGGGTTTGGGTTAGGGTTAAGTATGGTTTGGTTAAGGGTTAGGGTCAGGGTTAGGGTTAGGGTTAGGTTTAGGGTCAGGGTTAGGGTCAGGGTTAGGGTTAGTTAGGGTTTAGGGTTTGGGTTAGGGTTAAGTATGGTTTGGTTAAGGGTTAGGGTCAGGGTTAGGGTTAGGGTCAGGGTCAGGGTTAGGGTTAGGGTTAGGGTCAGGGTTAGGGTTAGTAAAGTCATGGTTTGGGTTAGTGTGAGGGGCCACCTAATGTTGGAAAAAAACGCAAACGTGGTAAAAACGCACTAAAAACACATACAAACGCATAAAAACGCTGCGTTTTTTTCATGCATGCTCATAAAAATGCTTGAAAAAAACGCAGCAGTTGTATGCTTTTGTATGCGTTTTTTCAATGCGTTTTTTTGCGGGAAAACGCGCTGCAAAAAAAAGCAAGTGTGAAACCAGCCTTACATCTCTATTGCCGAATACCACAGGTGGTGTCACGAATCACTTATAAAGTTTCACTACCATCAGCACATGAAACAACCCCTTTTACAATGGGCGCCCAGGGCCACGGGCCGGGTTCCAGCTGCCGTGACATCTCCCATTGAAGTTCATCGGGCCCGTTACCGAGTACCCCATAGCCCTGGGTGTGAGGGCGACCCACTAACAATTTTCTAATACACCATGGTATGCTGCAATAATGAAAGGGTGGTTGGTGTATGGTAAAACTATTGGATGACAAAACAGGATTGGTGTTTGCATGCCATTTTAATAATATTTTAGCTAATAATGAAACAAATATGGATGTAGAGTAAGAAAATCTGAATAATCCCCATTTCCACATGTTTCCAATATCATGTGCATCATCCTTATAAAGGATCCGTAGTCTATGGATTAATTGGACAAGACATTTAAAGGAGTTGTCTACTCTTAAACTACAATACTACAGACTTGTGAATTCTCACAACGTGCGCGCAGTGAGGAGCCTCCAGTATCAGCACCAGGAGTGGGCAATCAAGTGACCACAAGTATGCAATAAGTATACTCCTGGCTAGAGTTGAGCGACTTTGGTCGGATCGGGTTTCATGAAACAAAATTTGTTTCAGGTTGAAACTGGTCCGACTAGGGCAAAAAAAGTCGGAGTTTCGTCCGAAACCCGACCCCAATGCAAGTCAATGGGAAATTAAAGTCGGCGTTGAGCGGATGACATTCATCCACTCAATGCCAACTTTTATTTCCCATTGACTTGCATTGGGGTCGGGTTTTGGACAAAACTCCGACTTTTTTTGCCATAGTCGGACC
Source organism: Dendrobates tinctorius (assembly GCF_039654945.1). Lineage (NCBI taxonomy): Eukaryota > Metazoa > Chordata > Amphibia > Anura > Dendrobatidae > Dendrobates > Dendrobates tinctorius. The sequence goes on from NW_027361697.1 coordinate 16,084,803, forward strand.
AGTTTCATCTGAAACAAATTTTGTTTCATGAAACCCGATCCAACTAAAGTTGCTCAACTATACTCCTGGCCACTTTCTGACTAGACTGTTTCTGGCCTTGCTCAATACACTTGCATTGAGCGAGGCAGTGCTCATCCAGTAGGAATGTGGCCTCGGCACTAGAGAACTCACACAGCGTGCAGCTCACACAATGTGAGGTTTCACAAGTCTGCAGTCACATAGAGGGACTTCAAAGATCTAGTTTAAGATCGGACAACTCTTTTATGGGGCATTTATACTGTTAAAAGTGCTCATTTCAAGACTGCTTACCATGTAATCAGGCTTTCAATGAGCCGATGAATGAGCAAACAGGCAAAAGTGGTCGTATTGTGCCGCCGGTCGGTCCATGTAGATGGACCTCTAGTCAGCTATGAGCTCATTTTCATATATTTTTGATGCTTTGATTTTGCCAAACTGTGCAAAGAAGTTTATTGGCACATGTTCTAATACTAGCAATAAAGGAGATAAACACACTTCCCTAAGAAAGGTCAAACAGAGCAGGACCGGAATCCAAATTCCATAAAGTAAAAGGATCTGTAGCATTGTGAAGAGGTTCCAGGTTTGTAATTTTTATTTCTCAGGCACTCAATGTTTCAACCATGTTGGTCTTGTTCAAGAAATGATATTGTGACAAACATCAGCATGGTTGAAACGTTGCATGCCTGGTAAATGAAAGATCTTCACTGAACCACTACAAAATGTATTATTTTATATTCAATAGTATGTAGTGATGAGCGAGTATACTCGTTGCTCGGCTTTTTCCGAGCATGCTCGGGTGATCGCTGAGTATTTTGGCGTGCTAAGAGATTTGGTTTGTGTTGAAGCAGCTGCATGATTTGTGGCAGCTGGACAGCCTGAATTCATGTGAGGAATGCCTATTTGTAAGGAAATCCCCACATGTATTCAGGCTGTGAAAACACAAAAGCAAAAAACTCAAATATCATGAACTAAAAAGTAAAAAATAAACTGCAAATAATGCATAAAGGTAATAATAATAATAAGGGTATTTAGTAAACATAATTTTGATCAAAATAATGTACAAGCCATCCCGCCACGTCACGGCAACCCTTGTGGGACAGTCACTACTCTAGTATTTAAAACCTTTTCACTTGCTAAGTGACGTGAATGTGAACAAGGATCGAGCGGCTGAACCACTAGTAAAAGCATAGGCCAGACAGGATGGTTTTCCCAGCTCAGAAAGAGGGCGGTCACACCCATATATGCACTGAATGCACAATGAAATGAATAAAAAACAAATCTGAACTGAAAAAGTAAGTTAATGTGTATGCACAATGTAAGTGCATATTAACACATGACCATTAACCAGAAAAAACAAAAAGCAAAAAACACAAATATCCTGAACTAATAGTATACTCACTCATCACTAATAGTATGTTCTGTTTCTGAAGGACTGTACACTAGAGACTTACAGACACTTCACGCTTTCCCACAGTGTAATGGTAATACTATGACCCAGACAAATGTATGTGCCATTGCTACAGTATGTAAAATAAAATCCACACTTCAGGAACAATGTCCAGTTACTATCTCTCAGGCTGCAAGGGACAATAGTATTCTAATAATATGTGTGCTTAGTCCTTCTAATAAACGGTAATTGACACCATCTGAAGTCTAAATCCAAAAGTTACAACTTCAAGTGTATTTAAACTCCAGATTATTCCCAAAATAAAAAGCTATACACGGGATGGGGGATACACCTATAGGAGTCTAACAGCTGGGCATTATCTCTAATCCGGAAATATTATTGAGTAAACAGGAGATATGTGTGGCGCCCCTGAGGGTCCAGTCGCCACAGAGGTACTGCACTTCATCCAGAGGTGTGGTATCCCACCCTCAGGTAAGGAGGGAGCACCACCTAGGACTCCTAACATTCGCACCCAACACACACACTAGTTAGTCAGGGCATCTGGGTGTACCCTTTGGGAGGATGGCCTCATCCCAGGCTGGCTAGGAAAGGGTGTTGGGAGGCAAGTGGGAAAGGTAGGTAGAGGGGGAGGAGCTTAGGAAGTGGAGTGATTGAGGACATCTAATCAGGGAGAGAAAGGTGACAGTTGGTGGGAGGAGCTAGTCCTGAGGTAAATAGATCCTTCCAAAAACTAGTCAGTCTGTGACAGGACAACGAAGGAGTAGGACTGACGTGAGGAGAGTTAGAGAAAGAGACACCGCTAATAAGAAGAAGCTCCCAGGAGAATAGAAGGGGTCCTAGGGGCATGGGTAGTGCGACTGGCCACCCGTGGGGCCCGCATCCTGGAAAGGATGGACCAGGCTGCAGTAAGGGAACCAAACCCTGAATCTAGTGGAGAATACCAAACAAGGCTCAACTAGTAAGTTGGAGGCTGTAGTGACTGCAGTGCAACAGCCAAATCCACAAGCAATCCTCCAGAAGGCAGCCATTAAGATAAAGGACCCTGGGGCCTGACCCACGTCGCTCGGCAAGGTCCGAGGCTGCTGGATGAGGGACACTGCTGGTGAGGGCGTAGAGCGAGAGAGAGACGGCCAAGAAAGAGGAACATAAAGAGGAGTCCTGAAACAGTGTTCCTGATCTACCTGGGAGTTGGCTGGACCCCTCACCTGGAGGACACAGTACTAAGTGGGCTACTGCATGCAGGAATTGTGAGTAAAGACCCTGAAACTGCACCCATCTGTGACCTTCGTGTTCTTAACATCTCACCTGCTTTACACTGTATTTCACCTTCCCCGTCACCGACTCAACTGCCCTGGGACACAGCTCTACCTGTGGAGAGCTTTACCTTTCCCGTTGCCTTAACACCGTCCCAGAGGATCTGCAGAGCAGCGTCGACTTAACACCTGCCTTGCCGAATACCACAGGTGGCGTCACGAATCCCCTTTTCCCCTACAACTATCCTACCATCTTCCCCTTCATCTGCACTTCCATCATCTACATCTGGATGCACAGGGCCACGGACCAGGTCACTAGCACCACCTTTCCCCCTTAAAAGAGCCATAAAGGCCCGGTACCAAGTTCCCCCGGCCCTGCTGGGCGTTTCATTTGCATACTTCCCCTCCACTTCATTCATTATCTATGGGACTGCGGAAAACAAAAAAGCATTGTACGTGGCTTTCTTTGGTGGTCCCATAGGCAATGAAATGGGCAGTTCTGCTCAATTCATGATGAGGCTGTGCTGCAGATCCCATTCTCGTGATTCCATAGCCTCTCTCAATGGATTGCAATGGTCCAATTAATGGAACCTGTCAGTATTGAATAACATATTACTTTGAGAATAATCCTTCAAAGGGAAACTGTCAGCAGTATTTTTCGCTATGGAATCTGAGAGCCAAACGATCTATGGGGCAGAGACCCTAATTCCAGTGATGTATCACTTCCTGCACTTTTTGATAGAATCCCTGTTTTTTCCTGCTATAAATGTAGTAGTGCTCAGAAGGCTGAGCTGTCTACAACCCCGCCCACATCACTGATTGGCAGCGTCCTGTTTACAATTTACGTTGTTAACAAGCTGTCACTCAGTGGAGTGGGCGGGGTTACACACCTTAGCTGGACTCACTTGCACATGACACCTAGTCAGGTAGTGATAATCTTTTGCTGATAAAACACTGATTGTGTTGAAACTACAGCAACTAGCACATGGCTGTAACCAGGGTTTCTGCCCCTACATCATCCTGCACTCAGATTACATAGCAAAAACCTACTGACAGATTCCCTTTAAAAAACAATGCCTTAGAATATATTTATCTTGGATTCGGATACATTTTCATAATTGGTTTAGATGTAATAATAATCTGCATTTTCCACTCTCTGCCTATGAATACTGGTGTAGCAAAGTTGTATTTTTCCTACAGTGAACTAAATGAGTTTGCACTCTCGTGACTCAATAAAACAAGAAAATCGTGTAATTGTATTTTGCACTGTTATCGATTTTGCCATTTTATGTCGCGTGAAAAGAGAAGCTCGGCTTTGCTGCATGATCCATTTAGCTCTGCTGCATGTGTATAGGTGACTTGCTCCGAGCAGTTTATATTTCTTAGGTTTATGGGAGAAAAATCTACATTACCTAACACAATTCAAACACCACATTGAATTATACATCACTTCCTGTTCTTCCTGTATGCCAAATTATTTTTTCATTCATTTTAGAAAGTACATATCTTTTATTATCTGTGGTTATTGCAAACGGAACAATTTTTTTGGGAAGGAGAAAAAGGTTTGTTTCCTTTTTTTATCAATATTTAAACAGAGCGAAGGCGCCCCCTGCAGGTCAAACATTCAGACGTCTGGCGAAGACACATCCGAAGATGAGGCAACGTCTCCAAGTTCCACCTGCTTTGAAGATAATAATAAAAATCATCTAACTAAATTTCTGTTGTTTATATATCCTCAACGCAGTTGTTTTGTTTGTTTTTGTTTTTTTTGCTTTATCGCTTTGCTATTAGCCCAGTATTGAGCTTTTCGAGCTCTGTCTGACCGTAGTCTACGAGAAAAGGATCTTTAAAGGCAGGGTTCAGACTGATCTGCAAGAAAGGACAGCCTCCAATTACAACCATGTGATTAACGGCAAGCAGATGCTTCATCATTGTTCTTGGCTTTACAGCTAACCACAAGAGTTCTGTATACAAGTGCTCGGTGTGGGGGGCAAAGCGAGATATTTTTATGTTGTTTTTTTTTCCGCAAGCCTATATCTGGTCACTTCTCCTGTCTCCATTATTTCTAGTGGCTGCTGGAAGTGGTAATTACTCCTTAATTATATTCCAACAACCCCGCTCGTGGCCGTCAATAAAAAATTATACAGTCTGCCTTCTATCTGAAAATGAGCTTAACCTTGAGAGACAGCATCTCATTGGATTTGCTGGTGAATGAAGGATATTAGAAGCAGCCTGATGTACCTTTTTAACAACCTTGAGTCACAGATGCGGTCGCATTGTGCATATACAGTAACGTACAATGATGCCTTATTTACAAATAAAAGGAATACGAGGAAATAAGAGGAAATGTTAATTAAGAAGTGAAAGCATCTTCCTGTTTATTAATTCAGCAAGAAAAAATATATATAATTTTTGTCATAGCGCATTCATTCATATAGAAACGGAAAGCATCTTGCACATATTTCATGCATTTCCACTCTTTTTCCATTGTTTTTATTTTTTCTAAAGACAGTGGGTCCCATTTATCAATCAAAGTGTAAACGGAGACAGTCTTAAAATTCAACATTAATTACTGTAAGTCAGGCTGTTTGATAACTGTGTTATATTTAAGCATGTTTAGTCTAAGTTTACATCACGCATAAGGCTAGGTTCACATTTGCGGATGGCCAAGCTGCAGAGGGTTAAGGATTTCCTCCTTGAAGTTCTGCCCACTGCCACACCTCCTCCGGTGAGCTCCGCCTACATCTGCATGCGGCCTGCGTACCTATCTTTGACATTGGGTATGCAGGTCGTGCAGATGTATGCGGATGCCTCCACATGCGTCGTTTTGACGATGCGGCGACCGCATCAAATTCCAACATGATGCATTCGACGTGGGTCGCCGCAACGGCAAAATGACAAATGCGAAGGCATCCGCATGACTGCATATCTAATGTTCAAGATAAGTACGCAGGCAAACATAGGCAGAGCTGATGCTTCATGGAGGAAGTCCACAGCTCGACCATCCGCAAATGTGAATCTAACCTTAGTTGGCAGACTTTGCTCCCAGAATAATTTATGGACATACTTTTTTGGTGAAACAATGCCTGTTAGGCTTCAGGTTCCTGTTGCTGCACAGCGGAAACCCCGAGCCCTGCTGCCGGCGGTCTCCCATCCCTCCCCAGCCGCAGAGGAGGTTGCTCAGCAAACTTGTCGGTCCCAGCACTCTGCCCAGACCACCTCTGTGGGTTTGCTTGCTGCTGCCACCTCTGGCACAGCTATGGCAATGCAGGCTGCTCAGCAGCGAGATTCTCCAGGGACCAAGTCCCCATGTCGGGCCACTGAGCATGCCCGTGGAGTGATCTCCCATTGGAGATCGAAGGTCATGTACTCAGGTCCTACTCCTGTTCTGATTGGCCCATCCGAGAAGCCAGGAAGGTCCCGGATGCTCGCGGCTACAAAAGGTTTGCATGGCCGCTCGGCCATGCGCTAGGATACTCTGTATTTTCAGACCATGAGGAGTGAGTGATGTATGCACGTATGAATGTCTCTGGTGACTGACTCATTATGAAACCCCTACTTTTGGTACGCATGTGTTGTGCAGCCTAGCCTGCTAGCGCCCAGGCTTAGGTGTTGGTAGGGCAGAGTCGGAGTCAGGCATTAGTCCCCATCAGTGACTCGGCAAGCCACAGTGCACGTGCTCCACACTCCGTAGCCAGCGTCTATAGCAGCGTTTGCGGCAGCGACACCGTGCGCTCAGAGGGCCTAGAGGAACTCTAACCCCATGTCCTTGGGGTAGAGTTCTGTGGCCGATTTCTGTGCGCCTTTTGGCCGGGCTTTGTGAGCTAAACTGGCTCCGGTATTTGCGTTCAGTGGCTGTGCGGCTCGGAGTCACAGAGTTCGCTCCTGTTCACACTGGGTGACTTAACCCACGTGTGACTGTTTTCATGCCGCTCTATTCTTCCTCCATTACCTAGCAGCAGTGTACCACCTCTGCACGGTGGACCCCGGGCTGCGAACACACCTACTATTATTTATAATTTGGTGCGTTCCACCAGCCCTAACATTATCCTAGCTCCATGGTCTGGCTAGTACTGGCGGACGAACAACGACTGCACAGGTGCATCCAGCAGTTGGAGGGTAGGTTGGCAGCGCTAGAGCGTTCCACCTCAGCTGCGGATGTTACTTCGGTCGCTGTTCAAGCATTCAAGCAGCTACAGAGGCTTTCGCCCGTGTCTCCATGGCCAGCCCTGCCCCGACCTTGTCTCGCCTCTCGCTGCCCGAGAAGTTCTTGGGTGATAATGCATCATGCAGGGGTTTCGTGAGTCAGTGCTCCATTCACCTGGAGTTGCTGGCCACAAGATTTCCCTCTGAGCGGGCCAAGGTGGCATTTATCATCTCCCTCCTGTCGGGCAGGGCCTTGGAGTGGGCCACCCCGCTGTGGGAGCGTGGGGATCCCCTGGTACAAAGTGTCACCCATTTTCTGCTCACTCTGAAGCAGGTGTTCCTGGGACCTCGGGTCACGCACGACACCGCACTTCAGTTGGTGGCCCTAACCCAGGGTCTGTCTCTGGTCAGCCAGTATGCCATTCTCTTCAGGACTCTGGCCTGATAAGGTTCTCATACCTATATTCTGGAGAGGTCTGGCTGATCATGTCAAAGACGCCCTGGCTACCAGGGAGGTGCCCACCACTTTGGAGGAGCTCATTACGGTTTCCACCCGAATCAACGTTCGCTTCACCGAGCGAGGGTTGTAGCGCTCCAAGTCCAGCCAACGATATCGGTTGGCGCCAAATTTTGCTAGACCGCTGGAATCTCCTGGTCAGCCGCCCGAGCCTCCAGAGGCCATGGAGGTGTCCCGCACGGGGTCCAAGTCCCGGCCTGCACGGGTATCTCCAGTCTGTTTCCATTGGCGGCAGACTGGGTACGTTGCTAACCAGTGCCCACAGTGGTTGGGAAATGCTCACGTATAGTGGTTATCAGAGGTGGCCTACTAGACACAGCGACTTTATCCTCCAAGCTCCTGTTTAAAGGGGCGTTATAGTTCAATTCTTCCACTCTGATTGTGGAGGTTTGCGTGGACTCTGGGGCGGAGGGCAATTTCATGTGGTCTGCCTTCGCCCATCAACACGCAATCCCCCTGGTCCTGCTACCTCAACCAGTCATGATCAGAGTGGTGAATGGTGTGACACTCCCATCCCAAATCACCCACCAGACTGCTCCACTGAGACTCTCACTGTCTCCTTCTCATCAGGAGATGCTGTCTTTTCTTGTTATGCCCGAAGGTATCGACTACGTCCTCCTAGGAGTTCCCTGGTTATGAGCTCACTCTCCTCACATAGAGTGGTCCTCGGGACAAATCCTCAGTTGGAGCAAGTCCTGCGAGGGTAGGTGTCTGAGGGACTGCGTACAGGTCGCTACCTCTGAGGTTCCCGCAGATCTCTCCTCGCTTCCCAAGCCGTACTAGCAGTATGCAGACGTTTTCTCCAAGAAGGCGGCGGAGACCCTTCCGCCGCACCGCCCTTACGACTATCCTATTGACCTCTTGCCCGGTGCTGAGCCTCCTCGGGGTCGAGTCTACCTCCTATCTGTCAGAGACACCGCACTGAACTTGCTCACTGAGCCAGTGCGCGTGCCCCGAGTAAGCGAAAACGTGCTCAAGGCTACCTGTGGAGCGGGCAGCAACCGAATAGATGCGTACTTCAGAGCTGCAGGGCCTGAAGCACGTGACTGCTAGAGGCGTGGCTTAAACTCCACAGAGCTAGGAGCTGCAAGACAATTCCTAGCAGAGTAACTGTGAGACAAAGTTACCAAGGGGCATAGACAGTGAGAATAATCAGGACGTAGCCAATGAGTCATACACAGAGATAGCTGCAAGGTACAAGAGGGGCGAGCAGAGAGTAGTCAGGTCACAGGCAATGAGTCATACACAGATAGCTGCAAGGTACAAGAGGGGCAAGCAGAGAGTAATCAGGTCACAGGAAATGGGTCATACACAGATAATAACGCAGTACAAAATCAACAGGCAAACTCACAACGGGAAACAGAATCGGGTCAGAACCATATAAACAAGCTATAGCAATAAACAGGCACACGGGGGTCAGCACACTAGACCAAAGGCAAAAGTATAACTGGCAGGGATTGAAGCTACCCAGAGGTTTATGAAGCTCTCCCAGAACCAGAAAGAGGCCACAATCATTAACCCCAAGTGTGCAGGTCAAAACCTGCACAGAGCTCCAGACATTAACCCCCGGTGTGCAGCTCAAAAACCTGCATTGGGATCATGACACTATCTCTCCCAGAGATAGAAACCATGTCTCAGTATATCAGGGAGAATCTGGCAAGAGGATTCATTAGGAAGTCGGTGTCTCCGGCGGGAGCGGGATTCTTCTTTGTCCAAAAGAAGAATGGAGAATTACGTCCGTGCATCGATTACAGGGGTCTTAACGCCATAACCGTTAAGAACAAGTATCCTCTACCCCTGATATCGGAACTGTTTGATAGGCTACGGGGAGCGAGAGTGTTTACTAAGCTTTATCTGCAAGGAGCCTATAACCTGATTCGCATCCGTGAATCATTCTGGAGGTGGATGCCTCTTCTGTCGGTGCTGGAGCGGTCCTGTTCCAGAAGGACTCGCAAGGTCAGAAGCACCCATGCTTCTTCTTCTCTAAGACATTCACACCAGCGGAGAGGAATTATTCCATTGGGGACAGGGAGTTGCTAGCAATGAAGCTGGCCTTCTCAGAGTGGAGACACCTCCTGGAGGGGGCTCGCCACCCTTTCCAGGTGTTCACCGACCACAAAAATTTGGTCTATCTACATAATGCCCAGCGGCTGAATTCTCGCTAGGCTATATGGTCCTTGTTCTTCTCCCGATTCCATTTCACCCTGCATTTTCTCTCTGGGGAGAAGAACGTCCAGGCCGACGCTCTTTCTCGCTCCGTGGTGTCATTGGAGGAGGAGGAGCCTCGGCTGATAGTCCCATCGGAGAGCCTGAGGACCGTGGCTCCGGTTGCTCTCGAGTCGGTACCTCCAGGCAAGACTTTTGTCCCTGCCCATCTGCGACCGGAGGTCCTTTCTTGGCTCATTCGTCCAGGGTGGGGGGACATTTTGGGACCAAACGGTCCTCTGATCTCCTGGCAAGGATGTACTGGTGGCCACGTATGGCCCGTGATGTCAGGGACTATATTCAGGCGTGCGTCTCTTGCGCCCAGAATCGGTCCTCTCGGCAGCGGCCTGCTGGGTTACTCTGTCCCCTGCCGGTAGCTGACAGGCCCTGGGAGATGGTCGGTATGGACTTTGTGGTGGGTCTGCCCAAGTCCAGTGGCAGCACCGTCATTTGGGTGGTCACCGATCATTTCTCCAAGATGGTGCATCTGGTGCCACTCTCGCGGCTGCCTCCTGCACGGGGCCTGGCAGCGTTGTTTAATAAACATGTCTTCCGCCTGCACGGCATGCCGGATAAGATTGTCAGCGACTGGGATCCTCAGTTTGCGTCTCGGTTCTGGAGAGAGCTCTGTTCTCTGCTCAGCATGGAGCTAAATCTCTCCTCGGCCTATCATCCCGAGACGAACGGATTGGTTGAGAGAGCCAACCAGACCCTGGTGACATATCTGCGACATTTTGTCTCAGCCAGGCAGGATGACTGGGCATCCTTGCTGCCGTGGGCGGAGTTCGCTTTGAACAACGCAGTGGCCGACTCCACTGGTCTGACTCCATTCCTCTTAAATTACGGCCAGCATCCGAATGTCCCCGTGCCCATGCCCATGTCATCCACCGACTCTAGGGTGGAAGACTGGGCAGTGGAGGCACGTGACATTTGGGATCACAAGCAGGATGCTATCCAGGCCTCCAAGGAGACAATGAGGGCCTCCGCTGACGCAAACAGGCATCCTACTCAGACCTTCGCCCCTGGCGACTTAGTGTGGCTTTCTGCCCTAAACATCAGGCTGCGGGCTGAATCTGCTAAGTTCACACCGCGCTATATTGGCACAGCTATGGCAATGCAGGCTGCTCAGCAGCGAGATTCTCCAGGGACTAAGTCCTCATGTCGAGCCACTGAGCATGCCTGTGGAGTGATCTCCCATTGGAGATCGAAGGTCACATGCTCAGGTCCTGCTCCTGTTCTGATTGGCCCATCCGAGAAGCCAGGATGGTCCCGGACACTCGCGGCTATAAAAGATTCGCATGGCCGCTTGGCCATGCGCTAGGATACTCTGTATTTTCAGACCATTTGGAGTGAGTGATGTATGCACGTATGAATGTCTCTGGTGACTGACTCATTATGAAACCCCTACCCTTGGTACGCATGTGTTGTGCAGCCTAGCCTGCTAGCGCCCAGGCTTAGGTGTAGGTAGGACAGAGTCAAAGTCAGGCATTAGTCCCCATCAGTGACTCGGCAAGCCACAGTGCACATGCTCCACACTCCGTAGCCAGCGTCTATAGCGGCGTTCGCGGCAGCGACGCCGTGCGCTCAGAGGGCCTAGAAGAACTCTAACCCTGTGTCCTTGGGGTAGAGTTCTGTGGCCGCTTTCTGTGCGCTTTTTGGCCGGGCTCTGTGAGCTAAACAGGCTCCGGTATTTGCGTTCAGCGGCTGTGCGGCTCTAGGAGTCAACAGAGTTCGCTCCTGTTCACACTGGGTGACGTAACCCACGTGTGACTGTTTTCACGCCGCTCTATTCTTCCGCCATTACCTAGCAGCAGTGTACCACCTCTGCACGGTGGACCCCGGGCTGCAAACGCACCTACTATTATTTATAATTTGGTGCATTCCGCCAGCTCTAACAATGCCTTCCTGTCAGGTAAAGGACATAAAGTATCTAAAGCACTTAAAAAATATGGTTGTTATACTAATTATGCCAGAATTCTGATGCATTTACCTTGATAAATATGCTACAAAATTTGAATGGGTTTTCCGTGACTTATTTATTTTTTCACTACGTGCCTAAAAACTAACAGAGCAACTACCTGCCTGTTAGTTTTTAGGCCCATAGTAAAAAAAAATAAATGAGTCACTGAAAACCCATTTCAAGCATATTTATTAAGGTAAATGCACCAGAATTCTGCCTGTTCTACCAAACTCACATCAACAGAGCAGCTTCTACATCTTCTGGGCTGCTCTGTCAAGGAGGCATGAATGCTGGTGCCATGTTGATTGGCAGTCGGCTCCCTGCAGCTATTCATTCTCTAGCTAAGGCCTCTATAACACACAGGAATATATCTTTGGTTCCTTTCTATTTGAAAATGTTTGGCTTTCTTCTCCATGAGTTACATAATTTCATATTCACAATCTCCGCCACCAGAGTTTCCTGAATGATGATACTATAGTGGCTTCCGAAAGTATTTACCCCCTTGGCATTTTTCATGTTTTTCTACCTCACAACCTGTAATTTTAGGGGGTTTAGGGTTTGCATCAATTTATGTACAGAACATGCAACTGTGAACATTTGGTTTTCTTTTTATTGTGAAGCAAACAAAAAATAGGACAAGATAACTGAAAACTTCAGTGTGCATAACTATTCAGCCTCCTAACGTCAGTACTTTGTAGAGATTCTTTTCACAGCAATTACAGCTGCAAGTTGCTTTGGACAAGTCTGTAAGAGCTTTCCACATCTGGCTACTGGGATTTTTGCCCATTCCTAAAGGCAAAACTGCTCCAGCTCCTTCAAGTTAGATGGTTTCCTAAGATGAACAGCAATCTTCAAGTCTGACCACAGTTCTCAATTGAATTAAGATTGGGGCTTTGACTAGGACATTTCAAAACATTTACGTTTCCCCTTAAACCACTTGAGTGTTGTTTTAGCAGTATGTTTTGGGTCATTGTCATGTTGGAAGGTGAATCTTCATCCCAGTCTCAAATCACTGAGAGACTGCAACAGGTTTTACTGAACAATATAACTCTATTTTTGCACAATCCATCTTCCCTTCAAACCAGACCATGTTCCCTATCCCTGCTGCCGAAAACCCCCCCCACAACATACTGCTGCCACTACCATGTTTCACTGTGGGGATGGTATTCTTGAGGTGATGAGCTGTGTTGGTTTGGCGCCAGACATAGTATTTACCTTAGATGTCAAAAAGTTCAATTTAGGTCTCATCTGACCACAAAAACTTCCTCTGTACATTTGGAGAGTCTCCCACATGTCTTTTGTCAAACTCAAAACAAGGCTTACAATTTTTGTATGTAAGTAGAGGCTTTTTTCTGCCCACTCTTCCATAAAGGCCACCTTTATGGAGTGTACAGCTTATTGTAGTCTGTGGTAGGTCGACTCACTCATCTTCTTAAAGAGGTAGACTCAAGAACTGTTTCTATTTAAAGTCCAGCTGGTTTATTGCAATCTTCATACACCATGTCACCAAAAAATGGAAATACAGTCTTGGTCCGGCACAAGGTAAAACAAAAAGTAACAAGTCCATACAATAGTGCTGGTTAGCCCACCTGGCTTAAGGCCCCTTTACACATAACGATGTCCCAGCGATCCCACTAACAACACGACATGGATGGGATCGCGGAGACATCGTTAGGCTGATCGCTGGTGAGCTGTCCAAGAGCCAAGAGCCGCGGCTCCTGGATACCCGATGTTTACATTAGAAACCAGCGTCCAGCGTCGCTGATCGCTGGTCTCTCGCTGCCACACGCAGTGATGCGCGCTGGCCAGCAGGAGACCAGTGATCCAAAAATGGCCCAGGCCGATCGAGCACGATCAGCGATACCCGGCAGGGGGACCGGTCGCTGATCCCCATCACACACAGCGATCTCGCTAGCGAGATCGCTTTGTTTGACGGGGTCTTTAGAGTCCAGCTTCTAAGGCTGGTTTCACATTAGCGCTTTTTAAGCGCACGCACGGCCGGGGGTAACTCCGCCCCCGAGCCGGCTCTCTGCCCGGCATGCCCGCCCCTTGCTTGTAGCGCAGCCTCCTAGCGCACAGCGGCGCCTGCGATCGGCGCACCCTATCTTTAGCATAGGGTGCGCAGATCGTGCGCAGGCCGTGCGCTAGTTGCACTTTGACCTGCGCTGCGCACTTTTGACGGTGCGCCGTGCGCGCCAAAATCAAACTTTTCGGATTTCGGCGTGCTCGGCGCACCGTCAAAAGTGCGCAGCGCAGGTCAAAGCGCAACTAGCGCACGGCCTGCGCACGATCTGCACACCCTATGCTAAAGATAGGGTGCGCCGATCGCAGGCGCCGCTGTGCGCTAGGAGGCGGCGCTACAAGCAAGGGGCGGGCACGCCGGGCAGAGAGCCGGCTCGGGGGCGGAGCTACCCCCGGCCGTGTGTGCGCTTAAAAAGCGCTAATGTGAAACCAGCCTCACTCCTTTTAGCAAATGCATTCAATCCAGCAGATCTGCAAGCACCACACATAGCCCTGTGTGAGAGAAATAGCTCTCAATTTGCAAAGTAAACCACATCCAGGGGTGGAGATATGGTGAGTAGTAGTCTGTCCAAACTCATCAGCTGCTCACAATTAAACTGCCATGGCCGATAAACCCCTCAGCACTTAGTGTGCTGGAGCATTTTCCTATATGTATTAACCCCTTTCCTACAATGGACATACTATTCCGTCCATGTGACCTGGGACCTAAGTCCCAAGGATGGAATAGTACGTCTAGTGCGATCAGCGGCGCCCAGCACAATGTGTCAGGGGCGGTCACAGACCACCCCCAACACGTTAACCCCTTGCACACCGCGATCAAACACGATCGCGGTGTACCGGGGGTTAAAGGGAAGCATCGGCAGGGAGGGGTCTCCCTCCGTGCTTCCCTGAGCCCCCCACAGCAGCGCAATGTGCAGCGCTGCTGCGGGGGGCCCAATCCCTTCAGGTCCAAGATGGCGACGGGGACCTTTAGGGGCCTGCAGGGAGCTGACTTCCTCAGTGCCTGCAAAGCGCAGGCATGAGGAAGTCTGCGTCTATGCCTGTGACAGATCGCTGATCTGTCACAGTGATCTGTGATGTGACAGATCAGCGATCTGTCACAGGACAGTGATGTCCCCCCTGGGACAACCTAATAAAGTTAAAAAAAAAAAAGTGTAAAAATAATTTTAAAAAATCGCTAAATAAATTAAAAAAAAAAAATATTCCCTAATAAATTCATTTTTTGGAAATAAAAAAAAAAACAATAAAAGTGCACATATTTGGTATTGCCGCATCCGTAACGACCTGCCCTATAAAACTGTCCCATTAATTAACCCCTTTAGCAAACCTCTTAAAAAATAAAAATAAAAAAACGAAGCAAAAAATAATGATTTATTATCATACTGCTGAGCAAAAAGTGCAACAACGCACGATCAAAAAGACGCATATAAATATCTATGGTACCGCTGAAAACGTCATTTTGTCCCGCAAAAAACGAGCTGCCACACAGCATCATCAGCGAAAAAATAAAAAAGTTATAGCTCGCAGAATAAAGCGATGCAAAAATATTTTTTATATAAAATTGTTTTCATTGCATAAAAGCGCTAAAACATAAAAAAACAACATATATGAGGTAACACTGTAACCATACTGACCCGTAGAATAAAACCGCTTTATCAATTTTACTGCACGCGGAACAGTGTAAACGCACCCCCCAAAAGAAATTCATGAAACGCTGGCTTTTGTTAATTCTGCGTCCCAAAAATCGGAATAAAAAGCGATCAAAAGATGTCACATGCCCGAAAATGACACCAATAAAAATGCCAACTCGTCCCGCAAAAAATAAGACCTCACATGACTCGGTGGTTCAAAATATGGAAAAATTATAGCTCTTAATATGTGGTGATGCAAAAACTATTTTTACAATAAAAAGCGTCTTTTAGCGTGTGACAGCTGCCAAATATAAAAACCGCCATAAATAGTAAATAAAACCCCCCGTTATCACCCCCTTAGGCTAGTTTCACACTTGCTTTTTTTTGCAGCGCGTTTTTCCCGCAAAAAAACGCATTAAAAAAACGCATACAAATGCATACAAACGCTGCGTTTTTTTCAAGCATTTTTATGCGCATGCAGGAAAAAAACGCAGCGTTTTTGCGCGTTTGTATGCGTTTTTTGTGCGTTTGCGTTTTTTTACAGATTTTGGAAAAACCCCACAAAAATGAAAAAACAACCATTCAACAACACACAAGACCAATGGGACTTCATTGTGGGTGTGGTATGTTAATATATAGACCCTGTCTACAGTATTCTTCACATTTGCTTGATTCTTCTCGTGACCATGGATTTGCGCTGGAAGAGTTTTCACTTCAACTTGGATTTGGACATCGCGATGGCTCAGGCGTATGCAGTTGCTTGCCATGAACAAAGGAAGAGAGAGAGGCAGCGAAGACGGCGGCGTATGTGGATACATCCGATTGTTGAACTCCGGGAGAGCCGTGGGGCATACCACACCCTCTACAGCGAGCTACAGGCAAACCCGGAGAAATTTACAGATTATATCAGGATGTCCCACGAAAGTTTCATGGATTTGCTTGCTCGTGTCCAACAATCCATCCGGAGACAGGACACACAGCTCCGTCGTGCGATTCCTCCTGAGGAACGGCTACTGGTGACATTACGGTATGTTTTAAAAACCAAGGGGTGCGGTCTGATGGGTTTTTTTTAAATTTAGTATTCAAAACCGTGGGTAATTAGTTTTCGTGAATGTACTAATATTTTATTTTATAGTTTTTTAAAATAATATACATAAATATTAATTTTACTTCTTTGTCTGTTCACAGATTCCTGGCGACTGGAGAAACCCTATCTTCACTACACTTCCAGTACCGTATTGGAATCTCTACCTTGTCTGGAATTGTTGCTGACACCTGCCGGGCTCTCTGGAATGTTCTTTGCCCAGAATTTATGCCCCTGCCCACCGCTGAAAAGTGGATGGAAATTGCTGACAAATTCTGGACAGTATGCAATTTTCCCAACTGTTTGGGAGCTGTTGATGGTAAACACATACGGATCATCAAACCCCAAAGAACGGGATCTGAGTACTATAATTACAAAAAGTACTTTTCAATAGTACTCATTGCGATTGCGGATGCCGGATGTATGTTTGTAGCAGTGGACATTGGAGCATTTGGCCGTGGTAATGACTCACAGGCTTTTAAAAACTCAGACATGGGCCGGAGGTTGTATGGCAACCAATTTAATTTCCCTATGCCACGGCCTCTTCCTCAAACCGAAACTCCGCCACTGCCCTTTGTAATGGTTGGCGATGAGGCTTTTCAAATGTGCGGAAACTTACTGAAACCCTACTCCAGCCGGGACTTGGACCACACCAAAAAAATATTTAATTACAGGCTGACCAGGGCCAGAAGAACTGTCGAGTGTGCTTTTGGGATTCTTGTTTCCAGATGGCGAATTCTGGGCACGGCCATTAATCTTAAACTTGAAACAGTCGATGAGGTGGTGAAGGCCTGTGTGGTTCTACATAACTTTGTGATGGCTAAAGAGCACCCGACCTTTGAACTGGACGATGATGCTCCTAACCCATTGCCTGAATTCACTCAGCACACTCTCAGGTCATCCGTTGAAGTTGGCCAAATGAGGGATCAATTTGCGGCCTACTTTATTTCTGATGTAGGACGGGTGCACTGGCAAGATGAAATGGTGTAATGTTTTTGTTTGTTTATGGTAATAAAAAACCTTATTTGATACCATTACTGAGTGCACTATATTTTTGAAACTCCAATTTAATAAAAAACTTCCCATGTATAACTGAATTTTTTGATGTTCACACACCTGGGCAGGTAAATACACATATGAGTTAAAATGCAGCATTGCTAGTCTGCGTGAAATATATTGGAACGAGCAAAGCTGCAGGCCATGAATCAGGAAACCATTTTTTTTCAAGAGAAAATTGTGCAACTAGTTGAAAACAAAGTATGTGATTTTCTCAAAACACAACCCTCAAAACCCAGCCCCAATGAAAGTCCATGGGGAATACAAGTCAGCATTGAGTGGATGAATGTAATCTGCTCCATTCCAACTTACAAGTTATTACACTAGGCCTTTGAATGACTATACTAGGCCGTGGTATTTCAAATATGAGTATAGTAGGCCTTGGGCCTACTAGTATAGTCATATGTGAAATACCACGGCCTAGTATAGTCATACCAAGGCCTACTGTAATAACTCGATTTTTAACAACTAGCATCTTGTTTCACAAAAAACAAACTGTTGAAACTAGAAAGAAACTTATAAGTTTCAACAGTTTGTTTTTCATGAAACCAGATTCTAGTTGGTAAAACTAGAGTTATTACACTAGGCCTTGGAATGACTATACTAGGCCGTGGTATTTCAAATATGAGTATAGTAGGCCTTGGGCCTACTAGTATAGTCATATGTGAAATACCACGGCCTAGTATAGTCATACCAAGGCCTACTGTAATAACTCGATTTTTAACAACTAGCATCTTGTTTCACAAAAAACAAACTGTTGAAACTAGAAAGAAACTTATAAGTTTCAACAGTTTGTTTTTCATGAAACCAGATTTTAGTTGGTAAAACTAGAGTTATTACACTAGGCCTTGGAATGACTATACTAGGCCGTGGTATTTCAAATATGAGTATAGTAGGCCTTGGGCCTACTAGTATAGTCATATGTGAAATACCACGGCCTAGTATAGTCATACCAAGGCCTACTGTAATAACTCGATTTTTAACAACTAGCATCTTGTTTCACAAAAAACAAACTGGTGAAACTAGAAAGAAACTTATTTTTAAGACAAGTTTCAACAGTTTGTTTTTCATGAAACCAGATCCAAGTTGGTAAAACTCGAGTTATTACACTAGGCCTTGGTATGACTATACTAGTCCGTGTTATTTCACATATGACTATACTAGGCCTTGGGTTGGTTTTTAACATGTATTTACCCATCAGTGTGTGTGAGCGGCGCAAACAACATTAATGAAACTTAGTAATGGTGAACCACAAATGTAAATTTATTTTTTATCACAAAAATAAACCAAAAAATTATTTTTTCCGGCGTTTGGGGGCAGAAGGTTTCAATTTGGGGGTGTGCAGGGAATATGCAACACTTGCTGTTGAAGACGGTGTTTGAGGGGAAGGGGCAACAAAACTTGTGGGGGAAGGTAGTCCAGTTAAGGGAATCAAACTAGGAACACTTGGAGGAGAGGAAATCTGTTCAGGTACATTAGTTGTAATGGCATGTCGCCGTAGGCTTGTGTGCCTGGACCGACTTTGGCCCAATGCCCGCCTTGATGGATTTCGCCTTGAAGTAGGGGCAAATATTGAGTGTAGGTCCCCCGTCTGCAGGTGTGGCTGCTGCTGCTGAGGTGGCGGCTGCTGCTGCTGAGGTGGCGGCTGCTGCTGAGGTGGCTGCTGCTGCTGAGGTGGTTGCAGCTGCTGCTGAGGTGGCGGCTGCTGCTGAGGTGGCTGCTGCTGCTGAGGTGGTTCCAGCTGCTGCTGAGGTGGTTGCAGCTGCTGCTGAGGTGGCTGCTGCTGCTGAGGTGGCTGCTGCTGCTGCTGAGGTGGCTGCTGATGAGGTGGCTGGAGCTGCTGCTGAGGTGGCTGCTGCTGCTGCTCTTCGTTGTCAGTGCTCGTCCTTGCAGGAGGACTGGTGGCGGCAGTGATGGTCCAGGTTTGCAGAGTGGTGGTGGCAGGGCTACTACACGTTGTTGTAGCGGCAGGGCTGTTCCATGTTTGCCTAGTGGTGGCTGAGCTCCACGCATGCATGGGAGTGGCGGTGGTGCTCCAGACAGGAGCAGCGCTTGCCATGGTGGTGTCGGTGAAGTGACCAGCTGCACTCAGACTTGTGGTGGTGTAACGGTGGGTGTCCTGGCTTTGAATAGAGGTGTCCGTGCAGTGGTATGCAGCACAAGTCGGTAGTGAGGTGAAGCGAGTCAATGGTGGCACAGGTGGAAAGGACACCACTGACTGCTGACCGTACCGATTATGCTGCATAGCCTGCAAGAAAGCATTGTTGCAGGCCTGCAGCACATTCAGCTGTTGATCAGGACTAAGGTGTTCCGCCATGCCCTTTTCAATCTTACTAAAAAAATGGTGTGCTGGTCTGTTGAGGTCGGCCTCCAGACGGTCAAGGCGCTGTTCTACAGAATTGAAGCGGTGTTCAAAGTGGTTAAAACCACGTTCCATGAGTGCAAAACCGCTTTCAACTCTGTCGGACAGTGACTTGAGGCTGGAATTAAATGTCTCGCTCAAATGCATAAACTCGGGCAAGACATTCCTGTCCAAGGCCCTCTGCCGCAGGCGGGTAGTGCCCGCATAACCAGTGGCAGAGACCTGGGACAGGGGAACACCTGATGGCCCAGCTTCCTGGTCACCAGCTGTGTGTGTGGTTGACCTGCAAGGTGCTTCCTGGCTGTCGGATGGCTGGGACGGGTCAGAGGACGTCCGAGGAAGGACCGCTCCAGGGCCAGGTTGCAGGGTGCTGCTCCAGGTGCTGTTGAAGAAAGGAAAATCATTACTACCATGCCTTTACAAGAAGCATCAGCTGTGGATTAGAAAAACACAGATTAATAAAAATAAAAACCCAAAATTTATAATACTTACGATCTCGTGGCAAGGACCGGTCTTAGGAACTGCAACGCGTTATAGTGACGGTATCTAGTTCTGGTCCTTGACGCAGATCCACTGCGAACCTGGCCCTCAGCACGAACATCACTGTTGAAGCGGTCCTTGATCGAACGCCAACGTGTTCGGACTTTGTCCACTGTTGATAAAAAAAAAACAGTGCCGTCAAGGACAACAGTCACTGCGGCACAATGTAGCAATACAATACTCAAAGCAGTCACTGTAGACCCCGATGACACTGTTGGGTTTCCTGCTAGAATACACCTAGCACGAAACCCAACAGTGCCGTCAAGGACAACAGTCACTGCGGCACAATGTAGCAATACAATACTCAAAGCAGTCACTGTAGACCCCGATGACACTGTTGGGTTTCCTGCTAGAATACACCTAGCACGAAACCCAACAGTGCCGTCAAGGACAACAGTCACAGCGGCACAATGTAGCAATACAATACTCAAAGCAGTCACTGTAGACCACGATGACACTGTTGGGTTTCCTGCTAGAATACACCTAGCACGAAACCCAACAGTGCCGTCAAGGACAACAGTCACTGCGGCACAATGTAGCAATACAATACTCAAAGCAGTCACTGTAGACCCCGATGACACTGTTGGGTTTCCTGCTAGAATACACCTAGCACGAAACCCAACAGTGCCGTCAAGGACAACAGTCACTGCGGCACAATGTAGCAATACAATACTCAAAGCAGTCACTGTAGACCCCGATGACACTGTTGGGTTTCCTGCTAGAATACACCTAGCACGAAACCCAACAGTGCCGTCAAGGACAACAGTCACTGCGGCACAATGTAGCAATACAATACTCAAAGCATTCACTGTAGACCCCGATGACACTGTTGGGTTTCCTGCTAGAATACACCTAGCACGAAACCCAACAGTGCCGTCAAGGACAACAGTCACTGCGGCACAATACAGAGCAGGGAAATACTCACTAAACGCCTTTTTGGAGGATGCTGTGGCGCTGTCCCAGCCATCCATCAACGCTGCGGCCACCTCATTCCATAGCCGCCGGGTCACCACAATGTCCTTGTGCAGCCGGTCACGGCTGTCCCACAACGGCGAACGCTCCTGGACCAGGCTGATGAGCTGCTCATTATCCAGGTACACGTCTTCATCTCGTTGTGGAACCTAGACAAAACACATTCATTAGAATAATCCAATTTAAATTGAATAAAAAGTTACAAAAAAAGAAACATAAAAAAGAGTAAAAATAGAAGATAAAAAATAAAGAACATTACAAATCATTTGATACTTACATTCCGTATCACCACCGGGACTTGGCTTCGCTGCTCCTGCTCTTCGCCCTCACTAGTCCCGTCCACAGAAGAGGATGATGGCGATGTCTTAAAAAAGTTGAAAAAAACGTAAGAGATTTGGAGAAGCAGCAGATATACTTACCAGATGCACAAAAATAATCACCTCACGGTCTGCTTGCGCCAATTCCTGCCGCGATGGGGAATACTCTGATTCTGAAGACATACTGCATGTAAAAATAATAAAAATCATTAGTACATACATAATTTAAAAGGACAGGCATATAATGTAATATACTCACATTCTTCGCTGATATAATGGGTTCTTGGTTGACTGTCTGCTCTTCAATCTGTCAGTGTAGTAGTGGCAGAGTTTTGGCAGGCACCTCCTTTATATAGCCTTTTTTTTTTTTACTTTAGAAGATTATAACTAGGACAACAAGTGGACACCACCAAAAAAACGCAGCGCTAAAAAAACGCATACCTGCGCATGCCAGTGCGCACGTATGCGCATTCATAGGCTATAATGGCCATTTTTAGCGCAAAACGTGCGCATACGTGTGCATGCGCTTTTTTCAAGGGCCAAAAAATGCAACATGCTGCGTCTGGAAAATACCAACGCACACCCCAAAAAAACGCAGAGCATGAAAATCGCATACATGCGCTTACCAGCGCGCAGGTATGCGCACCCATGTTAAATATAGGGGAAAAAACGCATGCGCAGGTATGCGTTTTTTTCCAGCGCTAAAAAACGCAAATGTGAAACCAGCCTTAGTTAGGGAAAAATAAGAAATTTAAAAAAATGTATTTAATTCCATTTTCCCATTAGGGTTAGGGCTAGGGCTAGGGTTAGGGCTAGGGTTAGGGTTAGGGTTAGAGCTAGGGTTAGGGCTAGGGTTAGGGCTGAGATTAGGGTTGGGGTGTGTTGGGGTTAGGGTTGGAGTTAGAATTGGGGGTTTTCCACTGTTTGGGCACATCAGGTGCTCTCCAAATGCAATATGGCATCTGATCTCAATTCCAGCCAATTCTGCGTTGAAAAAGTCAAATGGTGCTCCTAACCTTCCAAACTCTGCCATGCGCCCAAACAGTGTTTTACCCCCATATATGGGGTATCAGCCTACTGAGGACAAATTGCAAAACAACTTTTGGGGTCCAATTTCTCCTGTTGCCCTTACGAAAATAAAAAATTGGGGGCAAAAATATCATTTTTGTGTAAAAAAATAATTTTTTTATTTTCACGCCCGGGCGTTATAAACTTCTGTGAAGCACTTGGGGGTTCAAAGTGCTCACCACACATCTAGATAAGTTCTGTGGGGGGGTCTAGTTTACAAAATGGGGTCACTTGTGGGGAGTTTGAATAGTTTAGGCACATCAGAGGCTCTCCAAACGCACATGACACCCGCAGACGATTCCATCGAAGTCTGCATTCCAAAACATCACTACTTCCCTTCCGAGCCCCGACGTGTGCCCATACAGTAGTTTTCTCCCACATATGAGGTATTAGCGTACTCAGGACAAATTGGACAACAACTTTTGGGGTCCAATTTCTCCTGGTACCCTTGGGAAAATAAAAAAATTGGGGACTAAATGATCATGTTTGTGGAAAAAATATGATTTTTTAATTGTATGGCTGTACGTTATAAACTTCTGTGAAGCCCTTGGGGGTTCAAAGTTCTCACCACACATCTAGATAAGTTCCTTTGGGGGTCTAGTTTCCAAAATGGGGTCACTTGTTGGGGTTTTCCACTGTTTAGGTGCATCAGGGGCTCTCCAAACGTGACATGGCGTCCGATCTGAATTCCAGCCAATTTTGCATTGAAAAAGTCAAACGGCGCTCCTTCCCTTCTGAGCTCTGCCATGCACCAAAACAGTGGTTCCCCCCACATATCAGGTATCAGCGTACTCAGGACAAATTGCACAATAACTTTTGCAGTCCAATTTCTCCTGTTACCCTTGGTAAAATAAAAAAAATTGAACCTGAAGTATTTTTTTTGTGAAAAAAAGCTAACTGTTCATTTTTTTTTAAATATTCAAAAACTTCCTGTGAAGCACCTAAAGGGTTAATAAACTTCTTGAATGTGGTGTTGAGCACCTTGAGGGGTGCAGTTTTTAGAATAGTGTCACTTTTGGGTATTTTCTATCATACAGACCCCTCAAAGTGGCTTCAAATGTGATGTGGTCCGTAAAAATAAAATGGTGTTGCAAAAATGAGAAATTGCTGGTCAACTTTTAACCCTTATAACTTCCTAACAAAAAAAATTCTGGTTCCAAAATTGTGCTGATGTAAAGTAAATATGTGGGAAATGTTATTTATTAAGTTTTTTTATGTGCCGTATCTCTGTGATTTAAGAGCATAAAAATTCAAAGTTGGAAAATTGCGAAATTTTCAAAATTTTTGCCAAATTTCTGTTTTTTTCACAAATAAGCACAAGTTATTTGAATGAAATTTTACCACTAACATGAAGTACAATATGTCTTGAGAAAACACTGTCAGAATCACCAGGATCCATGGAAGCGTTTCAGAGTTATTACCTCATAAAGGGACAGTGGTCAGAATTGTAAAAATTGGCCCCGGGAGTTAACGTGCAAACCACCCTTGGTAGTGAAGGGGTTAAAGCATTACTTCAAGTTTGTCTCCCAACTACTAGGTGTCTGACAGCCACGTTACAATTCGTAAGGACAAATACGCAAGTCTCTACTTGGGAACTCTGCAGCTCCTTATCGGTTACCTTTTGGCCTCTGTGCTACCTTTCTGATTAATACCATCTGAGTTTGTTATGGTACCATGTTCTTTCCACTTGATGATAATGAATTTGTTAGTGCTCTGGGGGATCATCAGAGATTGGGATTATTTTTATAATCCAACCTTGACTTGCACTTCTCAACAACTTTGTCCCTGACTTTTTGGAGATCTCTTTGGTCTTCATGGTGTGGCTTGGTTAGCGGAACCTCTTGCTTAATGGTTTTGCATCCTCTGTGGCCTTTAAAGGGGGCTTTACACATAGTGATATCGCTAGCAATATCGCTAAAGTGTCACCGATTTTGTGACGCAGCAGCGATATTGCTAGCGATATCGCTATGTGTGATACTTACCTCCGATCGGCTCCTCCGCTGTCTGTCACTGATCGCGCGAGATCGTGCAGCTCTAATTCTCGTCGGGCGCTTCCTACTGGCGCTGACGAGCGGGAGGACGTCATCATCGCTGCGTGTGACAGGTAAGTAATGACCGCTGCTGCGTTGCTACGTCGCTGTGAGATCTGCCTATGTGGCAGCTCACTAGCGAGCATTTAGCGATGCACCAGCGATCCTGACCAGGTCGTATCGTGGTCGGGATCACTGGTGCATCGCTAAATGTAAAGGGGCCTTAAGAAAAGGTAAAGTGTATACACTGACAAACCATGTGACACTAAGATTGCACACAGGTGGACTTCCTTTCCCTAAGCATGTGACTTATGAAGTTAATTGCTTGTACCAAAAAATGTTAGCGGCTTCAAAGCAAAAGTAGGAAAAGGACTGAGTGCATATGCAAATCCTTTTTTTTAGTTATTTGATCCACAAATGTATTTTATGTCTACAATTTTTTAATTTCACTTTACCAACTTAGAATATTTAGTGCTGATGTGTCACACAAATAGGAGTATAAAATATTTAAATACAGGTTGTAATGTAGCAAATAGGTAAAAAGCCAAGGAGTATGAATACTTTCATAAGCCACTGTACATAGTTTCATAGGTTGTACCACACAAGTTCACCATAAGAGGAAAAGGAACCGAAACTCGTATTGAAGTAAATGATGATGACTGTACAGCTCCTGTCACACAGTTGTAATAGGAGTGATTACAGTACAGCTTGAATGCATTTTTCTGGTCTCCTAGCTTATTTAGGCAAATATAATAGGAAAGATAATTAGACTTTCTTCCCAGCAGGCAATGAAGCTACTGGCTACTGTTGACTATGTGATACAGAAGAAGTGTCAATTGTGATAGACAATAAGAAAGTTTGCAGTGATGGAAAAAAAAAATGCTGGACAGCTTCTTTAAATTCCATTAGGCAAGTATCTTACTGGCCACTCTATAATTCTAAATGCAATGTTAAACAAAATAAAATAAAAATATGAGGTAGCATGTCTTTTTCTAATGATATTTGCAGATCAGGTATACAGAGAATTTGAAATTGTATTCTTACTTGTGTCAGTCAGCTGGTGAACAGAACATTTCCTACAACAGCAATGTAAAAAGTAACTATACGTTATACAATCTTTTCTATGTTCTACCCATTTTTTATGCATTGCTCATTAATGTTAATTTAACCTCATCTCAACCTTTGATTTAATCATCTGAAGTAACAACATTTTAGATCCGTAAGATGGCGTTTGTTTGGGTGATTACTAGGGATGAGCGATATTGCCCGATATCGTATCGGAATTCCGATTTCCGATATTGAATAAATATTGGATATCGGAATTTCCGATATCAATGCAAGTCAATGGGAGAAAAAAATCGGAATTACAAAATGACCACTACAGTGCTATATAATGGATAAAATGGAGGGGAAACACCTCAGGATAATGGGGAAGGAGTTTTCAGAGGCAGAGGAGCAAAAAAATTGCTAGAAAAATGCACAGAGCGAAAGCTGTAGCAGGAAAACATCTTAACAGCGTTGTTTTTTCTTTGGGTTAGGATTAGTTGGGGTAGGGTTAGGGTTTATGGTTAGTTGGGTAAGGGTTAGGGATAGTTAGGGTTAGGGTTAATGATTTTACATTATTAAATTAAAACTGCCGGTGGTGGTGTCAATGTGCCCTTTGACTGACATGTGTCCGCGTTCAGCTCACCTTGCTTTGCAGGGACTTTCCAGGAGCACCACGTGGAGGAACGGATAACTCCCTTTAAACCATGCTTAGTCTTCTGCTGATTATATTACTGTTATTCAGTAATTCTGCATATTGATATTCTGCTTTTGGTTCATGTACATCTGCTCCTACTGCTTCCTAAACCTCTGTCTATGGTTATCCTGCTATTGGCTGGTCGCAGAATGTCCCAAATCCAGAGGAAATACGCAGAAGTAACAGTAGGCACAGGAACTTGAGAGAACCAGCTGGTGAGTCTGGAACCCGTATAGGCAGCAGAAATCAGCATAACAGCCAATGGAACTAACGGGCACCAGCTGACGTTACCGGAGGCCGATAACTAAGCAGGAGGTAACCTGTGCCAGAATGCACTACCAAGGACCAGCAGACATTACTGGAACTCGGATACCACAAAGGAGGGACCTAAGCCATTGACTCTATTGAGAACCAGCTGACGTTACTGGAACCCAGATAAGCAGCAGAAGGTAAAAGTGCCAGTGGCTGTACTGAGAAAGAGCTGACATTACTGTAGCCCGGGCACAACAATGTAGTAGTGACATTAGCCAAAAGCACTGCCGAGAAGCCAAAAAACCCCCCACAAAGACACAAGTTCAAGAGCAAAAAGACAGGAGTCCGGGGACATTTCCATCTGTCTTCTTGTCTTGGGTCTTCTGCATGTCTTCCTGTCTTGGGTCTTCTGCATCTGTCTTCCTGTCTTGGGTCTTCTGCATCTGTCTTCATGTCTTGGGTCTTCTACCGGAGTAATGTCCTCTCGGCAGAAGGTGCCAGAGCCACATTTGCCCCCGCAACCCGGACACAGTCTTCTTTACTCCGCAGTCGCAGCAGGGGAGGAGGAGGGCCTACTGGCACTGTTGAGACCAGCCTTGAGCGCCAGGTCCCGGAGTCCACGTAGGGGGCTCCTACACTGCCGACACCACGAATAACAGCAAACTGAGCCAGAATGATATATGGCGGGGGTGGGGAACAGTGCGGCGGACACAACCGTGTAACGGTGAGTGTTGTCGAAACACGGTTTGGAGCAGGAGGTACCCGTGCCCTTAGGCACTCCCGAGAACCAGCTGGCGATGCTGGAACTTGGTTTACCCATCGGGGGAGGCACCTGTGTCCGCACTTCATTGCCAGGAAACAACTGGCGTGGCTGGATCTCGCCTCTTGTGCTTCTGCCTATAGGTGTTTGGCATCTGTTGTCCTTTTTTCCACTTTGGTCTAACGAGGTACAGCTGGCATTACTGTTGCCCAGAAACACAGCATGCTGTGAAAGTGGCAAAATAGAAAAAACATGGCACTCAAGAGGAGGGAGGTGCACAAGTCAGGTATCCAGCCAACTAACAAAGTAGCACAAAAAATTGGCACTCAAAAGAAAAATTGAAAAGTGGCAGTCACGGAAATGGGCACTAGCTGGTGGTACTAGAGCCCAGAGACACGGCATGCTGTGAAATCAGCAGTCACGGAAATGGGCACTTGCTGGCGGTACTAGAGCCCAGAAACATGGCATGCTGTGAAATCAGCAGTCACGGAAATGGGCACTTGCTGGCGGTACTAGAGCCCAGAAGCACGGTATGCTGTGAAAGAGGCAGTCACAGAAATGAGCACTGTTATGAATGAGTCACCATAGGAGGCAAAAACAGAAATGCTAGCTAAGTCCATAAAACCAGAGAAGTTGGCAGCTATCGGATTGCAAACCCCTGAACCTATCAACAACAGCTAGCAGTAGCCGTGGGGGGTTCCTACGATGCCCTAGACCCCTCGATCACAGCCGGAGAACTGCCTAGCCTAAAGACAGAAAGGGAAATCTAAACTGCCCCAGAGCAGACCCCAAAGCAATAGGCAGCCCCCAACATATAATGACGGTGAAGGAAGAAGAAAAAACACTAACACAGATAGAAAAATAGACTGAGCAAATGATGCGGCCCAAGCTAACCAGATAGGACAGGATAGGAAAGCTGCTGTCTGCAATCCGCGAAAAACCCTATCAAAATAAGAGCCAACAGACTGACAGGGAAAAAGGCCCTGAAGATGCTAGGCTTCAAAAAGACTATGTGAGTACTCAGGTATTTTCTGAAGACAGAGCAAACCGACAAAAAAGGAATTCAGCTCACCCCAGAAGGGAATGGCAGAATCCAGAAAAGCAAGGCAAACTAAAACCAAAACACAAATGCAAAAAGGCAAAGCAGAAAACTTAGCTTTTGAGGAGCAGGAATCAGACTGGTCTCCTAGAATTCCACAGAGAAATCACCAGCGAGGCAGAAGGGCGTCGGCTGCCTTATATCCAGTCAGAGATCCCCGTTGCCCAGTCATCCTCTCCCAGCTCAGGTGCTTGGTAATCAGCCTCACTACCTTCCTTCACCAGAAGAGGGAGTTCATCAGACCTCAATGGTGAAGGGGAAAATGAACTCATAACAGTACCTCCCCTTTGAGGAGGGGTCACTGAACCCTCATCCACGCCACCATGGCGATCAGGGTGAGCCTGATGAAAGGCACGCACCAATCTTTTGGCATGAATATCAGAGGCAGAGACCCAGGAATTATCCTCCTGACCATAACCCTTCCACTTAACCAAATACTGGAGTCTCCGTCTAGCCAGACGGGAATCCAGTATCTTCTCTACCTCATATTCCATGTTACCTTCAACCAATAGAGGGTCCGGAGGTGCCACCCCAGGAACTACTGGTTCAACAAACCTCTTCAACAAGGACTTATGAAACACATTATGGATTTTAAATGTGACAGGAAGAGCCAACCGAAAAGAGACCAGATTAATGATCTCCAAAATCTTGTAAGGCCCAATAAATCTAAGCTTAAACTTAGGAGAAGCTACCTTCACAGCGATATTTTTTGATGATAACCAAACCATATCACCCACCTTAAACTGGGGACCAACGGTCCTATGTCAGTTGGAAAACCGCTGGGCCTTTTCCTGGGAGAGAGATAACTTATCCACCACTTGGTCCCAGATCTGGTGCATTCTCTCCACCACAGTGTCAACACCTGGGCAGGCAGAAGGCTCCACCTGCCCTGAAGAAAAAAAAAAGGATGAAACCCAAAGTTACAAAAAAAAGGTGACATCAAAGTGGCAGAACTAGCTCTATTATTTAAAGCAAATTCGGCCAAAGGCAAAAAAGAAACCCAATCATCCTGATCAGCGGAAATAAAACATCTCAAATACGACTCCAAGGTCTGGTTTGTTCTCTCCGTCTGCCCATTGGTCTGAGGGTGAAATGCAGAGGAGAAGGACAACTGAATTCCCAGCTTGGGACAGAATGTCCTCCAAAATCTAGACACAAACTGAACTCCTCTGTCAGATACAATGTTCTCAGGAATCCCGTGCAAGCGAACCACCTGTTGCAAAAACAGGGGCACCAACTCAGAAGAAGATGGCAACTTAGGGAGTGGTACAAGATGAACCATCTTAGAGAACCTATCACAAATCACCCAAATAACAGTCATTCTCTGAGAGACAGGCATATCAGAGATGAAATCCATTGAAATATGGGTCCATGGCCTCCTGGGGATCGGCAAAGGCATCAACAACCCACTAGAGCGAGAACAAGGTTTAGACCGGGAGCAAGTCCCACAGGACTGCACAAAATTCCTGACATCATGAGACAAGGCGGGCCACCAAAAAGACCGACTCACCAGATCTCTAGTACCAAAAATACCTGGATGACCAGCCAATGCAGAGCAATGAACTTCAGACATCACTCTCTTCTTCCACTGGTCAGGAACATACAACTTTCCACTAGGACAACGCTCAGGTTTGTCCTCCTGGAACTCTTCCAGAGCACGTCTCAAATTGGGCGAGATGGCAGAAAGAACTACCCCTTTGCCTAAGATGGTAACAGGCTTGGTCACCACAGGAGAATCAGCAAAGAAGCTCCTAGAAAGCGCGTCAGTCTTGACATTCTTAGTGCCAGGAAGAAAAGAGACCACAAAATCAAAACGTGTAAAAAACAAGGCCCATCTAGCCTGTCTAGGGTTCAAGCGTTTGGCCGACTCCAGGTAAATCAAATTCTTGTGGTCAGTGAGGACCACGACTTGATGTTTAACTCCCTCCAACCAATGTCTCCACTCCTCAAATGCCCATTTCATGGCCAACAGTTCCCGATTCCCCACATCATAGTTACGTTCAGATGGGGAGAACTTTCGGGAAAAGAAAGCACAGGGATTAATTTTAGATGTTACAGGATCCTTTTGTGACAAAACAGCTCCTGCACCAATCTCAGAAGCGTCCACCTCTACCTGGAACGGGAGTGAGACATCAGGTTGCCGCAAAACCGGGGCAGAAGTGAATCTTCGCTTCAGCTCCTGAAAGGAAGAAACAGCCTCCGGAGACCAATTCAACACATCAGCATCCTTCTTAGTCAGATCAGTCAATGGCTTGGCAATACTAGAAAATTTTGCTATAAATTTCTGATAAAAATTAGCAAAACCCAAAAACTTCTGAAGGACCTTCAAAGAAGTGGGCTGAACCGAATCATAAATGGCCTGTACCTTGGCTGGATCCATTTCAATAGTTGACAGAGACAAAATAAATCTCAAAAATGAAATCCTCTGTACCCCAAAAAGGCATTTAGATCCTTTGACATACAGGGAATTCTCCCTCAAGATCCGGAACACCGTCCGAACATGTTCCACATGAGAATCCCAATCCTTGGAGAAGATCAAAATATCATCCAGATAGATAATCAAAAATTTATCCAAAAAGTCTCGGAAAATGTCATTCATGAAGCACTGGAAGACAGAAGGGGCATTAGTGAGCCCAAAAGGCATCACCAGATACTCAAAATGTCCCTCTGGAGTATTAAACGCCGTCTTCCATTCATCCCCATGCTTAATGCGGATAAGATTATACGCCCCCTGAGGTCAAGCTTGGTAAACCAGCAAGCACCTTTAACTCTGGAGAATAGATCCGAAATCAGGGGTAACGGATATTGATATTTAATAGTAATTTTGTTGAGGGCACGATAATCAATACAAGGCCTTAATGAACCATCCTTTTTGGCCACGAAAAAAAGACCAGCACCTAATGGTGAAGAGGATGGTCTAATATGACCCTTCTCCAACACCTCCTTAATATAGGATCGCATAGCCTCGTGCTCGGGTACAGATAAATTGAAGAGCCGACCGTTGGGAAATTTACACCCCGGGCTCAGTTCAATTGCACAGTCATAACTCCTATGAGGAGGCAAAGACGCAGACTCATTCTCACTAAATACATCATAAAAGTCCGCCAAATAGTCAGGAACATCATGCGACTGAGGAGAGGTGGAAAAAACCGGAGCCTCACTAAGGGCACACCGACAACCCCAACTCACCACAGACACAGATTTCCAGTCCAAAACTGGATTATGAATTTGCAACCAGGGAAACCCCAGAACAATGGTATCATGCAAATTATGCAACACCAAAAATCTGCAATTTTCTTGATGGTTTGGGGCGACCCGGATTACCACCTGGGTCCAAAACAGGTTTATTTTTCGCCAAAGGAGTAGCATCAATCCCCCTCAAAGGGATAGGCGTCCGCAGAGGTGTCATAGGAAATCCACAACGTTTAGCAAAATCCAAGTCCATTAGGTTCAGGGCTGCTCCCGAATCCACAAAAGCCTTGGCGGAAAATGTGGACAGGGAGCAGATCAGAGTAATTGCCAGAAGAAACTTAGGTTGAACACCACCCACAGAAAACGTGTGTGCAAAACGTTTCTCTCGTTTAGGACAGACAGAAATAATATGCGAGGCATCTCCACAAAAAAAACACAGCTTATTACGCTTTCTGAACTCCTGACGTTGCTCCCTGGACAAAACTCTATCACATTGCATAGGTTCAGACACTTGTTCACAGGTGGCAACACCTCTCGTGCAGTCCTGCGTTCACGTAAACGCCGATCAACCTGAATGGCTAATGACGTAGAATCGTCCAGACCAGAGGGAACAGGAAATTCCACCATAGTATCTTTTACGGCTTCTGACAAACCCTTCCGAAAGAGAGCTGCCAAGGCATTATCATTCCAGGCAGTAAGGACCGCCCACTTTCTGAATTTTTGACAGTACAATTCTGCAGAATCTCTACCCTGGCTCAATGCCAACAGGGTCTTTTCAGCCTGATCAATAGCATTAGGTTCATCATACAACAACCCCAAGGCTTGAAAAAATGCGTTCACATTAGTCAGACTAGGATCATCAGGTTTCAAAGAAAACGCCCAATCCTGGGGATCGCCACGCAGCAAAGAGATGACAATTTTAACCTGCTGCGCGGAGCTCCCTGACGAGTTAGGCTTCAAGGCAAAAAATAATTTACAATTATTTTTGAAATTCAAAAATTTAGACCGATCCTTAAAAAACACATCAGGAGTAGGCATTTTTGGTTCAGCAGCATGTGAATGAGCAAGGTAGGCGGAAATTCCCCGCACTTCCGCAACGAGCTGCTCCACAAGATCAGACAATTGCTTTATCTCCATTGAGAAAAAAAAAAATTCCCCCTACGGCCTCAGAGATATAGAGGAAAAAATATACACACTTTTTTTTTTTTTTTAATTCTTTCCTGCTATTGAGTACCCTAGGATCTGCGGTATGGCTGGTGATTCTGTTATGAATGAGTCACCGTAGGAGGCAAAAACAGAAATGCTAGCTAAGTCCAGAAAACCAGAGAAGTTGGCAGCTATCGGATTGCAGACCCCTGAACCTATCAACAACAACTAGCAGTAGCTGTGGGGGGTTCCTACGATGCCCTAGACCCCTCGATCACAGCCGGAGAACTGCCTAGCCTAAAGACAGAAAGGGAAATCTAAACTGCCCCAGAGCAGACCCCAAAGCAATAGGCAGCCCCCAACATATAATGACGGTGAAGCAAGAAGAAAAAACACTAACACAGATAGAAAGATAGACTGAGCAAATGATGCGGCCCAAGCTAACTAGATAGGACAGGATAGGAAAGCTGCTGTCTGCAATCCGCGAAAAACCCTATCAAAATAAGAGCCAACAGACTGACAGGGAAAAAGGCCCTGAAGACGCTAGGCTTCAAAAAGACTATGTGAGTACTCAGGTATTTTCTGAAGACAGAGCAAACCGACAAAAAAGGAATTCAGCTCACCCCAGAAGGGAATGGCAGAATCCAGAAAAGCAAGGCAAACTAAAACCAAAACACAAATGCAAAAAGGCAAAGCAGAAAACTTAGCTTTTGAGGAGCAGGAATCAGACTGGTCTCCTAGAATTCCACAGAGAAATCACCAGCGAGGCAGAAGGGCGTCGGCTGCCTTATATCCAGTCAGAGATCCCCGTCGCCCAGTCATCCTCTCCCAGCTCAGGTGCTTGGTAATCAGCCTCACTACCTTCCTTCACCAGAAGAGGGAGTTCATCAGACCTCAATGGTGAAGGGGAAAATGAACTCATAACAGGGCACTAGCTGGCAGTACTAGAGCCCAGAAACACGGCATGCTGTGAAATCAGCAGTCATGGAAATGGGCACTAGCTGGCGGTACTAGAGCCCATGGAAAACAGTATGAGGTGAAAGAGTCAGTCACAGAACCAGGAGCTAGATGTTGGTAGTCCAGGCCAGAGCACTGGCATAATAACAGATGACGCTGTGTGCAACATAGGCACATGACAGAGCATGCATACTGCTACCAACCATGCATGTAACCTGTCTACTCTGGCCCAGGGCAGCAAAAGTCACCTGAAATCCAGGCCTGGTTCATTTTTAGGAATGTAAGCCGGTCCACATTTGCTGCGGATAGTCTGGTACGTTGGTCTGATAGTACATTGCCAGCTGCACTAATGATATGTTCAGAAATCACACTGGCACCAGGACAAGCCAGGACCTCCAAGGCTTACTGGCTAAGCTCAGGCCATGTATCCAACTTGGAGACCCAAAACTTGAAGGGGACAGATCCATCCTGAAGCACACTGACAGGGGTGGAGAGGTATTGTGCCACCATGTCACGGTAACGTTGCCTCCTAGTGCGTTGCACTGTCTGTGCTGATGGTGCCCGAACTGTTTGTGGGTTCAGAAACTGTTGGAACAGGTTGGGTATACTGAACCTGTCAGTAGCAGATGTACTGCTTCTGCTACTGGCTTCTGAACGGATTCCGCTGGGCCCAGGACGCACTGAGGTGCCTGCTAGTGCACGCGCATCACTGCTATGCGGTGGAAAAGAGTACATGAGTGAATTAACCAGTGCATCTTGGTACTCCTGCATTTTACGCGCCCGGTTCAACAGTGTAATTAGGCTTTGAAGGCTGTCCCGGTAACATGGATCTATGAGGGTGGCCACCCAGTAATCATTTGTGTGGAGAATACGAGCCACGCGTGGGTTGTTTCTCAGACACTGCAGCATGAAGACACTCATGTGCTGAAGGCTGCCAACTGGCCATGCATCGCTGTCACCAGCTGGAGGAATGTGCTCTGGCTGCTCTGCATCACCCCATCCACGCTCTATCTGGTGACTACTAGTAGAGCGCTGTGTACTTTCCTCCTCTGGCTCATCCTCATAGTCCTCCTCATCCTCCTCGCTTGCTGTGTCCTGCCTGGACCTTTGTGAGGCACCCACAGAGCTTTGTACCAACCGGGCCGATGAAGATTGCCTGGTTGGTGCTAGTGTCTCATCATACTCCTCCTCCTCCAGAGAAACCTCATCCCTTAGTCCTTTAAGTGATGATTTTATAAGTAGAGTTGAGCGACCTTTGGTTTTTTAGGGTTGAGTTTCGTTTCATGAAACCCGACTTTTCCAAAAGTCGGGTCGAGCAAAATCGTCCGACTATAGGGAAAAGTCGGGGGTCCGACCGAAACACGAAACCCAATGTAAGTCAATGGGGAATTAAAGTCGGTAGTGAGAGGAGGACAGGAAACACACCTACAGTGCCCATTTGAATGCCAAAAGCATCAATTCTTATTACTTAAGCTTGTCAACCTTAATTTACTTCATAATACTAGTTACGCACTGAAAAATGGGGGTTATTTGGCTACAGTTGTGGGGGGGTAGGGCTGGCTCCAGGTTTTCATGGGCCCAGGGCCAAAGAGCGCCCCTTTAACACATACCACAACTCATGATGCTCCGATACGGCAGAGAAATAGCAGTATAGTACAATGAAAAATACTTCACTTCTTACATCTCATGACTGATATCCATTTTAAATTCTCCAATACCTCCAAAAACGGACAGTATATAACTCCATATAATATTATGGCCAGTGCTTAGTGTGCTATACAGAGTAATGAGGCCCATATATTTCTCCATATGGAATCATTGATCCTATATAATGTTTCAAACCGTATATGATGAGCTCCACATAATGCTATAGTATATGTTGGTCCCAATGGATGAAGCTCCACTGTCTTATGGGCCCAAATAATGCTCCATATATAATGGGCCCCATTTCTACTGCTCTAGTGTATAATGGGCCCTGTAAATGCTGCTCCAGTGTCTGATGTCCACCTTTGGAATGCTCCAGTGTATGGTGGGCCCCATATATCATTCATCAGAGTATAGTTCTCCCCAAAAATTGCTGTCCCAACATTGAAAACAATTACATAAGTCGCCTTGCTAGGGAACCCTGCACTACTCTGAACTCCTTGTCGTCCCCATCTTTCATCTCACTGCTGTTTAGGCCCTCCCACCGGCAGAGACACTTTTGCGTACTATGCGGTGCCCTGGGCCAGTGCCATCGCCCAAGAGTATGCCCCCCACCTGCTCAAGGAACCTGCACTTTCATCTGCACCTTCCTCTTTGTCACCGTGTAAGGTGGTATAGTATGTGGGAAGGGGAACCTGAGTTTCCTCTGAGTCAGATTTTGGCAGTGTAGAGTGTGAGGGGAATGTAGTGGTCTGGGTCAATGTACCAGCAGCATCATCCAGCAGTGGCTGGGCCTCAGTGCACTTGTGGCGTCCCCAAGAGTACGGTCGCCACTGTGGCATTACCTTCCTCCTAGGGAGTGTGTTGTCAAGCTTGGGAGCAACGAAGGATCTCTCTAGCAGTGAAACCAACACACAACACATTTCCCACTCCAGGCTAGCAGGGAGACCTCCGAACCTGACTGCTGAGGAGCTGCTCTCTGTGGTCGGGAGGAGGTAAGTTAGGGCACTCTGTGCAGAGAAGGGGAAGTGTGTGGACGTGAGAAGGGGAGCTGGAGGATGAGCAGAGTTAAGGCTCACTCCTAGCTGGAGCGCATGGTCCCGATTCCGGTCTCTGAGTTTGTAGGGACACTGACGTTCCTGCAGCAGAAACCGGGGGAAGTAGCAGCTATAAATGCTCTGTACCCAACTAAGGCTCGGAGGCCCCAGCATCGACATGTGGGAGCCAGAAGGAAAAGGCTACAGCTGTCTGCCATACAAGTAAAGTCTGATAAACATCTGTTAGACAGGAGGCGCTTCAGTGAACCACGGTCCTGTGAGTGCCTCCCCCACAAGCGCTAGAAAGGAGACGTTCAGGAAGGTACATGTTGATGGAGTGTGGGAAGGGAGCTTTTCATTTTGGTCCCGGAGGTTGGCTGAGGTCCTGACCCGGAGGACACAGCACGGAGGCAGGCATCTGTGTAACCTGCAGACTGTGAGTAAAGCTTTGGAACTGCACGCTCTGGTGTCCTACAGTTATTCCAGCACCGCTACATCTGGGTACCAGCACCTACACCACCTGTGCCTTTCCCCCATCACTACATCTACACTTCCCTGGGACTCCACCTCCACCTGTGGGGAGCTTCACCATCTTTGCTGCACAACACCATCAGTCCCAGAGGATCTGCATGCAGCGTCGGCCTAACATCTATGTTGCCGAACACCACAGGTGGCGTCAAACTATCTATATAAACTCTTTACCATTATACCACGCCATTTACATGGGTGCCCAGGGCCACTGTCCGGGTCACCGCTGCTGTGACACATCCCACTGACACCGGCCCGGTACCAAGTACCCCACAGCCCTGGGAGGGCAACCCATATGCCGACTGCTGATCGGGCGGCGTTATTCCCACGAACCTCCAAACAGCGTCCCTGAAGGCAAAGTTTTTGGTTTCCGGGAGCAGTATGATTGCAAAGCTGAACCTTAAAGGAATGTCCAAAAGGGCACCACCAGGAGTGGAGCCTGTGGCTTAATTGGACTCCACCCGGGAAACCACAACCATGCCACCTAAAGAAAAGATGCACACTTTGAAAGGTTTGTCGATTCTGTGTGTGGTGTGGTATGTGTGTTTGTAGTTGTGCTAGCGATTTCTCAGCTTTATTCCGTTAACAACCGAGACTCCGGCATGCCCCCGCAGTACACGTCAAGCTTACTAGAGGGATAAGCGAGGCTCTGGCACGTGAGATCGAGCAATAACAGGTCTAGCATTCCCGTACATGTCCAGGGCTGCATGCATGCTACACTGAAAGGACCAGCTTTTGTCGCTTACAGGTGCAGATAACCTGCTGAACTCCGTTAGTGATGGGGATCTGGGATTCAGATTATTCCCCGCGAACGATGATTTCCTAGTAAGTTCAGGTCAACCGCAATTCCGGAGTTAGGCCTAACCGTCATTCCTGAAAAAATTACGTGTCCAAACCACAGGTGCTGTAGCTTGCTTAACAGCTCGGAAGCCGTTCTCAGGCCCAGTATGGATTCAACAACATTGTAGAAAGTTGATAAAGGGTACAGTTTCACCGGATAACACGTATATATGTAGCCTAGTTTACACATTAAAAATATATGTCTATAGATCAGGAGGCAGACTCAGATGTTCTCAGGCCCAGTATGGATTTGACCAGATTGTACAAAGTTGAGAAAGGGTACTTTATCACTGGATAGCAGGTATATATAGCATAGTTTAAACATGTAAAATCTCCGTGTTCTCAGTATGGATTACACAGCAATCTAAAAAGTGGAAAAAAGGAAATGCATTTGAGGCGTACACAACTATATACTTTTGGTGTTATTTTTAAATCTTCATATATATTTCTGTCTCAGTAATACAGTCCAGCCTCTCCACAATAGGAAATGAGATGCATACAATTAGTGACATAAAGGCTAGTGATTGCAGAAATCTAGGAATTACTATTCAAGGGAAAAACTTCCATCACAATTCTCATAGGCGATGCTGACCCTCAATTAATCTGTGTGTTGAGACAGTGAAAACATTTTTTTGTGAATAAAGTCTTGCTGTATCGCACTTCCGTTGATTCCATCACTGTTACTCATCTCAATCAAATTTTTATCACAGGGAGCGATGTAAACATGGTGCTCACTGGCTATCATGATCTGTCACGTAACTTTGGAGTGCAAAAGACAGAAGCCACAGGCCGTAGGCAATTCTATTTGATTGGCATGAGAGGGCACATTTTAAAATGTGTGCCGGAATGTCACACTTTTGTGAGTAGGAAAACTGTGAAAGCTGATAATAAACCACCACTGCATGTCAGTGTGAGTCGACGTCCATAAGAAATGGAAGCCATTGATCATCTGGAGCTAAAGCCCAGCCAGCAGGACAGGGCATAGCTACATCATAACCATCATCTTTCAGTTCAATCAATTTGTAGTGGCACTCCCAGTGAAGGATTTGACAGCCCAGACTACACAGCGGAGGAGCAGGGAGAGTTAAACATTGCAAATGCTGGGGCCCTGCCCAAGCAAGGGGGGCACACTCGTGTGCGTCGGTACTGGCACTGGGCCCCTCATAGTACGGCGGTGTGTCTGACGGCGGGTGTGCACCACCACCGTCAGAGACACTTGATTGCACTATGAGGGACTCTGTGCCAGTGCTCGCGCCCAAGAGTCAGCCTACCCACCTGTCCAGGGCAACGGCACTCGCACGGTGTCGTGCGCTAGGTGGTGACCCCGGCCATGGGGGGCAGCCCAGTTAGGGCGGTTTACAAAGTGGCATATGTTGATGTGGGACATTCAGCTGATGCAAAAGGCGAAATAGGTCAAGTTCACGGAATAGGAGGAGGACCAAAGCAAGCCATTTTTCTGGCAACCTATGTGTCATCAAGGGAAGGTGGGACAAAATCCTTGGAAACCCATGCATGGTTCATTTTAATGAAGATTAAATCATCCACATTTTGGGTTGACAGACGGGTCCTTTTTTCTGTCAGGATTGATCCAGCTGCACTGAAGACTCTTTCCGATAGCACACTTGCAGCTGGGCAAGCAAGCTCTTGTAAGGCATATTGTGCCAATTCAGGCCAGGTGTCCAGTTTAGCTGCCCAATAGTCAAAGGGGAATGACCTGTGCGGGAGAACATCGATATGGGAGGAAAAGTAGTTTGTAACCATAGTTGACAACTGCTGTCTCCTGTCACTTTCCATCGATGCAGTATTGCCAGTTGTGTGAGCGGTACTTGAAAAATCAGTCCACAACATTGTCATGAAACCCCTGTCTCCAACATCACTTCTGCTGTGTGCACCACGAACACCTCTGCCAATCCGCCCACGGCCCGTACGGCTCGTGTGAGAACCATCACCGCTGCTGTGTGCTGGGAATGCCTCAACCAACCGGTTTACCAGAGTTGCTTGTTTATTAGCCAATATTAGGTCAAGGTTCTCCTGTGGCATGATGTTTTGTAATTTGCCTTTATAGCGTGGATCCAGGATGCTGGCCAACCAGTAGTCGTCATCGTTCATCATTTTGGCAATGCGGGGGTCCCTTTTTAGGATCTGCAAGGCATAATCTGACATGTGGGCCAATGTTCCCGGTGTCAATGATGCACTGCGAGTGCTGGTTGGAGGAGCACTTTCTGGCAAATCCACATCCCACCAGTCACGCAGAAACCCTGTACCAGACCTTGCCACGCCAACATTTTCACTTGCCCCACGAGATGCATCCTCCCCTAAGTAATCATCCCCATCATCCTCCTCCTCCTCCTCTTCTTCCTCCACCTCGTCCAGGAGAGGTCCCTGAGCAGACAATGGCTGAATGTCATCAAGGATTCCCTCCTCCTCTTCCTCCTCGTCAACATTGGCTGCAGACGCCTGCTCCTTAAGGTGCGTCAGTTTGCATGAGCAGACGCATAAGTGGGATGCTCATGCTTAGGATGGCGTCATCTGCGCTTACCAGCCGTGTGCATTCCTCAAAACACTGAAGGACTTTACAGAGGTCTTTCAGCTTCGACCACTGCACACCTGTCAACTCCATGTCTGCTCTCAAAGTGCCTGGCCGTGTATCCTCCCACAAATGCATTATGGCCTGCCTCTGTTCGCACAGCCGCTCAACCATGTGCAGGGTGGAGTTCCACCTTGTTGCAATGTCGATAATGAGGCAGTGGTTGGGAAGGTGGAGCAATCGCTGCAGCTTCTGCATTCGAATGAAGTGTACAGGCGACTGGCGGATGTGCACGCACAGTCTTCGCACCTTCTGGAGCAGGGCTGTTAACTCCGGATAATTGTTGAGGAAGCACTGCACCACCAGGTTCAAGGTGTGAGCCAAGCAAGGTATGTGGCTGAGTTTTGAAAGGGCTATGGCTGCCACAAAATTACGGCCGTTATCACTAACTACCTTGCCTGCCTCAAGATGTATACTGCCCAGCCATGACTCAGTTTGTCGCTGAAAGTACTCGGCCAGCACCTCCGCGGTGTGTCTGTCGCTCAAACACATCATCTGCAACACAGCCTGCTGACGCTTTCCACTAGCTGCTCGATAGGGGGACACCTCGTGTGCAACAGTGGCAGCTGCAGATGGAGTGCTCGTACGACTGTGCTCTGTGGACGAGCTTTCGCTTCTGGAGGAGGAGGAGGAGAGTCGAACGCCTACAGCCAACTGTTTCCTATACCGTGGGCTATACAGCACTGTACCACCACTGCTGTCCCCTGTGGACCCTGCATCCACCACATTAACCCAGTGCGCAGTGATGGACACGTAACGGCCCTGGCCATGCTGACTGGACCATGCATCAGTTGTGAGGTGCACCTTTCCACTCACTGACTGCATGAGTGCATGGACAATGCGGTCTTTCACATGATGGTGTAGGGCTGGGATGGCTTTGCGAGAGAAGAAGTGGCGACTGGGTAGGTCATAGCTTGGTACTGCATAGGCCATGAGTTCGCGGAAAGCTGCGCTTTCCACCAACCGATAGGGAATCATCTCTAACGAGATTAGTTTGGCAATGTGGGT
The DNA here is from genome assembly GCF_039654945.1 of Dendrobates tinctorius. Taxonomy (NCBI): domain Eukaryota; kingdom Metazoa; phylum Chordata; class Amphibia; order Anura; family Dendrobatidae; genus Dendrobates; species Dendrobates tinctorius. The sequence continues at coordinate 16,126,183 of NW_027361697.1, forward strand.
GTTCAAACCCAGTGTACGCGGATGAGAGACTGAGTACTTTCTTGACCTACTCATAGTCTCTGGGAGGGTGAGCTGGGCTTGAGAGCTGCATATGGTGGAACTAGCAGTGGACAGTGCGGACTGAGAGAGGGTTGATGATGGTGATGGAGTTGGTGTTCTTTCTGATGGCCTAGATTCAGTCTTTCGTTGATATAACAGTGGGATTCCCTGACTGCTTTGGCCTTGCAACGACACCTCAACATTTGCTGCTGTGCTAACCGGTGGGCTTACAGTGGGGGAAACAATGTAGCGTTGCCGACTACCTTCTTTGTGATCAGTTGCATATGTGGTACTTGAGGTTTGGTGTTGTGTCCACGCTTGCAAGTGCATGCTGGTTAAATGTCTAAGCATGCAACTGGTATTCAAATTTTTCAGATTTTTCCCTCGGCTAAAGGTCTTTGTGCACTTCTTACAGATAACCTTGGCCTGATCATGAGGATTTTGTTCAAAAAAGTGCCATACTGCACTCTTCCTACTTTGGAAGACATTTTGCGGCCTAGCACGCTGTGCTATTTTGACCGTCTGGACAAGCTGTCCAGCAACTCTTTTGATTTTTGGAACCTGTCTTTGGAGTGCTCCGGACCTGCCAGATAACAGCTGTTGCGATGTCGATGTCTGCTGTGGATGCTCCTCCTCCTCATCTGAGCTTTTGGAAGCAGCACCCTCTTCCCCAATGGATGCCAATCTGGGTCAACAACTGGGTCATCCATCACCTCCTCTTCAATGTCATGTGCACCTTCCTCTGTGTCACCGTGTATGGTGGTATAGTATGCGGGAGGGGGCACCTGAGTCTCATCAGGGTCAGAATCTGGCTCATTACACTGCGAGGACAATGTAGTGCTCTGACTGAATGTACCAGCAGAATCATCTATCAGTGGCTGTGCATCAGTGCACTCCATGTCAGATTCATCTTGGCCTGGGTAATTCACCATTTCACTAGATAACCCAGGCATGGTATGTGAAAACAGCTCCATGGAGTAATCAATTGTATGGCCTGCGTCATCCTTCAATCTTGGTTGGGGTGAAGGACACAAGGAAAGGTGTGGTTCATGAACATGAGCCTCCAATGACGACTCAGTGCTTTTATTTTTTACAACTTCAGAAGAGGAGGCGATAGAGCTGGAGGCTGAGTCAGCAATGTTAGCCAAAACTTTTTCCTGAAGCTCTGGCTTTAAAAGCGGTTTGCCAACTCATAGAAAGCTAAGCCTTCGAGGCCTTGTGGAGCCAGACGATGACGCAGGCTCAACACCTCCTGCATTCGGTCCTATTTTGCTTTTGCCACTACCATCAGATCCACCACCAACACCATCATTACCAGCTGGCAACCCCCTCCCAATTCCACAGCCTCTTCCACCAGCCTTCCTCATTTTTGGTAAAAATGTACACAAAATCCCACAAACTATATAGTAATGTAAAACAAGGTACAAGGTGTATATAGGACAGGGGAGATGTAGAATTTCTGAACACACTTGTGGACACTGTTGGATTATGTGAGGCCCAGTGAATATCACACCGCTATGTCACAGTCTCAATGTCGCAGGTGTGAAAAATGTCACTATAGGACAGGGGAGATGTAGAATTTCTGAACACACTTGTGGACACTGTTGGATTGTGTGAGGCCCAGTGAATATCACACCGCTATGTCACAGTCTCAATGTCGCAGGTGTGAAAAATGTCACTATTGGACAGGGGAGATGTAGAATTTCTGAACACACTTGTGGACACTGTTGGATTGTGTGAGGCGCAGTGAATATCACACTGCTATGTCACAGGCAGAAATTGGCTAGTGTATGACAAGGTGTATATAGAATTGGGCAGAATAGGAATCTCCCTAGAGTGTAGGTCTGTAAGAACGGAACAAGTCCTCGACTTATCCTTACAGAGTCACCCACAGATAGCTTCACTGTGGCCGTGATAACAGCCGTTACACGGTACTGAGAGAGGAGTGTGCACGTACACCGCTGTCCGGTGTCCGTAAAATTGTCAAGCTCCGTGTTTTTTAAGTATACGGACTGACACACGCTGTCTCTCTATAGTTTTGTATGTGATCAAACAGCAAATATACTTAACTGTTTGAAAACCAGACAAAACTAGAAGGTGGAGGTCTGTAAGAACGGAACATGTCCTCGACTTATCCTTACAGAGTCACACACAGATAGCTTCACTGTGGCCGTGATAACAGCCGTTACACGGTACTGAGAGGAGTGTGCACGTACACCGCTGTCTGGTGTCCGTAAGATTGTCAAGCTCTGTGTTTTTTAAGTATACGGACTGACACACTGTCTCTCTATAGTTTTGAATGTGATCAAACAGCAAATATACTTAACTGTTTGAAAACCAGACAAAACTAGAAGGTGGAGGTCTGTAAGAACGGAACAGGTCCTCGACTTATCCTTACAGAGTCACACACAGATAGCTTCACTGTGGCCGTGATAACAGCCGTTACACGGTACTGAGAGAGGAGCGTGCACGTACACCGCTGTCCGGTGTCCGTAAAATTGTCAAGCTCCGTGTTTTTTAAGTATACGGACTGACACACGCTGTCTCTCTATAGTTTTGAATGTGATCAAACAGCAAATATACTTAACTGTTTGAAAACCAGACAAAACTAGAAGGTGGAGGTCTGTAAGAACGGAACATGTCCTCGACTTATCCTTACAGAGTCACACACAGATAGCTTCACTGTGGCCATGATAACAGCCATTACACGGTACTGTGTGAGGAGCATACACCGCTGTATGGTGTGAAAAAATGCACGCTCAGTACCTCACCAGGACAAAAAAAAATATTTGGATTGCTTTTAAAAAAGCAGTTTGCAGAGCAGTGGGAAAACAGCAATGCAGCTATCAGGAAGCCTTATAAGGCAGCCTAACAACCAACACAGCTGATCCAGGAAAATATAGCCTCCACTTGCACTGCACACACAGTGACTGGTGTGTTGTACAGGCAAATTCGCTAGCAGCAGAAGCAGTTTTTGGTGTCTTCTTCCCTGCCTAACGCTCTCCCTACATAATCATCATCAGCAGCAGCTCTCCCTATTCTGAGATCAGCATGAGTAACATGGCGGTCAGCGTGCACGCCCTTTTATACCCCCTGTGACGCCCCCCAAAGCAAGCCAATCACTTGCATGCCCTTCTCAAAGATGGTGGTGACCCCTGCCTATGTCATCACGTTGCCCACAGTGTCCGTGGATCCTGATTGGCTGAAAAAGGGCAGAAAACAAACTTTTGAAACGCGACTTTGGCACTAAAGTCGCCGATCTCGTGGCCGACCTCACCCTAGGGTTTCATGAAACCCGGCTTTACCAAAAGTTGGCGACTTTTGAAATTTTTCGACCCGTTTCGCGCAACTCTATGTATAAGGCATATAAGGGGAATAGTCAGGCTGAGTAGGGCAGCATCCACGCTCACCATCAGAGTGGAGTCCTTGAAGCACTTCAAAATGGTGCATATGTCCTTCATGGATGCCCACTCTGTGGTTGTAAAGTGGGAGGGCTGAGATGTGTGTCGTCTACTTTGCGCATGCTGCAGCTGCAACTCCATAATTGCAGGTTGCTGCTCACACAACCTCCGCAGCATATGCAAAGTCGAATTCCACCTGGTGGGGATGTCAACAATGATGCGTTGCTCAGGCAGGCCCAATCTGCGCTGCATTACTGAAAGGCGCGATGCAGCCATGCATGAATATCGCAAATGAGAGCACTCGTATCTGACTTTGTGCAGCAGCTCCTCAAGGTCAGGATAGTTCCTAAGGAAACTCTGCACCACCAAGTTTAGGACATGGGCAAGGCATGGAATGTGAGTCAGACAACCTAGGCCCTGAGCCGCGACCAGGTTTAGGCCGTTGTCACACACCACCATACCTGGCTGGAGGTTGAGCTGCGCAAGCCACATGTCGCTCTGCTGCTTGAGCGTGTTCCACAGCTCGGTTGCGGTGTGGCTAACATCATCCAGATAAACCAATTTCAACACGGCCTGTTGATGTTTGGCCGAGGCAGTGCTGAAATCGGTTGTTGTGGTAGGTCTGGGTGCAGGCGAGTCTGACGAGGAGTATGAGGAGGAGTCAATTTGTATGGAGGAGAGGCCTGCAATCCGTGGAGTTGGCAGGACCCGCGCACTTGCACTGTCTACTTCAGTTCCAGGCTCAACTACATTTACCCAATGGGCGGTGATGGAAATGTAGCGTCCCTGGCCATGCTGACTGGTCCACACGTCGGTGGTCAGGTGGACCTTGCTACTAACTGCATTTTATAGTGCATGCTTCATTTTATGCTCCACATGCTGTTGCAGGGCGGGGATGGCTTGCCTGCTGAAGTAGAAGCGGCTGGGAACGCTGTATTGTGGGATTGCAAACCCCAACATATCGATAAAGACTGGCTTGCTCACCAGCCAGAATGGTAGAATTTCCACTGCAAGCAGTTTGGCAATGCGAGAATTCATGCCCTGTGCTCGTGGGTGGTTTGCCGAGTACGGGCGCCTTTTCTCCCACACCTGTGTGACAGATGGCTGCACACTGGATTGGGAGTGTGAGGATGCCAGCGATTGGGATGCTGATGCTGATGAAGTACAGACAGTGTGCCGCCGTACAACACTGCCTGCAGATGCACCCTGGCATTCTGGCGAGGAAGCGGGAGCAGCTGTTTGCGAGCTGGAGTAAGAGGTGGCCGCTGTGTCTGAAGAGGTGGAAGGTGGGGAACCAGCTGAAGGTGGCGAATCATCATGGGTGTGATGCTGCCACTCCACAGGGTGCCTCTTCCTGACATGTGTCAACATATTGGTGGTATTAAGGTTGCTGACGTTCTTCCCTCTCTGCACAGTTTGTCGACAAAGCTTGCATCTGACTACTGTAACGTAAACTGCAACTTGGTCAAAAAAGGCCCATGCACCACAACTCTTGAGCGCATCCCTTGTGTTCTTTAAAAGAGCCCTGCTCCTAACGGGTGCTGAAGTTGAGGGAGCCGACAAACAATTTTTCCCTCTTCCTCTCCCATGTGGACGGTCACGCTGCGCCACACCTGCAAGCTCTTCCTCTGAGCTATCCCCACTTGCTTGCTGCCCCTCAGCATGCCATGATGGGTCAAGTACCTCATCATCCAATACACTTTCATCAGCAGAAACTGGCAGCTGAGTTTCATCATCATCTGCTGACTGGGGTCTGGCCACTGTGGGCACTGGCCCACCCTCCACTTGTTCCTGAGACCGACACAGTGGTTGCGCATCTGTGCACACTGCCTCTTCTTCAGCTGCCGAAATGCTGTCTGGCTGGCACACAGATTCCAAGCCAATAGATTCTGAGAAGAGGATTAAGGTTGGCTCCTGGCCCTCTGAATGTCTGGGCAATTTAGTGGGCGGTGAAGAAGCAGATGGGTGCTGCTCTTCAGTGGTCTGACCCAATGTGGTGGAGAGGTCCTGGGAGGATGCTGCGCTCATTGAGGTGGATTCCTCAGCTGCCATCCAACCAACAACGGTTTCTACTTGATCCCCTCTTATCAGCCTATGGCCCTGCGCTCCTAGCAAGCTGTGAATAAATGACTGCTGCCGGGTGAAAGTAGGTGCTGAGTGACTTGGGCCTGCTGCTTGCTCTGGATGTGCACCATGTCTAGTTGCTGATGCACCTCTTTCGCGGCCGCCACGGGGACGTCCCTTACTCCCTGCCTTCTTCATCTCTATCGATGGATTCAGAACGGCAAGAAAGTAATTATTAGAAATTAGTGTGCTTATTCCTGTAGGACTACAAACAGGTATAAGAAACACTAATGGCACTGTATGATGATGGTGTGTCTGCTACACTTTATTTGAATCTAGTGTGGCCTACACAAAGAGTAACGTGTGTTTGTGGTATTGGTGTACATGTTACGGTCGGATGTCACAGCGCAGTAAATGACACTGCTGTGATACCGAAATAAAAAGGATTCTCCGGGACTGGGCCTGGTGCTGTGTGGCACCAGTCACAGAGGTTGTTTGGGTCCCTCACAGCACAATCCCTATATAGCGTGTAACTTTTAGGAAAAAATAGGGGAAGGGGATTTAAGGGATGAAAAGAAAAGGCAGTGAGACACACACCACACAGTCCTGCAGCAAGAGGAGCTGCAGCAGCTGCAGTGAATGTGCTCTGCACTGTCTCACTAAGCACCTCACTGAGAGCCTGCACAGCACAAAAAATGAAACTGAGCGGGGTCAGTGAGGAAAAAGACTGCTTCTGTAACACACAGGGGCTGCTACAGTCGCTGAAAAAACAATTTCTATCGCTATTAGATCCGAGATCTCTCCCTATCTCCAACAGCAACCTATCCCTATCTGCTTTCACAGTAGAGTGAGGCTAAAATGGCAGGCGCAGCCTTTCATACTGCCTGATCACACCATCCAGCCAGCCAATCGCAGCGCAGCCCCTAGCTAGCAAGTTTGGACGCCTTCTACCAAGCTTAGGGCAGTTACACAATGTTGTCAGCAATTCTTCAGCTCCTGATTGGCTCCACGGAGTGCTCAGAGGCTGAAGGATTATGGGATTTCCGATTTCTGATGTGAAAAAAATATCGGAATCGGAAATTGGAATTCCGATATCGCAAATATCGGACCGATTTCTGATATTTCAATATCGGAAAGCTCATCCCTAGTGATTACTAGTGTTGAGCATTCCGATACTGCAAATTTCAGGTATCGGCCGATATTCGCGGTATCGGAATTCTGATACTGAGTTCCGATACTTTTAGCATATCGAATGCCGGAATCGGAAGTTCCCATAATGTTATGAGCCAGTTTGATTTCATTCAGCCAATGAGGAATCCTAAGAAGTGTGGGCACATCCTGTTAGGCATGTAGGCATGTTAACTCATGGCATGGCTGTGATTGGCTGCTGAAATGATGTCATGATGCACTATAAAAGCCGCTGCCGCCATTTTGGGTTCACTCTGCTGTGAATTCAGTTAGGGACAGGATGCTGCTCTTGTGACTCTGAGGGACAGTTAGAGATAGCGATTTGCTATATTGTGCTTTACCCAGGCTACTTTAGCAACCCCTGTGTGAAGCTTTCTTTTGCCTTGCAGCGCTGTTCACAGCTGTCTGCAAGGTCTATGTGTGTGAGTGCAGCTCACGCTGTAGTGTTCTGCAGCCACCTCTGGTTGTAGTCCGCTCAGCGTGCGTCACTGCCTCATACATAAATTTTTTTTTTTATTGCTGCTCATTTTTACTGATTCCTCCTATTAGTGTGCATCCATCCGTATCCATCTACATTGGTTGCAAACACTATATAGGAGTAGATAGCGGAGCCTTTCTGCAGCCTTTCAGTGCTAGTGAACAGTTCTCAGCACTGTTCACGGCTGTCTGTGAGGTCTCTGTGTGTGAGTGCAGCTCACGCTGCAGTGTGTTCTGCAGCCACCTCTGGTTGTAGTCCGCTGAGTGTGCGTCACTGCCTCATACGTTGTCCTTTTTTGCTGTAGTGATGCTCATTTTTCCTGAATTTCTCCTATTAGTGTTCTTCCATCCGTATCCAGCTAGATTGGTTGCAAACACTATATAGGAGTAGATAGAGGAGCCTTTTTGCTGGCTTGTGCCCTGCAGCCCCAGCCAGATTAGTATTGGCCTATTTTTTGGAGCCTCATCTATTGCATTGTAGGTTACCTTCCTGCATTGTAATAGCTCCAAAAAGTTTGTGATACTATCGCTTTTACATCTTTGGTTACATCCTTTTTGTTTTTTTGAAAAAAAAAACACGTAAATAAAGTTCACCAAACACTCCACTTTACAGTTGTGTAGGCCACATTAGCTCATATTAAAGTGTAGTCCACACACTTTATAAAATTAGTGTTTCTTATACCTGTTAGCAGCTGTTCAGGAATAAGCACACTAAGCCCTTAGTACTTTTCTGCCTATCTTTATCAGTCTACCAAGATGAAGAAGGCAGGGAGTAAGGAACGTGGTAGTGGGCGTGGAGTTTCAGCAGGGAGAGGATGTGGGGATTCTGTGCCTGCTGCGGGCACCAGTGACTCAGCATCCCCCAGTTTTAATAGGGAACAGTCCTTTATGCGCAGCTTTGTAGGAGCTCGCCGTACCCCACTGCTGCGGGATGAACAAATTGAAGCCATTGTCGGATGGATGGCAGCTAACGCATCGACTTCAATTACTTCCACATCCTCTCAGGTCCAGAGCACTGAAGAGCAACCATCTGTCTATTAACCACCTGCCAAATTGCCCAGACAGTCAGAGAGCCCTGGACAGGAGTCATCTCTACTTCTGTTCTCTGAATCTCAAAGGCTTAGAAAGAGGGGGCCAGTCAAGCAGCATTCTAGAATGTGAAGAAGAGGGAGTATGCAGTGATGCGAAACAGCTTTGTCTCTCTGAATCTGAAGAGGTGGGTGGGCCAGAGCCTATGGTCAGCACACCTTAGTATGCATCTGATGATGAGACTCAGGTGCCACTTTCTGGTGTGTACGGTGCTGGCGAGACTACCCAGGAGAAGCAGGTGTTTGAAGAGGGTAGTATAGATGATGAGGTCCTTGACCCATCATGGCGTGAGGAGCAGGAAGGTGGTGGGAGCAGCTCTGAGGAAGAGATTCCCCGAACGGCCAAAACAGGAGGGAGAGGGAGGGGGCAGACTTGGTTGCCTGTAGCCTCCACTTCGGCACCCGTTAGGAGCATTCCTCTTCCAAAACCCAAAACGGGCGCTCCCAGAACTTGCAGTGCGTGGTCCTTTTTTGACACAGTTGCAGATGACATTTGCTTTGTCAAATGCAAGCTGTGTAATCATAAAGTCAAAAGAGGGAAAAGTGTCAGCAACCTCAATACCACAAATATGTGGAAACATGTGCGGACCAAGCACGTGGTGGAGTTACAAAGACACTCTGAAGACGTAGGCCAACCTACAGCACCACCTACCACCTCTTCAGGTCGTGTTGTAGCTTCTTCCTCCAGCTCACACACAGCTGGTTCTGCTTCCTAGCAGGATCGCCATGGAAGAACCTCTGGCACTGTTGTACAGAGACCCAGTTTAATTACAACAACAGCACCACGTTCCCTGTCATCCTCACACTCCCAGGCCACTCTACAGTCATCGGTAGCACAGGCATGGGAGAAAAGGCGGCCATACTCGGCTAACCATCCCCGAGCACAGGCTCTGAATGCTGGCATTGCAAAACTACTGGCCCTTGAAATGCTCGCATTCAGGCTGGTGGAGACTGACACCTTCAGGAATTTCATGGCATTGGCAGTCCCACAATACAATGTGCCCAGCCGCTTTTATTTCAGCAGGCAAGCCGTCCCTGCCCTGCAAAAGCATGTGGAGGCAAAAATTAAACATGCACTACTAAACGCCATCAGTAACAAGGTCCACCTGACCACCGATGCGTGGACAAGTAACCATGGACAGGGACGATACCTTTCCCTCACTGCCCTTTGGGTAAATGTTGTCGAGCCGGGTACAGATCTTGAGAGTGGCGCTGTACATGTTCTGCCAACTCCAAGGATTGCAGGAATCCAGTACACATTGACTCCTCCTCATACTCCAGTTCCTCAGAATCAGCACTGCAGGAGCCTGTTATGACCGATATGAGCACAACCGTGGCCAAACATCAACAGGTCGTACTGAAATTAATTTCTTTTGGGAATCAAAGCCACACAGCGCAGGAGCTCTGGAATGCCATCAAGCAGGAGAGCGACGTGTGGTTTGTGCCAGCGAATCTCCAGCCAGGCTTGGTAGTATGTGACAATGGCCGAAATCCGGTGGCAGCTCTGGGCCTAGGCAACCTCACTCACATCCCATGTCTGGCACATGTGCTCAACTTGGTCGTGCAGAGTTTTTTGAGGGACTATCCGGATCTTGATGACCTGCTGCACAAGGTCCGCATAGAGTGCACTCACTTGCGGCGTTCCAGCATGGCAAGATCGCGCATTGCAGCGCCGATTCCGCCTTCCGGAACATCGCATCATATGTGACCTGCCCACCAGGTGTAATTCAATGTTACATATGTTGGAGCGGTTGTGTGAGCAGCAGGCAGCAGTAATGGAGTACCAGCTGCATCAGGCGCAAACAAGTCGCACTGTGCGCCTTTCACACTTCACCACCACTGAGTGGGCCTCTATGAAGTACATCTGTCACGTTTTGCGTGCCTTCGATGATTCCACGCGGATGGCGAGTGCAGATGATACACTAGTCAGCATGACTGTCCCCCTTATCTGCCTGCTTCAAAAAACACTGCAAGCACTAAGGGAGGAGGTTGTGGAAGAGGTGGAGGATGAGGAGTTACAAATGCCATCTGCTTCTGGACAGTCTGCGCAACGTGGTTCCTCACAAAGGCCTTGACAGGGGACACTTTGTGAGGAGGATGAGGAGGAGTCAATGGAGGAGGAAGACATGTCTCCAGAGGAGGGAGGTACACAATGCTCTAGTAGTCAGAATGTAGAGCGAGGGTGGGGTGATGCAGAGCAGGCAGAGATGATGCCTCAAGCTGGGGACAGCGTTTCTTGGCCAGTTGGGAGTCTGCAGCACATGGTTGATTTCATGCTGTAGTGCCTGAGAAAAGACCACCGCATCCCCCACATACTCAACACGGCTGATTATTGGGTGTACACCCTCCTATATCCTCGCTACCGGGACAATTTACAAAGCCTCATAACACCGTTGAACCTTGAGAGTAAAATGCGGGAGTACCAAGACACACTGGTGCATTCCATCATGTTCTCCATTCCACCCGAGAGCAGTGCTGCTAGTGCTTTATAAAGCAGCTCTGTGCGTCGAGGCAGTGGAGGAAGCTCTGCACAAAGAGGGAGCAGAGGCAGCGCCTCAGCACAAGGCAAGACCAGTATGGCCCAAATGTGGCAATGTTTTGTGTGCCCGCCACAAATGTCTACACCATCACAGATGGCTCCAGTCAGCAGGAGGCAACGTTTCCTTCAAATGGTGACAGACTACATGTCTTCCCCTCTCAGTGTACTCCCAGACGGCTCTTCCCCCTTCAAGTTTTGGGTCTCTAAGCTGGATACATGGCCAGAGCTTAGCCAGTATGCATTGGAGGTGCTGGCTTGCCCTGCTGCTAGTGTATTATCGGAACAAGTCTTTAGTGCCGCAGGTGGTGTACTAACAGACCGTCGCATACGACTATCCTCCAATAACGTTGACTGGCTTACTTTTCTGAAAATGAACAAGGCTTGGATCTCGCCGGAATTTGCCAGTCCTCTTCCAGATTAAATAATTGGTTGGCAACAGTATCCATGTCTCCTGTTGTGTTCATGTTTCTACCACCTGAACTGTAATCCCTGGGCTCCAACACCACCAGTTGCTGCTCAGAAGTGCCGTCTGCACAGAGAAAAACACTAGCTCCTGTGTTAGTGGGGTTCAGTAACGCCAGCTGCTCCCCTGCTGTGTGTCCGGCAATATCCCCTGCTCCCTCCACATTCATCCCAACATTAGATATTAAACTTGCTCCAATTAGGCCTCAGCCTACTCCATGATTGACCCTGTGCTCCAACACCACCAGTTGCTCTGCTCAGAAATGCCGTCTGCACAGAGAAAAACACTAGCTCCTGTGTTAGTGGGGTTCACTAATGCCAGCTGCTCCCCTGCTGTGTGTCCGGCAATATCTCCTGCTCCCTCCACATTCATCCTAACATCAGATATTAAACTTGCTCCAATTAGGCCTCAGCCTACACCCTCCAATACCGCCAGTTGCTGCTCAGAAGTGTCTTTGGCACAGGTACTCCCTCCTGCCCAGCCTGGTTCCAGAACGCCAGCTGTTTCCGGGAAGTGTCAACGTCACTTTGCCACCAATACGTTGTCCTGTCGCGTTGCGGTCGGGTTAGCCGACTCTATGGTGCCAGCAGTTTAGGTGCTTCCTATGTGGGCTGCGGGATCTGGCAATAAAGGCTGGTTCTGTAGCACCAATAGGACAAGCACCCCCTGTAGGACTGTGGGTTTCGGTAAATGCGGCCGGCTCGTGGCCTTGCAACGTTGTTTTTCAGGGGTACCTTCTGCTACCCATCTGGGTTCCAGTACCATCAGCTGGTTCTCGGCAGTGCCTTCATCTCGGTATCCGAGTTCCAGCAACGTCTGCTGGTCCTTGGTAGTGCTTTCTAGCACAGGTACCTCCTGCTTAGTAACCGGGTTCCAGTACCATTAGCTGGTCCTTGGTAGTTCCTTTGGCTCTTGTAGCTTCTGCTACCCATCCGGGTTCCAGTACCGTCAGCTGGTTCTCGGCAGTGCCTTTGGCTTAGGTGCATCCTTCTTGGTATCCAATTCCAGCAACGTCTGCTGGTCCTTGGTAGTGCTTTCTGGCACAGGTACCTCCTGCTTATTAACCGGGTTCAAGTACCATCAGCTGGTCCTCGGTAGTGCCATTGGCTCTTGTTCCTTCTGCTACGCCTCCAGGTTCCAGCACCATCAGCTGGTCCTCGTTAGTTCCATTGTGTCACGGGGCTGGATACGGGGGCAAGAGTGGACCCACTGGACCGTGACGACGAACTCTCCTTGAGTGAGCGCACCAGGTGGACCGACCCCTATACAGGGACCGTTTGGGAGCAGGCTCAGGAAGCTCAAACATCACGGCGGCCAGGACCAGGGGTCGGCTCAAGAGGATGAGCAGCGGAGAGGAGGAGGAGAGATCCGGGGTAACCAGGGTCCAGGGAATGGAGGTTGTTGCAGAAGGGTGAAGGAGAACAGCGGGAACCAGATGGAAGCGGGGCACAGGGGGCTGAAAAAGGAAGACACAGGGAGGTTAGCAGGGAGACATAAGCTGATGCAGCTACAGGAGCCGGGAGAGCGAGCGAGAGCTGGGGACCAGCGAGAGCAAGCAGGGCCTGAGCGCAGCGAGGAGAACTCGATAGTCAGGCGCCTCCCCTAAGGGAGGGCGGCCTGAAATACCTGCTGGTATCCCCCGATTGGCCAGGCGGAGTTTCTGGATCAGGTCAGGCAGCGGGCGTCCATACGGCAGGACGCGTGGTCAGGCCCCCCGGCGCGTGCGCAGAGGCACTGTGCGCACGGCCAAAGGCAGAGGAGGAACGCGCCCGGAGACCGCCCGCCGGAACGGAGGACGACTGGCTGAGAGCGCAGGGAGCGAGAGGCAAGAGGAACCCGGACAGTACGCCAAAGCAGCGGCGGTGAGTATGGGGACGGCAGGGACAGTGGGACCCATAGTAGTAGCGGTGCTAACAGTACCTCCTCCCTTACACCCCCCTCTACTGCGTCTGGAAAGGAACCTTTTAAGAATACGTGGAGCATTGATGTTCTCGGACGGTTCCCAAGACCTCTCCTCAGGACCGAAACCCTCCCAGTCGATGAGAAAAAATGTTTTACCTCTTACCCTTCTTGAGGCCAAAATATCTCTCACCTCAAAAACATCATCAGAGCTGACCGGTGGAGGAGAAGAGTTTGGAGCTGGGTGGAAACGATTCAGGACAACTGGCTTAAGGAGAGAGACGTGGAAGGTGTTGGGAACTCGGAGCGAGGCGGGCAACTCCAGCCGGTAGGACACGTTGTTGATGCGCCTGAGAATCTTGAAAGGCCCAATGTAGCGGGGTCCAAGCTTGTAAGACGGGAGCTTTAGCCTAATATACTTGGCCGACAGCCAAACTTGTTGTCCCGGGAGGTAAGTCGGGGAGTCCAAGCGCCTCTTGTCCGCATGTCTCTTCATGCGCTCCCCGGACTTCTTGAGAGCTTCTTTAGTCTCGGACCAGACCTTGGAGAATTCAATGGCCAGGGAATCTGCTGCAGGCACACCGGAAGCAGTGGATATCGGCAGTGGAATACCGGGATGCATCCCAAATACTACAAAAAATGGAGACTTAGCTGAGGACTCGCTGGAATGATTATTGTAGGAGAATTCTGCCCAGGGGAGAAGATGGACCCAGTTATCCTGGTGCGCATTCGAGAACAGGCGTAAATATGAGGCTAGCACCTGATTGACACGTTCCACTTGCCCGTTGGACTGAGGATGGTAGGCGGAATAAAAGTCCAATCTGACCTCCAGAAGTTTGCATAAGGCTCTCCAAAATCGAGAAGTAAATTGTACACCACGATCCGAGACAATATGCTGCGGGAAGCCGTGAAGGCGGAAGATATGCTGGATAAAAATCTTCGCCAACTCTGGAGCAGAGGGCAGCACTGGAAGAGGAACAAAATGGGCCATCTTAGAAAAGCGATCTACTGCCACCAGGATAGTCGTACATCCAGAAGATTTAGGCAAATCGGTGACGAAATCCAAAGCTATATGTCGCCACGGAACCGAGGGGATCGGCAAAGGAAGCAGAAGACCGGAGGGTGGACGTCTAGGAACTTTGACCTTGGCACACGAGGAACAAGATGCCGTGAAGTCAATTACATCCTGACGAAGTGAAGGCCACCAATAAAAACGAGCAATGAAGTCCAGTGTCTTTTTGACTCCGACATGCCCGGAAAGTTTAGAGGAATGTCCCAAATGCAGCACCTCTCTTCTGTCCGCCTCAGAGACGTAGGTCTTGCCTGGAGGAGGAGTGATTAGACTCACAGGAGCCACCGTGATGATCTGAGCCGGATCGATGATGTGAGTCGGTTCCTCTATCAAATCAGGAGACTGCAGAGAATGGGACAATGCATCAGCCTTGACGTTTTTAGGTCCGGGACGAAAACGCAGCTCAAAATCGAACCGGCCAAAAAAGAGAGACCATCGGGCTTGTCGGGGATTCAGTCTGTGGGCTGACTGGAGGTATGCCAAATTCTTGTGATTGGTAAAGATGGTAAACGGGTGGACCGCTCCCTCAAGAAGATAGCGCCACTCCTCCATGGCCAATTTTATGGCTAACAACTCGCGGTCCCTGATGGAGTAATTACACTCGGCAGGGGAGAAGGCCTTCGAGAAAAACACACAGGTAACCAGTCGTCCGAAGGAAGATCGTTGAGAGAGAACGGCACCCGCTCCTGTGGATGAGGCATCGACCTCCAAAACGAATGGCTTGTTGGCCTCGGGTCGGTGGAGCACAGGGGCTGTTGCAAAGGCTTGTTTTAACCTGGAGAAGGCCTCTTCAGCCTCGGCTGGCCAGGATGAGAAGTTGGTGCCCTTGCGAGTAAGACTGGAAATGGGTTTGATGAGAGAAGAAAAATGTGGCACAAACTGACGATAATAATTGGTGAAGCCAAGAAACCGTTGAATCGCCTTGACCCCTACCGGACGAGGCCATTGAAGAATTGCCGACAATTTCTCAGGATCCATCTCCAGCCCAGAATCCGAAACAATGTAGCCTAAGAAGGGCAACGATGACTGCTCAAAGAGGCATTTCTCAAGCTTCGCGTAGAGGTGATTCTCTCGCAGGCGCTGCAGTACCAGACGAACACTCCTCCTGTGGGATGCCAGATCCGGGGAAAAAATAAGGATGTCATCTAGGTACACGACCACGCAGGAGTACAGCAGGTCTCTGAAGATGTCATTCACGAACTCCTGGAACACCGCGGGAGCATTGCAGAGGCCGAAGGGCATAACAAGATATTCATAATGCCCGTCCCGGGTGTTATAGGCCTTTTTCCATTCGTCACCGGAGCGGATGCGGACGAGGTTGTAGGCTCCGCGTAGATCCAACTTCGAGAAGATGCGGGCTCCACGTAAGCGGTCAAAGAGTTCAGGAATGAGAGGCAAGGGATATTTATTCTTTATCGTGATATCGTTTAATCCTCGGAAATCGATGCACTGGCGGAGCGAACCGTCCTTCTTTTTCACAAAGAAGAATCCGGCACCGGCAGGAGAAAAAGACTTCCGTATGAACCCTCTGGCAAGGTTATTACGAATGTACTTGGACATGGCAGTAGTCTCTGCTGGAGAGAGAGAATAAATTCGACCCCTGGGAGGAGTAGTCCCCGGCCGTAGGTCAATAGGACAATCATACGGGCGATGCGGGGGAAGTGTCTCTGCCTCTTTCTTATCAAAGACGTCCGAAAATGACCAGTATGCGGCAGGCAAGCCTGCAGGACCCGAGGAAACTGGATGAGGAGTGACAGGGAGGACGGGAGCTAGGCACCTTTCTTGGCAAGGGTGCCCCCAGCGGAGAACTTCACCGGAACGCCAATCCAATACGGGTTCATGTGTCCTAAGCCAGGGGAGGCCAAGTAGCAGAGTGTGGGACAGGTTGGGTAGGACATAGAACGAGATCAGCTCCTGGTGCAATGCCCCAATGCGGAGACGCACCTCTTCCGTAACCAGAGATACCGACACTTGTAAAGGTCTCCCGTCAACCGTGGCGATAACCCGTGGAGTCCTCAGGGTAATAACGGGAATCTGGTACTTCTTCACCTCCTTCAACCGGATGAAGATCCCCACCGCGCCCGAGTCCACATAGGCCACCTCCGAACACGTCTCTGACCAGAAAGAGTAAAAGGATGAGAGGAGTGAGACACACCTAGTATGGCCTCTCTTTCCTGGCCTAGGTGGAGGAGTTTCCCGGCCTCTCAGGACAAGAACGCAGGAAGTGAAAACGCGTTGCCACAATACAAACATAAGCCATCCGTCAATCTCTCCCTCCGGCGCTGTTCCGCTAACTTGACCCGATCTACTTGCATCGGCTCTGGCACCGGACTGGAGGACGACCCAAGGGAACGTGGACTGGATGGTCTGTGGAGAGAAGCAGAAGGTCTAAGCGGTCTCCTCTCCCTAGTGGCCTCGCGGGCGCGTTCCTGAAACCGGAGGTCAATCCGTGTAGCCAAGGAAATGAGATCCTCTAAGGTAGCCGGGGTATCTCGTCCTGCCAATTCATCCTTAATCTTGCCCGAGAGACCACGCCAGAAGGCCCCGACCAGAGCCTCATTATTCCACCCCAACTCAGAGGCCAAGGTGCGGAACCGGATGGCGTATTGTCCGACCATAAGAGAACCCTGAGTGAGGCAGAAAAGGGACTCTGTAGCGGAAGCCAACCGGCCGGGTTCATCAAAAACTTTACGAAAAGTGTCCGTGAAGATCTGGAGACTAAAGACTATGGGGTCGTCCCGCTCCAACAGGGGATTCACCCAGGAGAGGGCCTCTCCCTCCAAATGGGACACAATGAAGGCCACCTTAGCCCGGTCAGTGGGATACTGCTGAGGCAGGAGTTCAAAATGCAGCCTGCACTGATTCAAAAAACCCCTGCACAGCTTAGGGTCACCGCCATACCGTGGCGGTTTTCCAAGCCTAGGGGACGGGACAGGATCTGGGCTGCGAGACGGCTCACGTGCGGCTGCAGACTGAAGGGAGAGCAGCCGATCGTCGACCAAAGCCATATAGGACAGAATATGGGCCTGGGTATCTCGCTGTTGACCCAGCTCCTGCTGGAAACTGGCCAATTGGGAAGCGTTACTGGGATCTGCGGCCTGCAAGGCCGAGAGGCGGGAGTCCATAGTCTTCATAAAAGACATCATACGGGTCTGGTTCTCCCGTAGGAACACTAGCTCCTTTTGGGTGGCGGCCCCGGCGGGGTCCATGGCCTGACTATTCTGTCACGGGGCTGGATACGGGGGCAAGAGTGGACCCACTGGACCATGACGCCGAACTCTCCCTGAGCGAGCGCACCAGGTGGACCGACCCCTATACAGGGACCATTTGGGAGCAGGCTCAGGAAGCTCAAACGTCACGGCGGCCAGGACCAGGGGTCGGCTCAAGAGGATGAGCAGCGGAGAGGAGGAGTAGCGATCCGGGGTAACCAGGGTCCAGGGAATGGAGGTTGTTGCGGAAGGGTGAAGGAGAGCAGCGGGAACCAGACGGAAGCGGGGCACAGGGGGCTGAAAAAGGAAGACACAGGGAGGTTAGCAGGGAGACATAAGCTGATGCAGCTACAGGAGCCGGGAGAGCGAGCGAGAGCTGGGGACCAGCGAGAGCAAGCAGGGCCTGAGCGCAGCAAGGAGAACTCGATAGTCAGGCGCCTCCCCTAAGGGAGGGCGGCCTGAAATACCTGCTGGTATCCCCCGATTGGCCAGGCGGAGGGTCTGGATCAGGTCAGGCAGCGGGCGTCCATACGGCAGGACGCGCGGTCAGGCCCCCCGGAACGGAGGACGACTGGCTGAGCGCGCAGGGAGCGAGAGGCAAGAGGAACCCGGACCGGACGCCGAAGCAGCAGCGGTGAGTATGGGGACGGCAGGGACAGTGGGACCCGTAGTAGTAGCGGTGCTAATACATTGGCTCTTGTTCCTTCTGCTGCCCCTCTAGGTTCCAGCACCGTCAGCTGGTTCTCGGCAGTGCCTTTGGCTTAGGTGCCTCCATCTCGGTATCCGAGTTCCAGCAACGTCTGCTGGTCCTTGTTAGTGCTTTCTAGCACAGGTACCTCCTGCTTAGTAACCAGGTTCCAGTACCATCAGCTGGTCCTCGGTAGTGCCATTGGCTCTTGTTCCTTCTGCTACCCATCCGGGTTCCAGTATCGTCAGCTGGTTCTCGGCAGTTCCTCAGCCTCCTTGTACCTTCTGCTACATTTCCAAGTTCAAGCTTTTTTAAATGGTTTTTGGTAATCACTCTGGATTTCCCTGACGACGACCCTGAAGACCACCCCAAAGAAGACCAAAAGATGACCCTGAAGAAGATGACCAAGAGGACAAAGAACATGAAGACAACCACCAAGATACAGAACAACAAGAGACAGAAGACCAAGAAGCAGAAGAACAAAAAGCAGAAGAACATTAAGCATAAGACTAAAAATCAGAGCAAAAGATATTATCTAAATTATAAGCAGAAGAAGACTAAGCAGTGTATGGGGGTGAGTCTGTTCCTCCTCGTGGTGCCCCTGGAAAATGCCTGCTGCTGCAGGCCTAACTGAACGCGGACAAATCTTGTTGTAAATTAGAGTTGAGCGACTTTTGGTTTTTTAGGGTCGCGTTTCGTTTCGTGAAACCCGACTTTTCCAAAAGTCGGGTCGAGCAAGATCGTCCGATTATAGGGAAAAGTCGGGGTCGTCCCGAAACACGAAACCCAATGTAAGTCAATGGGGAATAAAAGTCGGCAGTGAGAGGAGGACAGGAAACACACCTACAGTGCCCATTTGAATGCCAAAAGCATCAATTTTTCTTACTTAAGCTTGTCAACCTTAATTAACTTCATAATACAAGTTACGCACTGAAAAATGGGGGTTATTTGGCTAAAGTTGTGGGGGGGAGGGCTGGCTGCAGGTTTTCATGTGCCCTGGGCGAAAGAGCGCCCATCTAACACATACCACAACTCATCATGCTCCGATACGGCAGAGAAATAGCGGTATAGTACAATGAAAAATACCGCACTTTTTACATCTCATGACGAGGCCCATCTATTTCTCCATACAGAATCATTGGTCCCATATAATGTTTGAAACAGTATATGATGAGCTCCACATAATGCTACAGTATATGTTGGTCCCCATGGATGAAGCTCCACTGTCTTATGGGCCCAAATAATGCTCCAAACATAATGGGCCCCATTTCTAATGCTCTAGTGTATAATGGGCCCTGTAAATGCTGCTCCAGTGTCTGATGTCCACCTTTGGAATGTTCCAGTGTATGGTGGGCCCCATCTATCATTCTCCAGAGTATAGTGCTCCCCAAAAATTGCTGTCCCAACATTGAAAACAATCAAATAAGTCTCCTCGCTAGGGAATCCCTGTACTAGTCTAGACTCCTCGTCGTCCCCATCTTCCATCTCACTGCACAGTATTTCAACTTTGCAAGTGCTGTGATCCTGGGCAAGCAGGGGGGGCCCACTCGTTGGCGACGGCACTGGCACAGGGCCCCTCATAGTACGGTGGTGTGTCTGATGGCGGGTGGGCCGAACCTGCAATTTCATCTGCAGCTTCCTCTTTGTCACCGTGTAAGATGGAACTGTATATGGGAAGGGTAACCTGAGTTTCATCAGGGTCAGATTCAGGCCGGGTAGCGTGCGAGGGGAATGTAGTGGTCTGGGTCAATGTACCAGCAGATTCATCGAGCAGTGGCTGGGCATCAGTGCACTTGTGTCGCCCCCAGGAGTACGGTCGCCACAGTGGCATTACCTTCTTCCTAGGGAGTGTGATGTCATGCTTGGGAGCAAGGAAGGATCTCTCTAGCAGGTTAACTGTTTGGGCGGCGTTATTCCCACGAGTCATGACCCTCCAAACAGCATTAATGAACGCAAAGTGTTTGTTTTACGTGGGCAGTATGGTTGCAAAGCTGAAACTTAAAGGAATGTCCAGAAGGGCACCACCAGGAGTGGAGCCTATGGTTAAATTCGACTCCACCTGGGAAACCTCAACCATGCCAGCTACAGAACAGATGCACACATTGCAAGCTTAATTCCGTTAACGAACGAGACTCCGTCATGCCCCGCGGTCCGAGTCCGGCTTACTAGAGGGACACGTGAGGCTCTGGCACATGAGATTGGCCAATAACTGGTGTGTCATGCCCTTACATGTCCGTGGCTGCATGTGCACTACACTGAAAAGGCCAGCGTTTGTCGCTTACAGGTGCAGATAACCTGCTGAACAACGTTAGTGATGGGGATCACTGATTACAATTATTACCCGCGAACAATGATTTCCCAGTAAGTGCAGGTCAACCGCAGTTCCGGAATTAGGCCTAACCGTCATTCCTGAAAAAATGAAAAACTTACGTGTGCAAACCACAGGTGCTGTAGCTTGCTTAACAGCTCGCCAGCCGTTCTCACGCCCAGTATGGATTACACGTGATTGCACAAAGGTGAGAAAGGGTACCGTATCCCCAGATAACATGTATGGATAGCGTACACATTCAAAATATATGTCTATACATCAGTAGGCAGGCTCAGACGGTGTTAGGCCCAGTATGGATTGCACGTGAATGCACAAAGGTTAGAAAGGGTACCGTATCCCCAGATAACATGTATGGATAGCGTACACATTCAAAATATATGTCTATACATCAGGAGGCAGGCTCAGACGGTGTTAGGCCCAGTATGGATTGCACGTGATTGCACAAAGGTTAGAAAGGGTACCGTATCCCCGGATAACATGTATGGATAGTGTACACATTCAAAATATATGTCTATACATCAGGAGGCAGGCTCAGACGGTGTTAGGCCCAGTATGGATTGCACGTGATTGCACAAAGGTTAGAAAGGGTACCGTTTCCCCGGATAACATGTATGGATAGCGTACACATTCAAAATATATGTATCAGGAGGCAGGCTCAGACGGTGTTAGGCCCAGTATGGATTGCACGTGATTGCACAAAGGTTAGAAAGGGTACCGTATCCCCAGATAACATGTATGGATAGCGTACACATTCAAAATATATGTCTATACATCAGGAGGCAGGCTCAGAGGGTGTTAGGCCCAGTATGGATTGCACGTGATTGCACAAAGGTTAGAAAGGGTACCGTATCCCCAGATAGCATGCATGGATAGCGTACACATTCAAAATATATGTCTATACATCAGGAGGCAGGCTCAGACGGTGTTAGGCCCAGTATGGATTGCACGTGATTGCACAAAGGTTAGAAAGGGTACCGTTTCCCCGGATAACATGTATGGATAGCGTACACATTCAAAATATATGTCTCAGGAGGCAGACTCAGACGGTGTTAGGCCCAGTATGGATTGCACTTGATTGCACAAAGGTTAGAAAGGGTACCGTATCCCCGGATAATATGTATGGATAGCGTACACATTCAAAATATATGTCTATACATCAGGAGGCAGGCTCAGACGGTGTTAGGCCCAGTATGGATTGCACGTGATTGCACAAAGGTTAGAAAGGGTACCGTTTCCCCGGATAACATGTATGGATAGCGTACACATTCAAAATATATGTCTCAGGAGGCAGGCTCAGACGGTGTTAGGCCCAGTATGGATTGCACGTGATTGCACAAAGGTTAGAAAGGGTACCGTATCCCCAGATAACATGTATGGATAGCGTACACATTCAAAATATATGTCTATACATCAGGAGGCAGGCTCAGACGGTGTTAGGCCCAGTATGGATTGCACGTGATTGCACAAAGGTTAGAAAGGGTACCGTTTCCCCGGATAACATGTATGGATAGCGTACACATTCAAAATATATGTCTCAGGAGGCATGCTCAGACGGTGTTAGGCCCAGAATGGATTGCACGTGATTGCACAAAGGTTAGAAAGGGTACCGTATCCCCGGATAACATGTATGGATAGCGTACACATTCAAAATATATGTCTATACATCAGGAGGCAGGCTCAGACGGTGTTAGGCCCAGTATGGATTGCACGTGATTGCACAAAGGTTAGAAAGGGTACCGTATCCCCAGATAACATGTATGGATAGCGTACACATTCAAAATATATGTCTATACATCAGGAGGCAGGCTCAGACGGTGTTAGGCCCAGTATGGATTGCACGTGATTGCACAAAGGTTAGAAAGGGTACCGTTTCCCCGGATAACATGTATGGATAGCGTACACATTCAAAATATATGTCTCAGGAGGCAGGCTCAGACGGTGTTAGGCCCAGTATGGATTGCACGTGATTGCACAAAGGTTAGAAAGGGTACCGTATCCCCAGATAACATGTATGGATAGCGTACACATTCAAAATATATGTCTATACATCAGGAGGCAGGCTCAGATGGTGTTAGGCCCAGTATGGATTGCACGTGATTGCACAAAGGTTAGAAAGGGCACCGTATCCCCAGATAACATGGATGGATAGCGTACACATTCAAAATATATGTCTCAGGAGGCAGACTCAGACGGTGTTAGGCCCAGTATGGATTGCACGTGATTGCACAAAGGTGAGAAAGGGTACCGTATCCCCGGATAACATGTATGGATAGCGTACACATTCAAAATATATGTCTATACATCAGGAGGCAGGCTCAGACGGTGTCAGGCCCAGTATGGATTGCACGTGATTGCACAAAGGTTAGAAAGGGTACCGTATCCCCGGATAACATGTATGGATAGCGTACACATTCAAAATATATGTCTATACATCAGGAGGCAGGCTCAGACGGTGTCAGGCACAGTATGGATTTGACGGCCCAGATTACACAGCGGAGGAGCAGGGAGAGGTAAAGATTGCAAATGCTGGGGCCCTGCCCAAGCAAGGGGGGCCCGCTCGTGGGCGTCGGTACTGGCACTGGGCCCCTCATAGTACAGCGGTGTGTCTGACGGCGGGTGTGCACCACCACCGTCAGAGACACTTGATTGTACTATGAGGGACCCTGTGCCAGTGCCCGCGCCCAAGAGTCGGCCTACCCACCTGTCCAGGGCAACGGCACTTGCACGTTGTCGTGCGCTAGGTGGTGACCCCGGCCATGGGGGGGGAGGCAGCACAGTTAGGGAGTTTTAGAAAGTGGCATATGTTGATGTTGGACATTCAGATGATGCAAAAGGTGAAATAGGTGAAGTCCCAGGAAGAGGTGGACCAAAGCAAGCCATTTTTCTGTCACCCTATGTGTCATCAGGGGAAGGTGGGACAAAATCCTTGGAAACCCATGCATGGTTCATTTTAATGAAGGTTAGATCATCCACATTTTGGGTTGACAGACGGGTCCTTTTTTCTGTCAGGATTGATCCAGCTGCACTGAAGACTCTTTCCGATAGCACACTTGCAGCTGGGCAAGCGAGCTCCTGTAAGGCATATTGGGCCAATTCAGGCCAGGTGTCCAGTTTAGCGGCCCAATAGTCAAAGGGGAATGACCTGTGTGGGAGAACATCGATATGGGAGGAAAAGTAGTTTGTAACCATAGTTGACAACTGCTGTCTCCTGTCACTTTCCATCGATGCAGTATTACCAGTTGTGTGAGCGGTATTTCAAAAATCAGTCCACAACATTGTCATGAAACCCCTGTCTCCAACGCCACTTCTGCTGTGTGCACCACGAACACCTCTGCCAAGCTGCCCCCGGCCCGTACGGCTCGTGTGAGAACCATCACCGCTGCTGTGTGCTGGGAATGCCTCAAGCAACCGATTTACCAGAGTTGCTTGTTTATTAGCCAATATTAGGTCAAGGTTCTACTGTGGCATGATGTTTTGTAATTTGCCTTTATAGCATGGATCCAGGATGCTGGCCAACCAGTAGTCGTCATCGTTCATCATTTTGGCAATGCGGGGGTCCCTTTTTAGGATCTGCAAGGCATAATCTGACATGTGGGCCAATGTTCCCGGTGTCAATGATGCACTGCGAGTGCTGGTTGGAGGAGCACTTTCTGGCAAATCCACATCCCTCCAGTCACGCACAAACCCTGTACCAGACCTTGCCACGCCAACATTTTCACTTGCCCCACGAGATGCATCCTCCTCCCCTAAGTAATCATCCCCATCATCATCCTCCTCCTCCTCTTCTTCCTCCACCTCGTCCAGGAGAGGTCCCTGAGCAGACAATGGCTGAACGTCATCAAGGATTCCCTCCTCCTCTTCCTCCTCATCAACATTGGCTGCAGACGCCTGCTCCTTAAGGTGCGTCAAAGTTTGCATGAGCAGACGCATAAGTGGGATGCTCATGCTTAGGATGGCGTCATCTGCGCTTACCAGCCGTGTGCATTCCTCAAAACACTGAAGGACTTTACAGAGGTCTTTCAGCTTCGACCACTGCACACCTGTCAACTCCATGTCTGCTCTCAAAGTGCCTGGCCGTGTATCCTCCCACAAATGCATTATGGCCTGCCTCTGCTCGCACAGCCGCTCCACCATGTAAAGGGTGGAGTTCCACCTTGTTGCAATGTCAATAATGAGGCGGTGGTTGGGAAGGTGGAGCAATCGCTGCAGCTTCTGCATACGAACGGAGTGTACAGGCGACCGGCGGATGTGCGCGCACAGTCTTCGCACCTTCTGGAGCAGGGCTGTTAACTCCGGATAATTTTTGAGGAAGCACTGCACCACCAGGTTCAAGGTGTGAGCCAAGCAAGGTATGTGGCTGAGTTTTGAAAGGGCTATGGCTGCCACAAAATTACGGCCGTTATCACTAACTACCTTGCCTGCCTCAAGATGTACACTGCCCAGCCATGACTCAGTTTGTCACTTCAAGTACTCGGCCAGCACCTCGGTGGTGTGTCTGTTGCCCAAACACATCATCTGCAACACAGCCTGCTGACGCTTTCCACTAGCTGCTCGATAGGGGGACACATCGTGTGCAACAGTGGCAGCTGCAGATGGAGTGCTCGTACGACTGCGCTCTGTGGACGAGCTTTCGCTTCTGGAGGAGGAGGAGGAGGAGGGTCGAACGCCTACAGCCAACTGTTTCCTATACCGTGGGCTAGGCAGCACTGTCTCACCACCGCTGTCCCCTGTGGACCCTCCATCCACCACATTAACCCAGTGCGCAGTGATGGACACGTAACGGCCCTGGCCATGCCGACTGGACCATGCATCAGTTGTGAGGTGCACCTTTCCGCTCACTGACTGCTTGAGTGCATGAACAATGCGGTCTTTCACATGATGGTGGAGGGCTGGGATGGCTTTGCGAGAGAAGAAGTGGCGACTAGGTAGGTCATAGCGTGGTACTGCATAGGCCATGAGTTCGCGGAAAGCTGTGCTTTCCACCAACCGAAAGGGCATCATCTCAAACGAGATTAGTTTGGCAATGTGGGCGTTCAAACCCAGTGTACACGGATGAGAGACTGAGTACTTTCTTGACCTACTCATAGTGTCTGGGAGGGTGAGCTGGACTTGAGAGCTGCATATGGTGGAAGTAGCTGCGGACAGGGCGGACTGAGAGAGGGTTGATGATGGTGATGGAGTTGGTGTTCTTTCTGATGGCCTAGAATCAGTCTTTCGTTGATATAACAGTGGGATTCCCTGACTGCTGTGGCCTTGCAGCGACACCTCAACATTTGCTGCTGTGCTAACCGGTGGGCTTACAGTGGGGGAAACAATGTAGCGTTGCTGACTACCTTCGTTGTGATCAGTTGCACATGTGGCACTTGAGGTTTGGTGTTGTGTCCACGCTTGCAAGTGCATGCTGGTTAAATGTCTAAGCATGCAAATGGTATTCAAATTTTTCAGATTTTTCCCTCGGCTAAAGGTCTTTGCGCACTTCTTACAGATAACCTTGGCCTGATCATGAGGATTTTGTTCAAAAAAGTGCCACACTGCACTCTTCCTACTTTGGCAGACATTTTGCGGCCTAGCACGCTGTAATCTTTTGTCCCTCTGGACAAGCTGTCCAGCAACACTTTTGATGTTTGGAACCTGTCTTTGGAGTGCTCCGGGCCTGCCAGATAACAGCTGTTGCGATGTCGATGTCTGCTGTGGATGCTCCTCATCTGAGCTATTGGAAGCAGCACCCTCTTCCCCTAATGGATGCCAATCTGGGTCAACAACTGGGTCATCCATCACCTCCTCTTCTATGTCATGTGCACCTTCCTCTGTGTCACCGTGTATGGTGGTATAGTGTGCGGGAAGGGGCACCTGAGTCTCATCAGGGTCAGAATCTGGCTCTGTACACTGCGAGGACAATGTAGTGCTCTGAGTGAATGTACCAGCAGAATCATCCATCAGAGGCTGTGCATCAGTGCACTCCATGTCACATTCATCTTGGCCTGGGTAATTCACCATTTGACTTGATAATCCAGGCATGGTATGTGAAAACAGCTCCATGGAGTAATCAGTAGCATGGCCTGCGTCATCCTTCAATCTTGGTTGGGGTGAAGGACACAAGGAGAGGTGTGGTTCATGAACAGGAGCCTCCAATGACGACTCAGTGCTTTTACTTTTTACAACTGAAGAAGAGGAGGCGATAGAGCTGGAGGCTGAGTCAGCAATGTAAGACAAAACTTTTTCCTGATGCTCTGGCTTTAAAAGCGGTTTGCCAACTCCTAGAAAACTAAGCGTTCGAGGCCTTATGTAGCCAGACGATGACGCAGGCTCAACACCTCCTGCATTCGGTCCTATTTTGCTCTTGCCACTACCATCAGATCCACCACCAACACCATCATTACCAGCTGCCAACCCCCGCCCAATTCCACGGCCTCTTCCACCAGCCTTCCTCATTTTTGGTAGAAATGTAGACAAAATCCAACAAACTATATAGTAATGTAAAACAAGGTACAAGGTGTCTATAGGACAGGGGAGATTTTGAATTTCTGCAGACACTTGTGGACACTGGACACTTTTGGATTGTGTGAGGCCCACTGATATCTGAGCGCTATGTGACAGGCTTGATGGCACAGCTGTGACCAAAGTGACTAGAGGATAAGGGAGATTTTGAATCTCTGCACACACTTTTGGACACTGGACACTTTTGGATTGTGTGAGGCCCAATGAATATCTGAGCGCTATGTGACAGGCTCGATGGCACAGCTGTGACCAAAGTGACTAGAGGATAAGGGAGATTTTGAATCTCTGCACACACTTTTGGACACTGGACACTTTTGGATTGTGTGAGGCCCAATGAATATCTGAGCGCTATGTCACAGGCTCGATGGCACAGCTGTGACCAAAGTGACTAGAGGATAAGGGAGATTTTGAATCTCTGCACACACTTTTGGACACTGGACACTTTTGGATTGTGTGAGGCCCAATGAATATCTGAGCGCTATGTCACAGGCTCGATAGCACAGCTGTGACCAAAGTGACTAGAGGATAAGGGAGATTTTGAATCTCTGCACACACTTTTGGACACTGGACACTTTTGGATTGTGTGAGGCCCACTGACATCTGAGCGCTATGTGACAGGCTCGATGGCACAGCTGTGACCAAAGTGACTAGAGGATAAGGGAGATTTTGAATCTCTGCACACACTTTTGGACACTGGACACTTTTGGATTGTGTGAGGCCCAATGAATATCTGAGCGCTATGTCACAGGCTCGATGGCACAGCTGTGACCAAAGTGACTAGAGGATAAGGGAGATTTTGAATCTCTGCACACACTTTTGGACACTGGACACTTTTGGATTGTGTGAGGCCCAATGAATATCTGAGCGCTATGTGACAGGCTCGATGGCACAGCTGTGACCAAAGTGACTAGAGGATAAGGGAGATTTTGAATCTCTGCACACACTTTTGGACACTGGACACTTTTGGATTGTGTGAGGCCCAATGAATATCTGAGCGCTATGTGACAGGCTCGATGGCACAGCTGTGACCAAAGTGACTAGAGGATAAGGGAGATTTTGAATCTCTGCACACACTTTTGGACACTGGGCACTTTTGGATTGTGTGAGGCCCAATGAATATCTGAGCGCTATGTGACAGGCTCGATGGCACAGCTGTGACCAAAGTGACTAGAGGATAAGGGAGATTTTGAATCTCTGCACACACTTTTGGACACTGGACACTTTTGGATTGTGTGAGGCCCAATGAATATCTGAGCGCTATGTGACAGGCTCGATGGCACAGCTGTGACCAAAGTGACTAGAGGATAAGGGAGATTTTGAATCTCTGCACACACTTTTGGACACTGGACACTTTTGGATTGTGTGAGGCCCAATGAATATCTGAGCGCTATGTCACAGGCTCGATGGCACAGCTGTGACCAAAGTGACTAGAGGATAAGGGAGATTTTGAATCTCTGCACACACTTTTGGACACTGGACACTTTTGGATTGTGTGAGGCCCACTGATATCTGAGCGCTATGTGACAGGCTCGATGGCACAGCTGTGACCAAAGTGACTAGAGGATAAGGGAGATTTTGAATCTCTGCACACACTTTTGGACACTGGACACTTTTGGATTGTGTGAGGCCCAATGAATACCTGAGCGCTATGTGACAGGCTCGATGGCACAGCTGTGACCAAAGTGACTAGAGGATAAGGGAGATTTTCAATCTCTGCACACACTTTTGGACACTGGACACTTTTGGATTGTGTGAGGCCCACTGATATCTGAGCGCTATGTGACAGGCTCGATGGCACAGCTGTGACCAAAGTGACAGAGGATAAGGGAGATTTTGAATCTCTGCACACACTTTTGGACACTGGACACTTTTGGATTGTGTGAGGCCCAATGAATATCTGAGCGCTATGTGACAGGCTCGATGGCACAGCTGTGACCAAAGTGACTAGAGGATAAGGGAGATTTTGAATCTCTGCACACACTTTTGGACACTGGACACTTTTGGATTGTGTGAGGCCCAATGAATATCTGAGCGCTATGTGACAGGCTCGATGGCACAGCTGTGACCAAAGTGACTAGAGGATAAGGGAGATTTTGAATCTCTGCACACACTTTTGGACACTGGACACTTTTGGATTGTGTGAGGCCCAATGAATATCTGAGCGCTATGTGACAGGCTCGATGGCACAGCTGTGACCAAAGTGACTAGAGGATAAGGGAGATTTTGAATCTCTGCACACACTTTTGGACACTGGACACTTTTGGATTGTGTGAGGCCCAATGAATATCTGAGCGCTATGTCACAGGCTCGATGGCACAGCTGTGACCAAAGTGACTAGAGGATAAGGGAGATTTTGAATCTCTGCACACACTTTTGGACACTGGACACTTTTGGATTGTGTGAGGCCCAATGAATATCTGAGCGCTATGTGACAGGCTCGATGGCACAGCTGTGACCAAAGTGACTAGAGGATAAGGGAGATTTTGAATCTCTGCACACACTTTTGGACACTGGACACTTTTGGATTGTGTTAGGCCCAATGAATATCTGAGCGCTATGTCACAGGCTCGATGGCACAGCTGTGACCAAAGTGACTAGAGGATAAGGGAGATTTTGAATCTCTGCACACACTTTTGGACACTGGACACTTTTGGATTGTGTGAGGCCCAATGAATATCTGAGCGCTATGTCACAGGCTCGATGGCACAGCTGTGACCAAAGTGACTAGAGGATAAGGGAGATTTTGAATCTCTGCACACACTTTTGGACACTGGACACTTTTGGCTTGTGTGTAGTGTTGAGCATTCCGATACCGCAAGTATCGGGTATCGGCCGATACTTGCTGTATCGGAATTCCGATACCGACTTCCGATATTTTTTCAATATCGGAATTCGGCATCGGAATCGGAAGTTCAGTTGATTGACGGCCTGATGTCATCATGATGCGCGGTGTGTGCGCATCATGATGCGCCGTCATTTCGGGCCTTCCGGGGGTCTCTGCCGGCCTGCCGGGGGGCTGTGCCGGCCTGCCGGGGGGCTGTGTGGACTGCCCTGGGTCTGTACCGGCCTGCCGGGGGGCTGTGCCGGCCTGCCGGTGGTCTGTGCACCCTGTGGGGTCTGTACCGGCCTGCCGGGGGGCTGTGCCGGCCTGCCGGGGGGCTGTGCTGATGTCCGGGGGTCTGTGCAAGCATCGTCCGATGGGACTACAAGTCCCATCTGGCGATGCCTGCTACCATGACAGTGATTGACACATTAGCCAATGATGGGACAGTAGTAGTCCCATCATCCGGCTAATGTGTTAAATGTTAAAAAAAAAAAAAAAAAAATACTACATACATACTACATGCATGCTACATACATACTACATGCTACATACATACCACATACATACTACATACATACTACATGCTACATACATACTACATACATACTACATGCTACATACATACCACATATATACTACATACATACAATACATTCATACAATACATACATAGACATACAGTACATATAACATAGAGTAACATACTTACCAATACTTGTCACATTGTTCCCCGAAGCCATTGTCGTCTACGGAATAAATATTAACATAACAAACCACAAAAATACTCACCCACGATCCGAAGCAGTCCACGAGTGTGTCCCACGACGATCTTGGGTAGAGAACTGCAGCATCAGCTGTTGCTGCCATTCTCTACGGGCTGCAGGAATCCAATGACGGAAGGTAGGTATCCTTCCGCACTGTATTCCTCCGCCACTTAAAAAAAAAAAAAGTCCCTAGTCTCACTTTATGCCATTGCTGCGTGGGAATTTCCCACACAGCAATGGCATAAAGTGAGACTAGGGACTTTTTTTTTTTTTAAGTGGCGGAGGAATACAGTGCGGAAGGATACCTACCTTTCGTCATTGGATTCCTGCAGCCCGTAGAGAACGGCAGCAACAGCTGATGCTGCAGTTCTCTACCCAAGATCGTCGTGGGACACACTCGTGGACTGCTTCGGATCGTGGGTGAGTATTTTTGTGGTTTGTTATGTTAATATTTATTCCGTAGACGACAATGGCTTCGGGGAACAATGTGACTAGTATTGGTAAGTATGTTACTCTATGTTATATGTACTGTATGTCTATGTATGTATTGTATGAATGTATTGTATGTATGTAGTATATATGTGGTATGTATGTAGCATGTAGTATGTATGTAGTATGTATGTAGCATGTAGTATGTATGTAGTATGTATGTGGTATGTATGTAGCATGCAGTATGTATGTAGCATGCATGTAGTATATATGTAGTATGTATGTAGCATGTATGTAGTATGTAGTATGAATGTAGCATGTATGTAGTATGCATGTTGTATGTATGTAGCATGTAATTTTTTTTTTTTTTTTACATTTAACACATTAGCCGGATGATGGGACTACTACTGTCCCATCATTGGCTAATGTGTCAATCACTGTCATGGTAGCAGGCATCGCCCGATGGGACTTGTAGTCCCATCGGACGATGCCTGCACAGACCCCCGGAGCCTGCACAGACCACCGGCAGGCCGGCACAGCCCCCCGGCAGGCCGGCACAGCCCCCCGGCAGGCCGGCACAGCCCCCCGGAGCCTGCACAGCCCCCCGGCAGGCCGGCACAGCCCCCCGGCAGGCCGGCACAGCCCCCCGGAGCCTGCACAGACCACCGGCAGGCCGGCACAGACCACCGGAGCCTGCACAGACCCCCTGGCAGGCCGGCACAGCCCCCCGAAAGGCCCGTACAGACCCCAGAGAGGCTGTACAAGGGCAGGAAAGGGTTTTTCTTATTCCGATACCGGAAGTCCCATAGACTTGAATGGGACTTCCGGTATCGGAATCGGCGATACCGATACTTTTTTTAAAGATCGGCCGATACCATCCGATACGATACTTTGAAGTATCGGACGGTATCGCTCAACTCTACTTGTGTGAGGCCAAATGAATATCTGAGCGCTATGTCACAGGCTCGATGGCACAGCTGTGACCAAAGTGACTAGAGAATAAGGGAGATTTTGAATCTCTGCACACACTTTTGGACACTGGACACTTTTGGATTGTCTGAGGCCCAATGAATATCTGAGCGCTATGTGACAGGCTCGATGGCACAGCTGTGACCAAAGTGACTAGAGGATAAGGGAGATTTTGAATCTCTGCACACACTTTTGGACACTGGACACTTTTGGATTGTGTGAGGCCCAATGAATATCTGAGCGCTATGTGACAGGCTCGATGGCACAGCTGTGACCAAAGTGACTAGAGGATAAGGGAGATTTTGAATCTCTGCACACACTTTTGGACACTGGACACTTTTGGATTGTGTGAGGCCCAATGAATATCTGAGCACTATGTGACAGGCTCGATGGCACAGCTGTAACCAAAGTGACTAGAGGATAAGGGAGATTTTGAATCTCTGCACACACTTTTGGACACTGGACACTTTTGGATTGTGTGAGGCCCAATGAATATCTGAGCGCTATGTGACAGGCTCGATGGCACAGCTGTGACCAAAGTGACTAGAGGATAAGGGAGATTTTGAATCTCTGCACACACTTTTGGACACTGGACACTTTTGGATTGTGTGAGGCCCAATGAATATCTGAGCGCTATGTGACAAGCTCGATGGCACAGCTGTGACCAAAGTGACTAGAGGATAAGGGAGATTTTGAATCTCTGCACACAAATTTGGACACTGGACACTTTTGGATTGTGTGAGGCCCAATCAATATCTGAGCACTATGTGACAGGCTCGATGGCACAGCTGTAACCAAAGTGACTAGAGGATAAGGGAGATTTTGAATCTCTGCACACACTTTTGGACACTGGACACTTTTGGATTGTGTGAGGCCCAATGAATATCTGAGCGCTATGTGACAGGCTCGATGGCACAGCTGTGACCAAAGTGACTAGAGGATAAGGGAGATTTTGAATCTCTGCACACACTTTTGGACACTGGACACTTTTGGATTGTGTGAGGCCCAATGAATATCTGAGCGCTATGTGACAGGCTCGATGGCACAGCTGTGACCAAAGTGACTAGAGGATAAGGGAGATTTTGAATCTCTGCACACACTTTTGGACACTGGACACTTTTGGATTGTGTGAGACCCAATGAATATCTGAGCGCTATGTGACAGGCTCGATGGCACAGCTGTAACCAAAGTGACTAGAGGATAAGGGAGATTTTGAATCTCTGCACACACTTTTGGACTCTGGACACTTTTGGATTGTGTGAGGCCCAATGAATATCTGAGCGCTATGTGACAGGCTCGATGGCACAGCTGTCACCAAAGTGACTAGAGGATAAGGGAGATTTTGAATCTCTGCACACACTTTTGGACACTGGACACTTTTGGATTGTGTGAGGCCCAATGAATATCTGAGCGCTATGTCACAGGCTCGATGGCACAGCTGTGACCAAAGTGACTAGAGGATAAGGGAGATTTTGAATCTCTGCACACACTTTTGGACACTGGACACTTTTGGATTGTGTGAGGCCCAATGAATATCTGAGCTCTATGTCACAGGCTCAATGGCACAGCTGTGACCAAAGTGACTAGAGGATAAGGGAGATTTTGAATCTCTGCACACACTTTTGGACACTGGACACTTTTGGATTGTGTGAGGCCCAATGAATATCTGAGCGCTATGTGACAGGCTCGATGGCACAGCTGTAACCAAAGTGACTAGAGGATAAGGGAGATTTTGAATCTCTGCACACACTTTTGGACACTGGACACTTTTGGATTGTGTGAGGCCCAATGAATATCTGAGCGCTATGTGACAGGCTCAATGGCACAGCTGTGACCAAAGTGACTAGAGGATAAGGGAGATTTTGAATCTCTGCACACACTTTTGGACACTGGACACTTTTGGATTGTGTGAGGCCCAATGAATATCTGAGCGCTATGTGACAGGCTCGATGGCACAGCTGTGACCAAAGTGACTAGAGGATAAGGGAGATTTTGAATCTCTGCACACACTTTTGGACACTGGACACTTTTGGATTGTGTGAGACCCAATGAATATCTGAGCGCTATGTGACAGGCTCGATGGCACAGCTGTAACCAAAGTGACTAGAGGATAAGGGAGATTTTGAATCTCTGCACACACTTTTGGACTCTGGACACTTTTGGATTGTGTGAGGCCCAATGAATATCTGAGCGCTATGTCACAGGCTCGATGGCACAGCTGTGACCAAAGTGACTAGAGGATAAGGGAGATTTTGAATCTCTGCACACACTTTTGGACACTGGACACTTTTGGATTGTGTGAGGCCCAATGAATATCTGAGCGCTATGTGACAGGCTCGATGGCACAGCTGTGACCAAAGTGACTAGAGGATAAGGGAGATTTTGAATCTCTGCACACACTTTTGGACACTGGACACTTTTGGATTGTGTGAGGCCCAATGAATATCTGAGCACTATGTCACAGGCTCGATGGCACAGCTGTGACCAAAGTGACTAGAGGATAAGGGATATTTTGAATCTCTGCACACACTTTTAGACACTGGACACTTTTGGATTGTGTGAGGCCCAATGAATATCTGAGCGCTATGTGACAGGCTCGATGGCACAGCTGTGACCAAAGTGACTAGAGGATAAGGGAGATTTTGAATCTCTGCACACACTTTTGGACACTGGACACTTTTGGATTGTGTGAGGCCCAATGAATATCTGAGCGCTATGTCACAGGCTCGATGGCACAGCTGTGACCAAAGTGACTAGAGGGTAAGGGAGATTTTGAATCTCTGCACACACTTTTGGACACTGGACACTTTTGGATTGTGTGAGGCCCAATGAATATCTGAGCGCTATGTGACAGGCTCGATGGCACAGCTGTGACCAAAGTGACTAGAGGATAAGGGAGATTTTGAATCTCTGCACACACTTTTGGACACTGGACACTTTTGGATTGTGTGAGGCCCAATGAATATCTGAGCGCTATGTCACAGGCTCGATGGCACAGATGTAACCAAAGTGACTAGAGGATAAGGGAGATTTTGAATCTCTTCACACACTTTTGGACATTGGACACTTTTGGATTGTGTGAGGCCCAATGAATATCGGAGCGCTATGTGACAGGCTCGATGGCACAGCTGTGACCAAAGTGACTAGAAGATAAGGGAGATTTTGAATCTCTGCACACACTTTTGGACACTGGACACTTTTGGATTGTGTGAGGCCCAATGAATATCTGAGCGCTATGTGACAGGCTCGATGGCACAGCTGTGACCAAAGTGACTAGAGGATAAGGGAGATTTTGAATCTCTGCACACACTTTTGGACACTGGACACTTTTGGATTGTGTGAGGCCCAATGAATATCTGAGCGCTATGTGACAGGCTCGATGGCACAGCTGTGACCAAAGTGACTTGAGGATAAGGGAGATTTTGAATCTCTGCACACAGTTTTGGACACTGGACACTTTTGGATTGTGTGAGGCCCAATGAATATCTGAGCGCTATGTGACAGGCTCGATGGCACAGCTGTGACAAAAGTGACTAGAGGATAAGGGAGATTTTGAATCTCTGCACACACTTTTGGACACTGGACACTTTTGGATTGTGTGAGGCCCAATGAATATCTGAGCGCTATGTCACAGGCTCGATGGCACAGCTGTGACCAAAGTGACTAGAGGAGAAGGGAGATTTTGAATCTCTGCACACACTTTTGGACACTGGACACTTTTGGATTGTGTGAGGCCCAATGAATATCTGAGCTCTATGTCACAGGCTCGATGGCACAGCTGTGACCAAAGTGACTAGAGGATAAGGGAGATTTTGAATCTCTGCACACACTTTTGGACTCTGGACACTTTTGGATTGTGTGAGGCCCAATTAATATCTGAGCGCTATGTGACAGGCTCGATGGCACAGCTGTGACCAAAGTGACTAGAGGATAAGGGAGATTTTGAATCTCTGCACACACTTTTGGACACTGGACACTTTTGGATTGTGTGAGGCCCAATGAATATCTGAGCGCTATGTCACAGGCTCGATGGCACAGCTGTGACCAAAGTGACTAGAGGATAAGGGAGATTTTGAATCTCTGCACACAGTTTTGGACACTGGACACTTTTGGACTGTGTGAGGCCCAATGAATATCTGAGCGCTATGTGACAGGCTCGATGGCACAGCTGTGACCAAAGTGACTAGAGGATAAGGGAGATTTTGAATCTCTGCACACACTTTTGGACACTGGACACTTTTGGATTGTGTGAGGCCCAATGAATATCTGAGCGCTATGTGACAGGCTCGATGGCACAGCTGTGACCAAAGTGACTAGAGGATAAGGGAGATTTTGAATCTCTGCACACACTTTTGGACACTGGACACTTTTGGATTGTGTGAGGCCCAATGAATATCTGAGCGCTATGTCACAGGCTCGATGGCACAGCTGTGACCAAAGTTACTAGAGGATAAGGGAGATTTTGAATCTCTGCACACACTTTTGGACACTGGACACTTTTGGATTGTGTGAGGCCCAATGAATATCTGAGCACTATGTCACAGGCTCGATGGCACAGCTGTGACCAAAGTGACTAGAGGAAAAGGGATATTTTGAATCTCTGCACACACTTTTAGACACTGGACACTTTTGGATTGTGTGAGGCCCAATGAATATCTGAGCGCTATGTGACAGGCTCGATGGCACAGCTGTGACCAAAGTGACTAGAGGATAAGGGAGATTTTGAATCTCTGCACACACTTTTGGACACTGGACACTTTTGGATTGTGTGAGGCCCAATGAATATCTGAGCGCTATGTCACAGGCTCGATGGCACAGCTGTGACCAAAGTGACTAGAGGATAAGGGAGATTTTGAATCTCTGCACACACTTTTGGACACTGGACACTTTTGGATTGTGTGAGGCCCAATGAATATCTGAGCACTATGTGACAGGCTCGATGGCACAGCTGTAACCAAAGTGACTAGAGGATAAGGGAGATTTTGAATCTCTGCACACACTTTTGGACACTGGACACTTTTGGATTGTGTGAGGCCCAATGAATATCTGAGCGCTATGTGACAGGCTCGATGGCACAGCTGTGACCAAAGTGACTAGAGGATAAGGGAGATTTTGAATCTCTGCACACACTTTTGGACACTGGACACTTTTGGATTGTGTGATGCCCAATGAATATCTGAGCGCTATGTGACAGGCTCGATGGCACAGCTGTGACCAAAGTGACTAGAGGATAAGGGAGATTTTGAATCTCTGCACACACTTTTGGACACTGGAAACTTTTGGATTGTGTGAGACCCAATGAATATCTGAGCGCTATGTGACAGGCTCGATGGCACAGCTGTAACCAAAGTGACTAGAGGATAAGGGAGATTTTGAATCTCTGCACACACTTTTGGACTCTGGACACTTTTGGATTGTGTGAGGCCCAATGAATATCTGAGCGCTATGTGACAGGCTCGATGGCACAGCTGTCAACAAAGTGACTAGAGGATAAGGGAGATTTTGAATCTCTGCACACACTTTTGGACACTGGACACTTTTGGATTGTGTGAGGCCCAATGAATATCTGAGCGCTATGTCACAGGCTCGATGGCACAGCTGTGACCAAAGTGACTAGAGGATAAGGGAGATTTTGAATCTCTGCACACACTTTTGGACACTGGACACTTTTGGATTGTGTGAGGCCCAATGAATATCTGAGCTCTATGTCACAGGCTCGATGGCACAGCTGTGACCAAAGTGACTAGAGGATAAGGGAGATTTTGAATCTCTGCACACACTTTTGGACACTGGACACTTTTGGATTGTGTGAGGCCCAATGAATATCTGAGCGCTATGTGACAGGCTCGATGGCACAGCTGTGACCAAAGTGACTAGAGGATAAGGGAGATTTTGAATCTCTGCACACACTTTTGGACACTGGACACTTTTGGATTGTGTGAGGCCCAATGAATATCTGAGCGCTATGTGACAGGCTCGATGGCACAGCTGTGACCAAAGTGACTAGAGGATAAGGGAGATTTTGAATCTCTGCACACACTTTTGGACACTGGACACTTTTGGACTGTGTGAGGCCCAATGAATATATGAGCGCTATGTGACAGGCTCGATGGCACAGCTGTGACCAAAGTGACTAGAGGATAATGGAGATTTTTAAACTCTGCACACACTTTTGGACACTGGACACTTTTGGATTGTGTGAGGCCCAATGAATATCTGAGCGCTATGTGACAGGCTCGATGGCACAGCTGTGACCAAAGTGACTAGAGGATAAGGGAGATTTTGAATCTCTACACACACTTTTGGACACTGGACACTTTTGGATTGTGTGAGGCCCAATGAATATCTGAGCGCTATGTCACAGGCTCGATGGCACAGCTGTGACCAAAGTGACTAGAGGATAAGGGAGATTTTGAATCTCTGCACACACTTTTGGACACTGGACACTTTTGGATTGTGTGAGGCCCAATGAATATCTGAGCGCTATGTGACAGGCTCGATGGCACAGCTGTGACCAAAGTCACTAGAGGATAAGGGAGATTTTGAATCTCTGCACACACTTTTGGACACTGGACACTTTTGGATTGTGTGAGGCCCAATGAATATCTGAGCGCTATGTCACAGGCTCGATGGCACAGCTGTGACCAAAGTGACTAGAGGATAAGGGAGATTTTGAATCTCTGCACACACTTTTGGACACTGGACACTTTTGGATTGTGTGAGGCCCAATGAATATCTGAGCGCTATGTGACAGGCTCAATGGCACAGCTGTGACCAAAGTGACTAGAGGATAAGGGAGGTTTTGAATCTCTGCACACACTTTTGGACACTGGACACTTTTGGATTGTGTGAGGCCCAATGAATATCTGAGCGCTATGTGACAGGCTCGATGGCACAGCTGTAACCAAAGTGACTAGAGGATAAGGGAGATTTTGAATCTCTGCACACACTTTTGGACACTGGACACTTTTGGATTGTGTGAGGCCCAATGAATATCTGAGCGCTATGTGACAGGCTCAATGGCACAGCTGTGACCAAAGTGACTAGAGGATAAGGGAGATTTTGAATCTCTGCACACACTTTTGGACACTGGACACTTTTGGATTGTGTGAGGCCCAATGAATATCTGAGCGCTATGTGACAGGCTCGATGGCACAGCTGTGACCAAAGTGACTAGAGGATAAGGGAGATTTTGAATCTCTGCACACACTTTTGGACACTGGACACTTTTGGATTGTGTGAGACCCAATGAATATCTGAGCGCTATGTGACAGGCTCGATGGCACAGCTGTAACCAAAGTGACTAGAGGATAAGGGAGATTTTGAATCTCTGCACACACTTTTGGACTCTGGACACTTTTGGATTGTGTGAGGCCCAATGAATATCTGAGCGCTATGTCACAGGCTCGATGGCACAGCTGTGACCAAAGTGACTAGAGGATAAGGGAGATTTTGAATCTCTGCACACACTTTTGGACACTGGACACTTTTGGATTGTGTGAGGCCCAATGAATATCTGAGCGCTATGTGACAGGCTCGATGGCACAGCTGTGACCAAAGTGACTAGAGGATAAGGGAGATTTTGAATCTCTGCACACACTTTTGGACACTGGACACTTTTGGATTGTGTGAGGCCCAATGAATATCTGAGCACTATGTCACAGGCTCGATGGCACAGCTGTGACCAAAGTGACTAGAGGATAAGGGATATTTTGAATCTCTGCACACACTTTTAGACACTGGACACTTTTGGATTGTGTGAGGCCCAATGAATATCTGAGCGCTATGTGACAGGCTCGATGG
Organism: Dendrobates tinctorius; assembly: GCF_039654945.1. Lineage (NCBI taxonomy): Eukaryota > Metazoa > Chordata > Amphibia > Anura > Dendrobatidae > Dendrobates > Dendrobates tinctorius. The sequence goes on from NW_027361697.1 coordinate 16,165,926, forward strand.
CACAGCTGTGACCAAAGTGACTAGAGGATAAGGGAGATTTTGAATCTCTGCACACACTTTTGGACACTGGACACTTTTGGATTGTGTGAGGCCCAATGAATATCTGAGCGCTATGTCACAGGCTCGATGGCACAGCTGTGACCAAAGTGACTAGAGTATAAGGGAGATTTTGAATCTCTGCACACACTTTTGGACACTGGACACTTTTGGATTGTGTGAGGCCCAATGAATATCTGAGCGCTATGTGACAGGCTCGATGGCACAGCTGTGACCAAAGTGACTAGAGGATAAGGGAGATTTTGAATCTGCACACACTTTTGGACACTGGACACTTTTGGATTGTGTGAGGCCCAATGAATATCTGAGCGCTATGTCACAGGCTCGATGGCACAGATGTAACCAAAGTGACTAGAGGATAAGGGAGATTTTGAATCTCTTCACACACTTTTGGACATTGGACACTTTTGGATTGTGTGAGGCCCAATGAATATCGGAGCGCTATGTGACAGGCTCGATGGCACAGCTGTGACCAAAGTGACTAGAAGATAAGGGAGATTTTGAATCTCTGCACACACTTTTGGACACTGGACACTTTTGGATTGTGTGAGGCCCAATGAATATCTGAGCGCTATGTGACAGGCTCGATGGCACAGCTGTGACCAAAGTGACTAGAGGATAAGGGAGATTTTGAATCTCTGCACACACTTTTGGACACTGGACACTTTTGGATTGTGTGAGGCCCAATGAATATCTGAGCGCTATGTGACAGGCTCGATGGCACAGCTGTGACCAAAGTGACTTGAGGATAAGGGAGATTTTGAATCTCTGCACACAGTTTTGGACACTGGACACTTTTGGATTGTGTGAGGCCCAATGAATATCTGAGCGCTATGTGACAGGCTCGATGGCACAGCTGTGACAAAAGAGACTAGAGGATAAGGGAGATTTTGAATCTCTGCACACACTTTTGGACACTGGACACTTTTGGATTGTGTGAGGCCCAATGAATATCTGAGCGCTATGTCACAGGCTCGATGGCACAGCTGTGACCAAAGTGACTAGAGGAGAAGGGAGATTTTGAATCTCTGCACACACTTTTGGACACTGGACACTTTTGGATTGTGTGAGGCCCAATGAATATCTGAGCGCTATGTCACAGGCTCGATGGCACAGCTGTGACCAAAGTGACTAGAGGATAAGGGAGATTTTGAATCTCTGCACACACTTTTGGACACTGGACACTTTTGGATTGTGTGAGGCCAAATGAATATCTGAGCGCTATGTGACAGGCTCGATGGCACAGCTGTGACCAAAGTGACTAGAGGATAAGGGAGATTTTGAATCTCTGCACACACTTTTGGACACTGGACACTTTTGGATTGTGTGAGGCCCAATGAATATCTGAGCGCTATGTGACAGGCTCGATGGCACAGCTGTGACCAAAGTGACTTGAGGATAAGGGAGATTTTGAATCTCTGCACACAGTTTTGGACACTGGACACTTTTGGATTGTGTGAGGCCCAATGAATATCTGAGCGCTATGTGACAGGCTCGATGGCACAGCTGTGACCAAAGTGACTAGAGGATAAGGGAGATTTTGAATCTCTGCACACACTTTTGGACACTGGACACTTTTGGATTGTGTGAGGCCCAATGAATATCTGAGCGCTATGTCACAGGCTCGATGGCACAGCTGTGACCAAAGTGACTAGAGGAGAAGGGAGATTTTGAATCTCTGCACACACTTTTGGACACTGGACACTTTTGGATTGTGTGAGGCCCAATGAATATCTGAGCTCTATGTCACAGGCTCGATGGCACAGCTGTGACCAAAGTGACTAGAGGATAAGGGAGATTTTGAATCTCTGCACACACTTTTGGACTCTGGACACTTTTGGATTGTGTGAGGCCCAATGAATATCTGAGCGCTATGTGACAGGCTCGATGGCACAGCTGTGACCAAAGTGACTAGAGGATAAGGGAGATTTTGAATCTCTGCACACACTTTTGGACACTGGACACTTTTGGATTGTGTGAGGCCCAATGAATATCTGAGCGCTATGTCACAGGCTCGATGGCACAGCTGTGACCAAAGTGACTAGAGGATAAGGGAGATTTTGAATCTCTGCACACAGTTTTGGACACTGGACACTTTTGGACTGTGTGAGGCCCAATGAATATCTGAGCGCTATGTGACAGGCTCGATGGCACAGCTGTGACCAAAGTGACTAGAGGATAAGGGAGATTTTGAATCTCTGCACACACTTTTGGACACTGGACACTTTTGGATTGTGTGAGGCCCAATGAATATCTGAGCGCTATGTGACAGGCTCGATGGCACAGCTGTGACCAAAGTGACTAGAGGATAAGGGAGATTTTGAATCTCTGCACACACTTTTGGACACTGGACACTTTTGGATTGTGTGAGGCCCAATGAATATCTGAGCGCTATGTCACAGGCTCGATGGCACAGCTGTGACCAAAGTTACTAGAGGATAAGGGAGATTTTGAATCTCTGCACACACTTTTGGACACTGGACACTTTTGGATTGTGTGAGGCCCAATGAATATCTGAGCACTATGTCACAGGCTCGATGGCACAGCTGTGACCAAAGTGACTAGAGGATAAGGGATATTTTGAATCTCTGCACACACTTTTAGACACTGGACACTTTTGGATTGTGTGAGGCCCAATGAATATCTGAGCGCTATGTGACAGGCTCGATGGCACAGCTGTGACCAAAGTGACTAGAGGATAAGGGAGATTTTGAATCTCTGCACACACTTTTGGACACTGGACACTTTTGGATTGTGTGAGGCCCAATGAATATCTGAGCGCTATGTCACAGGCTCGATGGCACAGCTGTGACCAAAGTGACTAGAGGATAAGGGAGATTTTGAATCTCTGCACACACTTTTGGACACTGGACACTTTTGGATTGTGTGAGGCCCAATGAATATCTGAGCACTATGTGACAGGCTCGATGGCACAGCTGTAACCAAAGTGACTAGAGGATAAGGGAGATTTTGAATCTCTGCACACACTTTTGGACACTGGACACTTTTGGATTGTGTGAGGCCCAATGAATATCTGAGCGCTATGTGACAGGCTCGATGGCACAGCTGTGACCAAAGTGACTAGAGGATAAGGGAGATTTTGAATCTCTGCACACACTTTTGGACACTGGACACTTTTGGATTGTGTGAGGCCCAATGAATATCTGAGCGCTATGTGACAGGCTCGATGGCACAGCTGTGACCAAAGTGACTAGAGGATAAGGGAGATTTTGAATCTCTGCACACACTTTTGGACACTGGACACTTTTGGATTGTGTGAGACCCAATGAATATCTGAGCGCTATGTGACAGGCTCGATGGCACAGCTGTAACCAAAGTGACTAGAGGATAAGGGAGATTTTGAATCTCTGCACACACTTTTGGACTCTGGACACTTTTGGATTGTGTGAGGCCCAATGAATATCTGAGCGCTATGTGACAGGCTCGATGGCACAGCTGTCATCAAAGTGACTAGAGGATAAGGGAGATTTTGAATCTCTGCACACACTTTTGGACACTGGACACTTTTGGATTGTGTGAGGCCCAATGAATATCTGAGCGCTATGTCACAGGCTCGATGGCACAGCTGTGACCAAAGTGACTAGAGGATAAGGGAGATTTTGAATCTCTGCACACACTTTTGGACACTGGACACTTTTGGATTGTGTGAGGCCCAATGAATATCTGAGCTCTATGTCACAGGCTCGATGGCACAGCTGTGACCAAAGTGACTAGAGGATAAGGGAGATTTTGAATCTCTGCACACACTTTTGGACACTGGACACTTTTGGATTGTGTGAGGCCCAATGAATATCTGAGCGCTATGTGACAGGCTCGATGGCACAGCTGTGACCAAAGTGACTAGAGGATAAGGGAGATTTTGAATCTCTGCACACACTTTTGGACACTGGACACTTTTGGATTGTGTGAGGCCCAATGAATATCTGAGCGCTATGTGACAGGCTCGATGGCACAGCTGTGACCAAAGTGACTAGAGGATAAGGGAGATTTTGAATCTCTGCACACACTTTTGGACACTGGACACTTTTGGACTGTGTGAGGCCCAATGAATATCTGAGCGCTATGTGACAGGCTCGATGGCACAGCTGTGACCAAAGTGACTAGAGGATAATGGAGATTTTTAATCTCTGCACACACTTTTGGACACTGGACACTTTTGGATTGTGTGAGGCCCAATGAATATCTGAGCGCTATGTGACAGGCTCGATGGCACAGCTGTGACCAAAGTGACTAGAGGATAAGGGAGATTTTGAATCTCTACACACACTTTTGGACACTGGACACTTTTGGATTGTGTGAGGCCCAATGAATATCTGAGCGCTATGTCACAGGCTCGATGGCACAGCTGTGACCAAAGTGACTAGAGGATAAGGGAGATTTTGAATCTCTGCACACACTTTTGGACACTGGACACTTTTGGATTGTGTGAGGCCCAATGAATATCTGAGCGCTATGTGACAGGCTCGATGGCACAGCTGTGACCAAAGTGACTAGAGGATAAGGGAGATTTTGAATCTCTGCACACACTTTTGGACACTGGACACTTTTGGATTGTGTGAGGCCCAATGAATATCTGAGCGCTATGTCACAGGCTCGATGGCACAGCTGTGACCAAAGTGACTAGAGGATAAGGGAGATTTTGAATCTCTGCACACACTTTTGGACACTGGACACTTTTGGATTGTGTGAGGCCCAATGAATATCTGAGCGCTATGTGACAGGCTCAATGGCACAGCTGTGACCAAAGTGACTAGAGGATAAGGGAGGTTTTGAATCTCTGCACACACTTTTGGACACTGGACACTTTTGGATTGTGTGAGGCCCAATGAATATCTGAGCGCTATGTGACAGGCTCGATGGCACAGCTGTAACCAAAGTGACTAGAGGATAAGGGAGATTTTGAATCTCTGCACACACTTTTGGACACTGGACACTTTTGGATTGTGTGAGGCCCAATGAATATCTGAGCGCTATGTGACAGGCTCAATGGCACAGCTGTGACCAAAGTGACTAGAGGATAAGGGAGATTTTGAATCTCTGCACACACTTTTGGACACTGGACACTTTTGGATTGTGTGAGGCCCAATGAATATCTGAGCGCTATGTGACAGGCTCGATGGCACAGCTGTGACCAAAGTGACTAGAGGATAAGGGAGATTTTGAATCTCTGCACACACTTTTGGACACTGGACACTTTTGGATTGTGTGAGACCCAATGAATATCTGAGCGCTATGTGACAGGCTCGATGGCACAGCTGTAACCAAAGTGACTAGAGGATAAGGGAGATTTTGAATCTCTGCACACACTTTTGGACTCTGGACACTTTTGGATTGTGTGAGGCCCAATGAATATCTGAGCGCTATGTCACAGGCTCGATGGCACAGCTGTGACCAAAGTGACTAGAGGATAAGGGAGATTTTGAATCTCTGCACACACTTTTGGACACTGGACACTTTTGGATTGTGTGAGGCCCAATGAATATCTGAGCGCTATGTGACAGGCTCGATGGCACAGCTGTGACCAAAGTGACTAGAGGATAAGGGAGATTTTGAATCTCTGCACACACTTTTGGACACTGGACACTTTTGGATTGTGTGAGGCCCAATGAATATCTGAGCACTATGTCACAGGCTCGATGGCACAGCTGTGACCAAAGTGACTAGAGGATAAGGGATATTTTGAATCTCTGCACACACTTTTAGACACTGGACACTTTTGGATTGTGTGAGGCCCAATGAATATCTGAGCGCTATGTGACAGGCTCGATGGCACAGCTGTGACCAAAGTGACTAGAGGATAAGGGAGATTTTGAATCTCTGCACACACTTTTGGACACTGGACACTTTTGGATTGTGTGAGGCCCAATGAATATCTGAGCGCTATGTGACAGGCTCGATGGCATAGCTGTGACCAAAGTGACTAGAGGATAAGGGAGATTTTGAATCTCTGCACACACTTTTGGACACTGGACACTTTTGGATTGTGTGAGGCCCAATGAATATCTGAGCGCTATGTCACAGGCTCGATGGCACAGATGTAACCAAAGTGACTAGAGGATAAGGGAGATTTTGAATCTCTTCACACACTTTTGGACATTGGACACTTTTGGATTGTGTGAGGCCCAATGAATATCGGAGCGCTATGTGACAGGCTCGATGGCACAGCTGTGACCAAAGTGACTAGAAGATAAGGGAGATTTTGAATCTCTGCACACACTTTTGGACACTGGACACTTTTGGATTGTGTGAGGCCCAATGAATATCTGAGCGCTATGTGACAGGCTCGATGGCACAGCTGTGACCAAAGTGACTAGAGGATAAGGGAGATTTTGAATCTCTGCACACACTTTTGGACACTGGACACTTTTGGATTGTGGGAGGCCCAATGAATATCTGAGCGCTATGTGACAGGCTCGATGGCACAGCTGTGACCAAAGTGACTTGAGGATAAGGGAGATTTTGAATCTCTGCACACAGTTTTGGACACTGGACACTTTTGGATTGTGTGAGGCCCAATGAATATCTGAGCGCTATGTGACAGGCTCGATGGCACAGCTGTGACAAAAGTGACTAGAGGATAAGGGAGATTTTGAATCTCTGCACACACTTTTGGACACTGGACACTTTTGGATTGTGTGAGGCCCAATGAATATCTGAGCGCTATGTCACAGGCTCGATGGCACAGCTGTGACCAAAGTGACTAGAGGATAAGGGAGATTTTGAATCTCTGCACACACTTTTGGACACTGGACACTTTTGGATTGTGTGAGGCCCAATGAATATCTGAGCGCTATGTGACAGGCTCGATGGCACAGCTGTGACCAAAGTGACTAGAGGATAAGGGAGATTTTGAATCTCTGCACATACTTTTGGACACTGGACACTTTTGGATTGTGTGAGGCCCAATGAATATCTGAGCGCTATGTGACAGGCTCGATGGCACAGCTGTGACCAAAGTGACTAGAGGATAAGGGAGATTTTGAATCTCTGCACACACTTTTGGACACTGGACACTTTTGGATTGTGTGAGGCCCAATGAATATCTGAGCTCTATGTCACAGGCTCGATGGCACAGCTGTGACCAAAGTGACTAGAGGATAAGGGAGATTTTGAATCTCTGCACACACTTTTGGACACTGGACACTTTTGGATTGTGTGAGGCCCAATGAATATCTGAGCGCTATGTGACAGGCTTGATGGCACAGCTGTGACCAAAGTGACTAGAGGATAAGGGAGATTTTGAATCTCTTCACACACTTTTGGACACTGGACACTTTTGGATTGTGTGAGGCCCAATGAATATCTGAGCGCTATGTGACAGGCTCGATGGCACAGCTGTGACCAAAGTGACTAGAGGATAAGGGAGATTTTGAATCTCTGCACACACTTTTGGACACTGGACACTTTTGGATTGTGTGAGGCCCAATGAATATCTGAGCGCTATGTCACAGGCTCGATGGCACAGCTGTGACCAAAGTGACTAGAGGATAAGGGAGATTTTGAATCTCTGCACACACTTTTGGACACTGGACACTTTTGGATTGTGTGAGGCCCAATGAATATCTGAGCACTATGGGACAGGCTCGATGGCACAGCTGTAACCAAAGTGACTAGAGGATAAGGGAGATTTTGAATCTCTGCACACACTTTTGGACACTGGACACTTTTGGATTGTGTGAGGCCCAATGAATATCTGAGCGCTATGTGACAGGCTCGATGGCACAGCTGTGACCAAAGTGACTAGAGGATAAGGGAGATTTTGAATCTCTGCACACACTTTTGGACACTGGACACTTTTGGATTGTGTGAGGCCCAATGAATATCTGAGCGCTATGTGACAGGCTCGATGGCACAGCTGTGACCAAAGTGACTAGAGGATAAGGGAGATTTTGAATCTCTGCACACACTTTTGGACACTGGACACTTTTGGATTGTGTGAGACCCAATGAATATCTGAGCGCTATGTGACAGGCTCGATGGCACAGCTGTAACCAAAGTGACTAGAGGAGAAGGGAGATTTTGAATCTCTGCACACACTTTTGGACTCTGGACACTTTTGGATTGTGTGAGGCCCAATGAATATCTGAGCGCTATGTGACAGGCTCGATGGCACAGCTGTCACCAAAGTGACTAGAGGATAAGGGAGATTTTGAATCTCTGCACACACTTTTGGACACTGGACACTTTTGGATTGTGTGAGGCCCAATGAATATCTGAGCGCTATGTCACAGGCTCGATGGCACAGCTGTGACCAAAGTGACTAGAGGAGAAGGGAGATTTTGAATCTCTGCACACACTTTTGGACACTGGACACTTTTGGATTGTGTGAGGCCCAATGAATATCTGAGCTCTATGTCACAGGCTCGATGGCACAGCTGTGACCAAAGTGACTAGAGGATAAGGGAGATTTTGAATCTCTGCACGCACTTTTGGACACTGGACACTTTTGGATTGTGTGAGGCCCAATGAATATCTGAGCGCTATGTGACAGGCTCGATGGCACAGCTGTGACCAAAGTGACTAGAGGATAAGGGAGATTTTGAATCTCTGCACACACTTTTGGACACTGGACACTTTTGGATTGTGTGAGGCCCAATGAATATCTGAGCGCTATGTGACAGGCTCGATGGCACAGCTGTGACCAAAGTGACTAGAGGATAAGGGAGATTTTGAATCTCTGCACACACTTTTGGACACTGGACACTTTTGGACTGTGTGAGGCCCAATGAATATCTGAGCGCTATGTGACAGGCTCGATGGCACAGCTGTGACCAAAGTGACTAGAGGATAAGGGAGATTTTGAATCTCTGCACACACTTTTGGACACTGGACACTTTTGGATTGTGTGAGGCCCAATGAATATCTGAGCGCTATGTGACAGGCTCGATGGCACAGCTGTGACCAAAGTGACTAGAGGATAAGGGAGATTTTGAATCTCTACACACACTTTTGGACACTGGACACTTTTGGATTGTGTGAGGCCCAATGAATATCTGAGCGCTATGTCACAGGCTCGATGGCACAGCTGTGACCAAAGTGACTAGAGGATAAGGGAGATTTTGAATCTCTGCACACACTTTTGGACACTGGACACTTTTGGATTGTGTGAGGCCCAATGAATATCTGAGCGCTATGTGACATGCTCGATGGCACAGCTGTGACCAAAGTGACTAGAGGATAAGGGAGATTTTGAATCTCTGCACACACTTTTGGACACTGGACACTTTTGGATTGTGTGAGGCCCAATGAATATCTGAGCGCTATGTCACAGGCTCGATGGCACAGCTGTGACCAAAGTGACTAGAGGATAAGGGAGATTTTGAATCTCTGCACACACTTTTGAACACTGGACACTTTTGGATTGTGTGAGGCCCAATGAATATCTGAGCGCTATGTGACAGGCTCAATGGCACAGCTGTGACCAAAGTGACTAGAGGATAAGGGAGATTTTGAATCTCTGCACACACTTTTGGACACTGGACACTTTTGGATTGTGTGAGGCCCAATGAATATCTGAGCGCTATGTGACAGGCTCGATGGCACAGCTGTAACCAAAGTGACTAGAGGATAAGGGAGATTTTGAATCTCTGCACACACTTTTGGACACTGGACACTTTTGGATTGTGTGAGGCCCAATGAATATCTGAGCGCTATGTGACAGGCTCAATGGCACAGCTGTGACCAAAGTGACTAGAGGATAAGGGAGATTTTGAATCTCTGCACAGACTTTTGGACACTGGACACTTTTGGATTGTGTGAGGCCCAATGAATATCTGAGCGCTATGTGACAGGCTCGATGGCACAGCTGTGACCAAAGTGACTAGAGGATAAGGGAGATTTTGAATCTCTGCACACACTTTTGGACACTGGACACTTTTGGATTGTGTGAGACCCAATGAATATCTGAGCGCTATGTGACAGGCTCGATGGCACAGCTGTAACCAAAGTGACTAGAGGATAAGGGAGATTTTGAATCTCTGCACACACTTTTGGACTCTGGACACTTTTGGATTGTGTGAGGCCCAATGAATATCTGAGCGCTATGTCACAGGCTCGATGGCACAGCTGTGACCAAAGTGACTAGAGGATAAGGGAGATTTTGAATCTCTGCACACACTTTTGGACACTGGACACTTTTGGATTGTGTGAGGCCCAATGAATATCTGAGCGCTATGTGACAGGCTCGATGGCACAGCTGTGACCAAAGTGACTAGAGGATAAGGGAGATTTTGAATCTCTGCACACACTTTTGGACACTGGACACTTTTGGATTGTGTGAGGCCCAATGAATATCTGAGCACTATGTCACAGGCTCGATGGCACAGCTGTGACCAAAGTGACTAGAGGATAAGGGATATTTTGAATCTCTGCACACACTTTTAGACACTGGACACTTTTGGATTGTGTGAGGCCCAATGAATATCTGAGCGCTATGTGACAGGCTCGATGGCACAGCTGTGACCAAAGTGACTAGAGGATAAGGGAGATTTTGAATCTCTGCACACACTTTTGGACACTGGACACTTTTGGATTGTGTGAGGCCCAATGAATATCTGAGCGCTATGTCACAGGCTCGATGGCACAGCTGTGACCAAAGTGACTAGAGGATAAGGGAGATTTTGAATCTCTGCACACACTTTTGGACACTGGACACTTTTGGATTGTGTGAGGCCCAATGAATATCTGAGCACTATGGGACAGGCTCGATGGCACAGCTGTAACCAAAGTGACTAGAGGATAAGGGAGATTTTGAATCTCTGCACACACTTTTGGACACTGGACACTTTTGGATTGTGTGAGGCCCAATGAATATCTGAGCGCTATGTGACAGGCTCGATGGCACAGCTGTGACCAAAGTGACTAGAGGATAAGGGAGATTTTGAATCTCTGCACACACTTTTGGACACTGGACACTTTTGGATTGTGTGAGGCCCAATGAATATCTGAGCGCTATGTGACAGGCTCGATGGCACAGCTGTGACCAAAGTGACTAGAGGATAAGGGAGATTTTGAATCTCTGCACACACTTTTGGACACTGGACACTTTTGGATTGTGTGAGACCCAATGAATATCTGAGCGCTATGTGACAGGCTCGATGGCACAGCTGTAACCAAAGTGACTAGAGGAGAAGGGAGATTTTGAATCTCTGCACACACTTTTGGACTCTGGACACTTTTGGATTGTGTGAGGCCCAATGAATATCTGAGCGCTATGTGACAGGCTCGATGGCACAGCTGTCACCAAAGTGACTAGAGGATAAGGGAGATTTTGAATCTCTGCACACACTTTTGGACACTGGACACTTTTGGATTGTGTGAGGCCCAATGAATATCTGAGCGCTATGTCACAGGCTCGATGGCACAGCTGTGACCAAAGTGACTAGAGGAGAAGGGAGATTTTGAATCTCTGCACACACTTTTGGACACTGGACACTTTTGGATTGTGTGAGGCCCAATGAATATCTGAGCTCTATGTCACAGGCTCGATGGCACAGCTGTGACCAAAGTGACTAGAGGATAAGGGAGATTTTGAATCTCTGCACGCACTTTTGGACACTGGACACTTTTGGATTGTGTGAGGCCCAATGAATATCTGAGCGCTATGTGACAGGCTCGATGGCACAGCTGTGACCAAAGTGACTAGAGGATAAGGGAGATTTTGAATCTCTGCACACACTTTTGGACACTGGACACTTTTGGATTGTGTGAGGCCCAATGAATATCTGAGCGCTATGTGACAGGCTCGATGGCACAGCTGTGACCAAAGTGACTAGAGGATAAGGGAGATTTTGAATCTCTGCACACACTTTTGGACACTGGACACTTTTGGACTGTGTGAGGCCCAATGAATATCTGAGCGCTATGTGACAGGCTCGATGGCACAGCTGTGACCAAAGTGACTAGAGGATAAGGGAGATTTTGAATCTCTGCACACACTTTTGGACACTGGACACTTTTGGATTGTGTGAGGCCCAATGAATATCTGAGCGCTATGTGACAGGCTCGATGGCACAGCTGTGACCAAAGTGACTAGAGGATAAGGGAGATTTTGAATCTCTACACACACTTTTGGACACTGGACACTTTTGGATTGTGTGAGGCCCAATGAATATCTGAGCGCTATGTCACAGGCTCGATGGCACAGCTGTGACCAAAGTGACTAGAGGATAAGGGAGATTTTGAATCTCTGCACACACTTTTGGACACTGGACACTTTTGGATTGTGTGAGGCCCAATGAATATCTGAGCGCTATGTGACATGCTCGATGGCACAGCTGTGACCAAAGTGACTAGAGGATAAGGGAGATTTTGAATCTCTGCACACACTTTTGGACACTGGACACTTTTGGATTGTGTGAGGCCCAATGAATATCTGAGCGCTATGTCACAGGCTCGATGGCACAGCTGTGACCAAAGTGACTAGAGGATAAGGGAGATTTTGAATCTCTGCACACACTTTTGAACACTGGACACTTTTGGATTGTGTGAGGCCCAATGAATATCTGAGCGCTATGTGACAGGCTCAATGGCACAGCTGTGACCAAAGTGACTAGAGGATAAGGGAGATTTTGAATCTCTGCACACACTTTTGGACACTGGACACTTTTGGATTGTGTGAGGCCCAATGAATATCTGAGCGCTATGTGACAGGCTCGATGGCACAGCTGTAACCAAAGTGACTAGAGGATAAGGGAGATTTTGAATCTCTGCACACACTTTTGGACACTGGACACTTTTGGATTGTGTGAGGCCCAATGAATATCTGAGCGCTATGTGACAGGCTCAATGGCACAGCTGTGACCAAAGTGACTAGAGGATAAGGGAGATTTTGAATCTCTGCACAGACTTTTGGACACTGGACACTTTTGGATTGTGTGAGGCCCAATGAATATCTGAGCGCTATGTGACAGGCTCGATGGCACAGCTGTGACCAAAGTGACTAGAGGATAAGGGAGATTTTGAATCTCTGCACACACTTTTGGACACTGGACACTTTTGGATTGTGTGAGACCCAATGAATATCTGAGCGCTATGTGACAGGCTCGATGGCACAGCTGTAACCAAAGTGACTAGAGGATAAGGGAGATTTTGAATCTCTGCACACACTTTTGGACTCTGGACACTTTTGGATTGTGTGAGGCCCAATGAATATCTGAGCGCTATGTCACAGGCTCGATGGCACAGCTGTGACCAAAGTGACTAGAGGATAAGGGAGATTTTGAATCTCTGCACACACTTTTGGACACTGGACACTTTTGGATTGTGTGAGGCCCAATGAATATCTGAGCGCTATGTGACAGGCTCGATGGCACAGCTGTGACCAAAGTGACTAGAGGATAAGGGAGATTTTGAATCTCTGCACACACTTTTGGACACTGGACACTTTTGGATTGTGTGAGGCCCAATGAATATCTGAGCACTATGTCACAGGCTCGATGGCACAGCTGTGACCAAAGTGACTAGAGGATAAGGGATATTTTGAATCTCTGCACACACTTTTAGACACTGGACACTTTTGGATTGTGTGAGGCCCAATGAATATCTGAGCGCTATGTGACAGGCTCGATGGCACAGCTGTGACCAAAGTGACTAGAGGATAAGGGAGATTTTGAATCTCTGCACACACTTTTGGACACTGGACACTTTTGGATTGTGTGAGGCCCAATGAATTTCTGAGCGCTATGTCACAGGCTCGATGGCACAGCTGTGACCAAAGTGACTAGAGGATAAGGGAGATTTTGAATCTCTGCACACACTTTTGGACACTGGACACTTTTGGATTGTGTGAGGCCCAATGAATATCTGAGCGCTATGTGACAGGCTCGATGGCACAGCTGTGACCAAAGTGACTAGAGGATAAGGGAGATTTTGAATCTCTGCACACACTTTTGGACACTGGACACTTTTGGATTGTGTGAGGCCCAATGAATATCTGAGCGCTATGTCACAGGCTCGATGGCACAGATGTAACCAAAGTGACTAGAGGATAAGGGAGATTTTGAATCTCTTCACACACTTTTGGACATTGGACACTTTTGGATTGTGTGAGGCCCAATGAATATCGGAGCGCTATGTGACAGGCTCGATGGCACAGCTGTGACCAAAGTGACTAGAAGATAAGGGAGATTTTGAATCTCTGCACACACTTTTGGACACTGGACACTTTTGGATTGTGTGAGGCCCAATGAATATCTGAGCGCTATGTGACAGGCTCGATGGCACAGCTGTGACCAAAGTGACTAGAGGATAAGGGAGATTTTGAATCTCTGCACACACTTTTGGACACTGGACACTTTTGGATTGTGTGAGGCCCAATGAATATCTGAGCGCTATGTGACAGGCTCGATGGCACAGCTGTGACCAAAGTGACTTGAGGATAAGGGAGATTTTGAATCTCTGCACACAGTTTTGGACACTGGACACTTTTGGATTGTGTGAGGCCCAATGAATATCTGAGCGCTATGTGACAGGCTCGATGGCACAGCTGTGACAAAAGTGACTAGAGGATAAGGGAGATTTTGAATCTCTGCACACACTTTTGGACACTGGACACTTTTGGATTGTGTGAGGCCCAATGAATATCTGAGCGCTATGTCACAGGCTCGATGGCACAGCTGTGACCAAAGTGACTAGAGGATAAGGGAGATTTTGAATCTCTGCACACACTTTTGGACACTGGACACTTTTGGATTGTGTGAGGCCCAATGAATATCTGAGCGCTATGTCACAGGCTCGATGGCACAGCTGTGACCAAAGTGACTAGAGGATAAGGGAGATTTTGAATCTCTGCACACACTTTTGGACACTGGACACTTTTGGATTGTGTGAGGCCCAATGAATATCTGAGCGCTATGTGACAGGCTCGATGGCACAGCTGTGACCAAAGTGACTAGAGGATAAGGGAGATTTTGAATCTCTGCACATACTTTTGGACACTGGACACTTTTGGATTGTGTGAGGCCCAATGAATATCTGAGCGCTATGTGACAGGCTCGATGGCACAGCTGTGACCAAAGTGACTAGAGGATAAGGGAGATTTTGAATCTCTGCACACACTTTTGGACACTGGACACTTTTGGATTGTGTGAGGCCCAATGAATATCTGAGCTCTATGTCACAGGCTCGATGGCACAGCTGTGACCAAAGTGACTAGAGGATAAGGGAGATTTTGAATCTCTGCACACACTTTTGGACACTGGACACTTTTGGATTGTGTGAGGCCCAATGAATATCTGAGCGCTATGTGACAGGCTCGATGGCACAGCTGTGACCAAAGTGACTAGAGGATAAGGGAGATTTTGAATCTCTTCACACACTTTTGGACACTGGACACTTTTGGATTGTGTGAGGCCCAATGAATATCTGAGCGCTATGTGACAGGCTCGATGGCACAGCTGTGACCAAAGTGACTAGAGGATAAGGGAGATTTTGAATCTCTGCACACACTTTTGGACACTGGACACTTTTGGATTGTGTGAGGCCCAATGAATATCTGAGCGCTATGTCACAGGCTCGATGGCACAGCTGTGACCAAAGTGACTAGAGGATAAGGGAGATTTTGAATCTCTGTACACACTTTTGGACACTGGACACTTTTCGATTGTGTGAGGCCCAATGAATATCTGAGCGCTATGTGACAGGCTCGATGGCACAGCTGTGACCAAAGTGACTAGAGGATAAGGGAGATTTTGAATCTCTGCACACACTTTTGGACACTGGACACTTTTGGATTGTGTGAGGCCCAATGAATATCTGAGCGCTATGTGACAGGCTCGATGGCACAGCTGTGACCAAAGTGACTAGAGGATAAGGGAGATTTTGAATCTCTGCACACACTTTTGGACACTGGACACTTTTGGATTGTGTGAGGCCCAATGAATATCTGAGCGCTATGTGACAGGCTCGATGGCACAGCTGTAACCAAAGTGACTAGAGGATAAGGGAGATTTTGAATCTCTACACACACTTTTGGACACTGGACACTTTTGGATTGTGTGAGGCCCAATGAATATCTGAGCGATATGTGACAGGCTCGATGGCACAGCTGTCACCAAAGTGACTAGAGGATAAGGGAGATTTTGAATCTCTGCACACACTTTTGGACACTGGACACTTTTGGATTGTGTGAGGCCCAATGAATATCTGAGCGCTATGTCACAGGCTCGATGGCACAGCTGTGACCAAAGTGACTAGAGGATAAGGGAGATTTTGAATCTCTGCACACACTTTTAGACACTGGACACTTTTGGATTGTGTGAGGCCCAATGAATATCTGAGCGCTATGTCACAGGCTCGATGGCACAGCTGTGACCAAAGTAACTAGAGGATAAGGGAGATTTTGCATCTCTGCACACACTTTTGGACACTGGACACTTTTGGATTGTGTGAGGCCCAATGAATATCTGAGTGCTATGTCACAGGCTCGATGGCACAGCTGTGACCAAAGTGACTAGAGAATAAGGGAGATTTTGAATCTCTGCACACACTTTTGGACACTGGACACTTTTGGATTGTTTGAGGCCCAATGAATATCTGAGCGCTATGTGACAGGCTCGATGGCACAGCTGTGACCAAAGTGACTAGAGGATAAGGGAGATTTTGAATCTCTGCACACACTTTTGGACACTGGACACTTTTGGATTGTGTGAGGCCCACTGAATATCTGAGCGCTATGTGACACGCTCGATGGCACAGCTGTAACCAAAGTGACTAGAGCATAAGGGAGATTTTGAATCTCTGCACACACTTTTGGACACTGGACACTTTTCGATTGTGTGAGGCCCAATGAATATCTGAGCGCTATGTGACAGGCTCGATGGCACAGCTGTGACGAAAGTGACTAGAGGATAAGGGAGATTTTGAATCTCTGCACACACTTTTGGACACTGGACACTTTTGGATTGTGTGAGGCCCACTGATATCTGAGCGCTATGTCACAGGCTCGATGGCACAGCTGTGACCAAAGTGACTAGAGGATAAGGGAGATTTTGAATCTCTGCACACACTTTTGGACACTGGACACTTTTGGATTGTGTGAGGCCCAATGAATATCTGAGCGCTATGTCACAGGCTCGATGGCACAGCTGTGACCAAAGTGACTAGAGGATAAGGGAGATTTTGAATCTCTGCACACACTTTTGGACACTGGACACTTTTGGATTGTGTGAGGCCCAATGAATATCTGAGCGCTATGTGACAGGCTCGATGGCACAGCTGTGACCAAAGTGACTAGAGGATAAGGGAGATTTTGAATCTCTGCACACACTTTTGGACACTGGACACTTTTGGATTGTGTGAGGCCCAATGAATATCTGAGCGCTATGTCACAGGCTCGATGGCACAGCTGTGACCAAAGTGACTAGAGGATAAGGGAGATTTTGAATCTCTGCACACACTTTTGGACACTGGACACTTTTGGATTGTGTGAGGCCCAATGAATATCTGAGCGCTATGTGACAGGCTCGATGGCACAGCTGTGACCAAAGTGACTAGAGGATAAGGGAGATTTTGAATCTCTGCACACACTTTTGGACACTGGACACTTTTGGATTGTGTGAGTCCCAATGAATATCTGAGCGCTATGTCACAGGCTCGATGGCACAGCTGTGACCAAAGTGACTAGAGGATAAGGGAGATTTTGAATCTCTGCACACACTTTTGGACACTGGACACTTTTGGATTGTGTGAGGCCCAATGAATATCTGAGCGCTATGTGACAGGCTCAATGGCACAGCTGTGACCAAAGTGACTAGAGGATAAGGGAGATTTTGAATCTCTGCACACACTTTTGGACACTGGACACTTTTGGATTGTGTGAGGCCCAATGAATATCTGAGCGCTATGTGACAGGCTCGATGGCACAGCTGTAACCAAAGTGACTAGAGGATAAGGGAGATTTTGAATCTCTGCACACACTTTTGGACACTGGACACTTTTGGATTGTGTGAGGCCCAATGAATATCTGAGCGCTATGTGACAGGCTCGATGGCACAGCTGTGACCAAAGTGACTAGAGGATAAGGGAGATTTTGAATCTCTGCACATACTTTTGGACACTGGACACTTTTGGATTGTGTGAGGCCCAATGAATATCTGAGCGCTATGTGACAGGCTCGATGGCACAGCTGTGACCAAAGTTACTAGAGGATAACGGAGATTTTGAATCTCTGCACACACTTTTGGACACTGGACACTTTTGGATTGTGTGAGACCCAATGAATATCTGAGCGCTATGTGACAGGCTCGATGGCACAGCTGTAACCAAAGTGACTAGAGGATAAGGGAGATTTTGAATCTCTGCACACACTTTTGGACTCTGGACACTTTTGGATTGTGTGAGGCCCAATGAATATCTGAGCGCTATGTCACAGGCTCGATGGCACAGCTGTGACCAAAGTGACTAGAGGATAAGGGAGATTTTGAATCTCTGCACACACTTTTGGACACTGGACACTTTTGGATTGTGTGAGGCCCAATGAATATCTGAGCGCTATGTGACAGGCTCGATGGCACAGCTGTAATCAAAGTGACTAGAGGATAAGGGAGATTTTGAATCTCTACACACACTTTTGGACACTGGACACTTTTGGATTGTGTGAGGCCCAATGAATATCTGAGCGCTATGTGACAGGCTCAATGGCACAGCTGTCACCAAAGTGACTAGAGGATAAGGGAGATTTTGAATCTCTGCACACACTTTTGGACACTGGACACTTTTGGATTGTGTGAGGCCCAATGAATATCTGAGCGCTATGTCACAGGCTCGATGGCACAGCTGTGACCAAAGTGACTAGAGGATAAGGGAGATTTTGAATCTCTGCACACACTTTTGGACACTGGACACTTTTGGATTGTGTGAGGCCCAATGAATATCTGAGCGCTATGTCACAGGCTCGATGGCACAGCTGTGACCAAAGTGACTAGAGGATAAGGGAGATTTTGAATCTCTGCACACACTTTTGGACACTGGACACTTTTGGATTGTGTGAGGCCCAATGAATATCTGAGCGCTATGTCACAGGCTCGATGGCACAGCTGTGACCAAAGTGACTAGAGAATAAGGGAGATTTTGAATCTCTGCACACACTTTTGGACACTGGACACTTTTGGATTGTGTGAGGCCCAATGAATATCTGAGCGCTATGTGACAGGCTCGATGGCACAGCTGTGAGCAAAGTGACTAGAGGATAAGGGAGATTTTGAATCTCTGCACACACTTTTGGACACTGGACACTTTTGGATTGTGTGAGACCCAATGAATATCTGAGCGCTATGTGACACGCTCGATGGCACAGCTGTAACCAAAGTGACTAGAGCATAAGGGAGATTTTGAATCTCTGCACACACTTTTGGACACTGGACACTTTTGGATTGTGTGAGGCCCAATGAATATCTGAGCGCTATGTGACAGGCTCGATGGCACAGCTGTGACGAAAGTGACTAGAGGATAAGGGAGATTTTGAATCTCTGCACACACTTTTGGACACTGGACACTTTTGGATTGTGTGAGGCCCACTGATATCTGAGCGCTATGTCACAGGCTCGATGGCACAGCTGTGACCAAAGTGACTAGAGGATAAGGGAGATTTTGAATCTTTGCACACACTTTTGGACACTGGACACTTTTGGATTGTGTGAGGCCCAATGAATATCTGAGCGCTATGTCACAGGCTCGATGGCACAGCTGTGACCAAAGTGACAAGAGGATAAGGGAGATTTTGAATCTCTGCACACACTTTTGGACAATGGACATTTTTGGATTGTGTGAGGCCCACTGATATCTGAGCGCTATGTCACAGGCTCGATGGCACAGCTGTGACAAAAGTGACTAGAGGATAAGGGAGATTGGATTGCTTTTAAAAAAGCAGTTTGCGGAGCAGTGGGTAAACAGCAATGCAGGAATGTCAGGAAGCCTTAGAATACAGCCCAACAACCAACACCACTGATACACCACTATATAGCCTCCCCTTGCACTGCACACACAGTGACTGGTGTGTTGTGCAGGCCAAATCGCTAGCAGCAGAAGCAGTTTTTTTGTCTTCTTCCCTGCCTAACGCTCTCCCTACAGAATCAGCAACCTCTCCCTATACTGAGATCGGCAGAAGTAAGATGGCGGTCGGCGTGCACGCCCTTTTATCCCCCCTGTGACGCCCACCAAAGCAAGCCAATCACTTGCATGCCCTTCTGAAAGATGGTGGTGACCCCTGCCTATGTCATCACGTTGCCCACAGTGTCCGTGGATCCTGATTGGCTGAAAAAGAGCGCAAAACAAACTTTTGAAACGCGACTTTGGCGCGTAAGTCGCCGACCTCGTGGCCGACCTCATCCTAGGGTCGGGTTTCGTTTCATGAAACCCGACTTTGATAAAAGTCGGCGACTTTTGAAATTTTTCGACCCGTGTCGCTCAACTCTATTGTAAATCTTTTGTGACAGGCAGAACGGAAGGTGTAATATTCAAACTTTTATAGATAACAACTGCAGGAATGCCTGTCACAAATAAGAATATGATGAAGAAGAAGAATAGGAAGAAGATGAAGAAGTAGAATATGAAGAAGAATAATAGTTGAATAAGAAGAATGTAAAAAAAAAGAATAATAGGAAGAAGGTGAAGAAGAAGAAGATGAATAAGGTGAAGAAGAAGTTGATGAAAAAGATGCTGCTGCTGCTGAGGATCAAGAAGGAGAAAGTGTGGGAGAGTAAAAAAGAAGGTGAAGAGCATGGAAGTAGTGAAATATATCTGACAAAATATAACAAAGGTTAACGTAGTCAATATCTTTGTAACTCCTGCTATTCCATTTGATTGGGCTAAACCTCTATGCCTTTAATGTCTCCTCCACCTCCCCCAATACATTCTACATTATTCTTAGCTGTTTTTCTTCATGTAGAATTAACCTACAAGGAAAGAAAGGGTTTTTTTTTATTTCCGATATTTCTGTCCCATTGACTTGAATGTGGGTTCCGGTATCGGAATCGGCGATATCCGATACTTTTTGGGTATCGGTCCGATCCAATCCGATCCAATCCGATCCGATATTTCACGATATCGGAAGGTATCGCTCAACACTAGTGATTACTAGAGTTGAGCGACTTTTGGTTTTTTAGGGTCCAGTTTCGTTTCGTGAAACCCGACTTTTCCAAAAGTCGGGTCGAGCAAGATCGTCCGATTATAGGGAAAAGTCGGGGTCGTCCCGAAACAGGAAACCCAATGTAAGTCAATGGGGAATAAAAGTCGGCAGTGAGAGGAGGACAGGAAACACACCTACAGTGCCCATTTGAATGCCAAAAGCATCAATTCTTCTTACTTAAGCTTGTCAACCTTAATTAACTTCATAATACAAGTTACGCACTGAAAAATGGGGGTTATTTGGCTAAAGTTGTGGGGGGGAGGGCTGGCTCCAGGTTTTCATGTGCCCTGGGCGAAAGAGCGCCCCTTTAACACATACCACAACTCATCATGCTCCGATACGGCAGAGAAATAGCGGTATAGTACAATGAAAAATACTTCACTTTTTACATCTCATGACGAGGCCCATCTATTTCTCCATACAGAATCTTTGGTCCCATATAATGTTTGAAACAGTATATGATGAGCTCCACATAATGCTACAGTATATGTTGGTCCCCCATGGATGAAGCTCCACTGTCTTATGGGCCCAAATAATGCTCCAAACATAATGGGCCCCATTTCTAATGCTCTAGTGTATAATGGGCCCTGTAAATGCTGCTCCAGTGTCTGATGTCCACCTTTGGAATGTTCCAGTGTATGGTGGGCCCCATCTATCATTCTTCAGAGTATAGTGCTCCCCAAAAATTGCTGTCCCAACATTGAAAACAATCAAATAAGTCTCCTCGCTAGGGAATCCCTGTACTAGTCTGGACTCCTCGTCGTCCCCATCTTCCATCTCACTGCACAGTATTTCAACCTTGTAAGTGCTGTGATCCTGAGCAAGCAGGGGGGGCCCACTCGTTGGGGATGGCACTGGCACAGGGCCCCTGATAGTACGGTGGTGTGTCTGATGGCGGGTGGGCCGAACCTGCACTTTCATCTGCAGCTTCCTCTTTGTCACCGTGTAAGATGGAACTGTATATGGGAAGGGTAACCTGAGTTTCATCAGGGTCAGATTCAGGCCGTGTAGCGTGCGAGGGGAATGTAGTGGTCTGGGTCAATGTACCAGCAGATTCATCGAGCAGTGGCTGTGCATCAGTGCACTTGTGTCGCCCCCAGGAGTATGGTCGCCACAGTGTCATTACCTTCCTCCTAGGGAGTGTGATGTCATGCTTGGGAGCAACGAAGGATCTCTCTAGCAGGTTAACTGATTGGGCGGCGTTATTCCCACGAGTCATGACCCTCCAAACAGCGTTCATGAAGGCAAAGTGTTTGTTTTACGTGGGCAGTATGGTTGCAAAGCTGAACCTTAAAGGAATGTCCAGAAGGGCACCACCAGGAGTGGAGCCTACGGTTTAATTCGACTCCACTTGGGAAACCTCAACCATGCCAGCTACAGAAAAGATGCACACATTGCAAGCTTAATTCCGTTAACGAACGAGACTCTGCCATGCCCCGCGGTCCGAGTCCGGCTTACTAGAGGGACACGTGAGGCTCTGGCACATGAGATTGGCCAATAACTGGTGTGTCATGCCATTACATGTCCGTGGTTGCATGTGTGCTACACTGAAAAGGCCAGCGTTTGTCGCTTACAGGTGCAGATAACCCGCTGAACAACGTTATTGATGGGGATCTGTGATTACAATTATTACCCGCGAACGATGATTTCCCAGTAAGTGCAGGTCAACCGCAGTTCCGGAATTAGGCCTAACCGTCATTCCTGAAAAAATTAAAAACTTACGTGTGCAAACCACAGGTGCTGTAGCTTGCTTAACAGCTCGCCAGCCGTTCTCACGCCCAGTATGGATTACACGTGATTGCACAAAGGTGAGAAAGGGTACCGTATCCCCAGATAACATGTATGGATAGCGTACACATTCAAAATAAATGTCTATACATCAGGAGGCAGGCTCAGACGGTGTTAGGCCCAGTATGGATTGCACGTGATTGCACAAAGGTTAGAAAGGGTACCATATCCCCGGATAACATGTATGGATAGCGTACACATTCAAAATATATGTCTATACATCAGGAGGCAGGCTCAGACGGTGTTAGGCCAAGTACCACAGACCCACCAGGCGAGGCAGGAGAAAGGATGGCAACCCGCTCACAGGTGAGACAACAGATATAGCATCGGACCTGGTGATCAACATTTCAGACTATCTCCTCTCCCCGTCAGAACTCTCCGTGCTACAGAAGGGACTTTCTTTTTGTCCCACTCCCATTTGGAACTCGTTCCAACTCGAAAAAGACCTCAAGCGATTTTATCGAACTATTAGACTTAAGACCCATTTTGGCTTGTCTCCTAACCCCATGGGTGAGGGGACACCATTATCTTGCGATATTCAGGTTCCTGAATTGTCTATTTCTGCACTTGGTCTTCGTAACCCGAGTAAATTCTGTCCTCCTAACACATACCATGCGGCGGAGACATTCATTTCGCTGGTGGACCGTGAGGTCAAACTACTCTCTCATCAGGCACAACTCGGTCTCTCCAATACTCACTCTAATCTGTCACCTGCTGAAAAACAAGCTCTCAATTCTATTCACAATAATAAGAACATCGTAATCAAACCAGCTGATAAAGGCGGTGCTCTAGTGGTTATGAACTACACTGATTATAATAAGGAAGTGAATAGGCAGCTATCTGACACCAATACCTACAGGATTATCCCTAGGGATCCGGTTTCCACCATTACTCACAAAATCAAGGAACTGACCAAAACTTATCTCGACAGCCATACAATTGACCAAAAAACTGCCAATTTTCTGGTTAACCCTCATCCGATTACACCAGTTTTTTATGTACTACCCAAGATACATAAGTCCTTACAAAATCCACCAGGCAGACCGATTGTAGCATCTACGGATTCAGTTCTATCTCCATTATCCATTTTCCTTGAGAAAATATTCACACCTCTAGTCAAACAGACAAGGTCTTTCCTCTTGGACACAGGGCATTTCTTGGAAGTCATTCAAAAATTGGGTAATGCACCACCAGGCAGTATCCTTACCACTCTAGATGTCAATAGCCTATACACATCGATCACCCACGATAAAGGAATAGAAGCCGCAAGATTCTTACTTAATTCTTCAGACCTGTCCACAGACTCCATGGAATTCTGTATAGACCTACTTAAACTAGTATTGCATGAAAACTACTTTCTATATGAGGACACCTACTATGTACAGAGGTGCGGGACTGCAATGGGCGCGAACATAGCGCCGGCTTACGCTAATGCCTACATGAACCTGTTCGAGATTAATCATGTTTTCTGCAATAATCTTTTTTCACAATATGCTATAGAATATCATCGCTATATCGATGATATCTTCTTTGTCTGGACAGGTACGACATCATCCTTGCAGGATTTCTATCTGTATCTCAACTCCATTTATCCAGAACTACAATTCACGCTACATTTCAGTATGGAATCAGTTCCTTTTTTGGACATGAGAGTTTTACAGGATAGTGAGGGTACTCTCTCAACGGACCTATATTGTAAACCTACCGATAGTAACAGTCTTTTACATTACTCGAGTTGTCACCCAAGAGCCACTAAGAACAGTCTACCACGTTCACAGTTCAACAGGGTAGCACGTATTGTATCGGATCAGGATGTCCGCAATGAGAGACTCGACACAATGGCTAGGAAATTTAGGGACAGACGGTATCCATCCAAACTGCTGGAGATCGAAAAACAACGGGTACTAACACCCCCTTCCCCTCCATCTACAAGATATCCTAGAGAAAGGATCCCATTTGTTCACACTTTTCATCCGCTGATGCCTAAAGTATACTCTATTATTAAGAAACACTGGCCTCTCCTTTATAAAGCTTACCCGGACATTGGTTCTTTTGAGGCCCCTGTATTGATCTGTACTAAACGTCCCACCAATGTCCGTGACAAGGTGGTAAGGGCAGACATAGGCAGTAAAGTTTCTACTACTACCCAGAGGCTACTCGCCCCTCGCCGTTGTGGCACATTTCCCTGCCTCAACTGTGCAGCCTGTTCGAATGTGATCAGGTCAGACAATATCACTCACCCTAGGACAGGCAAGTCTTTTCCGATACGTGGTTATTATACGTGTGATTCAAACTTCGTGGTTTATTTGGTGAAATGCCCATGTGGCCTCCTCTATGTAGGGGAAACAACCCAACACGTCAAAGACCGTATTGCCAGCCATAAGTCAACGATTAGATGTCAAAAAAACTGGTTACCCCTGCCTGAGCACTTTACTAAATACCGACACTCAGTTGCACAGTTGAAATACCAGGTAATTGAGCATGTACCCCGTCCGAGGAGGGGTGGTGACCATATTAAATTATTAAGAGAGAGGGAAACATACTGGATACATAAGCTTGACACTTTGACCCCTAGAGGGCTGAATAGAGAAATAGACTGGCTTATATAATGACTAACAACCTTTTTCTGTTATTTTTGCAGACTCGTTAGTACACTTTAACCCTAGGTGAGTTTGCTCCGCCCACTGGACTCTGTCTTAGATTGAGATATTTGCCCCCCGTGTGTGTGTGTATATGTATATATATAATTTTTTGTATGTATATATATATATTGATACACTTATGTCTACATGTCCATACATAAGGTACTTTACATGAGTTTACAATGTTTTGCTGATTTTTCATTATTTTCCATCTACCTCTTTTTATTTTATTTTTACTTTTTATTTTTTATTTTTTATTTATTTTTTACTATCATTTTTATTTTTTCCCCCTTTTTTTCCCCCCTTTTTTCTTTACTTATTTTTCTACGGTTTTCTTTTTTAGGATTCACTATTTATCTAGATGTCCTAACCATAATTATGCAATTTTTACTAATTATTGATCAATATTACATTTACCTAGTCTATATTCTGTGTAATCCATACATAATGACAACATTATACCGCTTTCCTTCTGATAAGATGAAAAAAATCGCTATTTTCCCTATCACCAGGGCAACCGCTGTATGTTTACAGCTTAATAGTATAGTCCTTAGACATGCGCAGTGCTCTTATTGGGACAGCGCGACGTCACTTCCGGTTCAGAGGTTCACTTCCGGTCTGACGCTACCACCGGGTCCCTATTTAAATACCACTTCACCCTGATTGTATTAGCATGACGCCACTGCAGCTAGGCGTGGGAGCACCGCTATCTAGCACCACTGCACCAGGTACTGTACACATGGCCATCTTTAGTGGCACTATTCAGGGACGCTTTTATAACTGACTATCATCTGAGAGTGTGCACACCAGCACATATATACTATTTAGATACAGCAACCTTTTCATGCAAAGTATACTGCGATATATGACGCCCTTGTAACCAATAGTCATTTGATATTGTAGTGGCACTATCCAAGGTTGCTTTTATAACTGACTATTATCGGACAGTGTGCACACCAGCACATATATACTATTTTAACATACATACAGCAATCCTTTCATGCAAAGTATACTGCGAAATATGGCGCTATCTAGGGACGCCTATGTAACCAACAGTCATATCGTATAGTATATATTTACCATTTAAAAACTACATACAACTATGCCTGCTCCCTGGCACATTACACTGCACAGTATATTGCGGTTTTACGGACATCCTGAACAATATATTATCTGTCATAAGGAACACATCCACCTTTATATAACAGCAAAACATTATATTCCCCCTATGTAGATGGCCTGCTTTATGACCTTATAGAGACATCATGGTGTCTACACATATGAATCTACTAACTACGATTTTGACAATTCCTTTCAGCCATCTTTCTTGGGCTATTCTCTTGGGAGTTCTGTTCTTCCTTACTCAAAGATCCGAATTTCAATTCAGGTAATCACCTTTTCTCCTATTGTACCAAAGATGGAGTTGGTTCACTGAACCTTCCTTGCTTGAATGTTCTACATGTATCGTATTGTATATTTATATATGCTCTGTATATATTGTTTTACTATTGTTGTTTATTGGGATTATTTTTGTCTTTTTGTTTTTTGTATGGTGTTGTAATTCTCTTGTGTTTATTTTCCCATTTTCTGATGTATCTCTCTTTATTTACAGCGATAAAAGTGATAAAGGCTCGGATTGAGCCGAAACGTCGTACTAAATTATATCGCTTCTACTTCGTGCTATATATACTTGTTTGGCTCCCACATGTTTTGTATATAATAAAAATAAGCACTTATTTGCATAAAAAAACCCCTCTGAGTGTGCGGTGAATTATAGTATCATTAGGCCAAGTATGGATTGCACGTGATTGCACAAAGGTTAGAAAGGGTACCGTATCCCCGGATAACATGTATGGATAGCATAGTGTACACATTCAAAATATATGTCTATACATCAGGAGGCAGGCTCAGACGGTGTTAGGCCCAGTATGGATTGCACGTGATTGCACAAAGGTTAGAAAGGGTACCGTATCCCCAGATAACATGTATGGATAGCATAGTGTACACATTCAAAATATATGTCTATACATCAGGAGGCAGGCTCAGATGGTGTTAGGCCCAGTATGGATTGCAAGTGATTGCACAAAGGTTATAAAGGGTACCGTATCCCCAGATAACATGTATGGATAGCGTACACATTCAAAATATATGTCTATACATCAGGAGGCAGGCTCAGACGGTGTGAGGCCCAGTATGGATTGCACGTGATTGCACAAAGGTTAGAAAGGGCACCGTATCCCCAGATAACATGTATGGATAGCGTACACATTCAAAATATATGTCTCAGGAGGCAGACTCAGATGGTGTTAGGCCCAGTATGGATTGCACGTGATTGCACAAAGGTGAGAAAGGGTACCGTATCCCCGGATAACATGTATGGATAGCGTACACATTCAAAATATATGTCTATACATCAGGAGGCAGGCTCAGACGGTGTCAGGCCCAGTATGGATTGCACGTGATTGCACAAAGGTTAGAAAGGGTACCGTATCCCCGGATAACATGTATGGATAGCATAGGGTACATATTCAAAATATATGTCTATACATCAGGAGGCAGGCTCAGACGGTGTTAGGCCCAGTATGGATTGCACGTGATTGCACAAAGGTTAGAAAGGGTACCGTATCCCCGGATAACATGTATGGATAGCGTACACATTCAAAATATATGTCTATACATCAGGAGGCAGGCTCAGATGGTGTTAGGCCCAGTATGGATTGCACGTGATTGCACAAAGGTTAGAAAGGTTACCGTATCCCCGGATAACATGTTTGGATAGCGTACACATTCAAAATATATGTCTATACATCAGGAGGCAGGCTCAGACGGTGTTAGGCCCAGTATGGATTGCACATGATTGCACAAAGGTTAGAAAGGGTACCGTATCCCCGGATAAGATGTATGGATAGCATAGTGCACACATTCAAAATATATGTCTATACATCAGGAGGCAGGCTCAGACGGTGTTAGGCCCAGTATGGATTGCACATGATTGCACAAAGGTTAGAAAGGGTACCGTATCCCCGGATAACATGTATGGATAGCGTACACATTCAAAATATATGTCTATACATCAGGAGGCAGGCTCAGATGGTGTTAGGCCCAGTATGGATTGCACGTGATTGCACAAAGGTTAGAAAGGGTACTGTATCCCCAGATAACATGTATGGATAGCGTACACATTCAAAATCTATGTCTATACATCAGGAGGCAGGCTCAGACGGTGTTAGGCCCAGTATGGATTGCACGTGATTGCACAAAGGTTAGAAAGGGTACCGTATCCCCAGATAACATGTATGGATAGCGTACACATTCAAAATATATGTCTATACATCAGGAGGCAGGCTCAGACGGTGTCAGGCACAGTATGGATTTGACGGCCCAGATTACACAGCGGAGGAGCAGGGAGAGGTAAAGATTGCAAATGCTGGGGCCCTGCGCAAGCAAGGGGGGCACACTCGTGGGCGTCGGTACTGGCACTGGGCCCCTCATAGTACAGCGGTGTGTCTGACGGCGGGTGTGCACCACCACCGTCAGAGACACTTGATTGCACTATGAGGGACCCTGTGCCAGTGCCCGCGCCCAAGAGTCGGCCTACCCACCTGTCCAGGGCAACGGCACTCGCACGGTGTCGTGCGCTAGGTGGTGACCCCGGCCATGGGGGGGAGGCAGCACAGTTAGGGAGTTTTAGAAAGTGGCATATGTTGATGTTGGACATTCAGCTGATGCAAAAGGCGAAATAGGTGAAGTACCAGGAAGAGGTGGACCAAAGCAAGCCATTTTTCTGTCACCCTATGTGTCATCAGGGGAAGGTGGGACAAAATCCTTGGAAACCCATGCGTGGTTCATTTTAATGAAGGTTAGATCATCCACATTTTGGGTTGACAGACGGGTCCTTTTTTCTGTCAGGATTGATCCAGCTGCACTGAAGACTCTTTCCGATAGCACACTTGCAGCTGGGCAAGCGAGCTCCTGTAAGGCATATTGGGCCAATTCAGGCCAGGTGTCCAGTTTTGCGGCCCAATAGTCAAAGGGGAATGACCTGTGTGGGAGAACATCGATATGGGAGGAAAAGTAGTTTGTAACCATAGTTGACAACTGCTGTCTCCTGTCACTTTCCATCGATGCAGTATTACCAGTTGTGTGAGCGGTATTTGAAAAATCAGTCCACAACATTGTCATGAAACCCCTGTCTCCAACGCCACTTCTGCTGTGTGCACCACGAACACCTCTGCCAAGCTGCCCCCGGACCGTACGGCTCGTGTGAGAGCCATCACCGCTGCTGTGTGCTGGGAATGCCTCAAGCAACCGATTTTCCAGAGTTGCTTGTTTATTAGCCAATATTAGGTCAAGGTTCTCCTGTGGCATGATGTTTTGTAATTTGCCTTTATAGCGTGGATCCAGGATGCTGGCCAACCAGTAGTCGTCATCGTTCATCATTTTGGCAATGCGGGGGTCCCTTTTTAGGATCCGCAAGGCATAATCTGACATGTGGGCCAATGTTCCCGGTGTCAATGATGCACTGCGAGTGCTGGGTGGAGGAGCACTTTCTGGCAAATCCACATCCCTCCAGTCACGCACAAACCCTGTACCAGACCTTGCCACGCCAACGTTTTCGCTTGCCCACGAGATGCATCCTCCTCCCCTAAGTAATCATCCCCATCATCCTCCTCCTCCTCCTCTTCTTCCTCCACCTCGTCCAGGAGAGGTCCCTGAGCAGACAATGGCTGAATGTCATCAAGGATTCCCTCCTCCTCTTCCTCCTCATCAACATTGGCTGCAGACGCCTGCTCCTTAAGGTGCGTCAAAGTTTGCATGAGCAGACGCATAAGTGGGATGCTCATGCTTAGGATGGCGTCGTCTGCGCTTACCAGCCGTGTGCATTCCTCAAAACACTGAAGGACTTTACAAAGGTCTTTCAGCTTCGACCACTGCACGCCTGTCAACTCCATGTCTGCTCTCAAAGTGCCTGGCCGTGTATCCTCCCACAAATGCATTATGGCCTGCCTCTGCTCGCACAGCCGCTCCACCATGTAAAGGGTGGAGTTCCACCTTGTTGCAATGTCGATAATGAGGCGGTGGTTGGGAAGGTGGAGCAATCGCTGCAGCTTCTGCATACGAACGGAGTGTACAGGCGACCGGCGGATGTGCGCGCACAGTCTTCGCACCTTCTGGAGCAGGGCTGTTAACTCCGGATAATTTTTGAGGAAGCACTGCACCACCAGGTTCAAGGTGTGAGCCAAGCAAGGTATGTGGCTGAGTTTTGAAAGGGCTATGGCTGCCACAAATTTACGGCCGTTATCACTAACTACCTTGCCTGCCTCAAGATGTACACTGCCCAGCCATGACTCAGTTTGTCGCTTCAAGTACTCGGCCAGCACCTCGGCGGTGTGTCTGTCGCCCAAACACATCATCTGCAACACAGCCTGCTGACGCTTTCCACTAGCTGCTCGATAGGGGGACACATCGTGTGCAACAGTGGCAGCTGCAGATGGAGTGCTCGTACGACTGTGCTCTGTGGACGAGCTTTCGCTTCTGGAGGAGGAGGAGGAGGAGGGTCGAACGCCTACAGCCAACTGTTTCCTATACCGTGGGCTAGGCAGCACTGTCCCACCACCGTTGTCCCCTGTGGACCCTGCATCCACCACATTAACCCAGTGCGCAGTGATGGACACGTAACGGCCCTGGCCATGCCAACTGGACCATGCATCAGTTGTGAGGTGCACCTTTCCGCTCACTGACTGCTTGAGTGCATGGACAATGCGGTCTTTCACATGATGGTGGAGGGCTGGGATGGCTTTGCGAGAGAAGTGGCGACTGGGTAGGTCATAGCGTGGTACTGCATAGGCCATGAGTTCGCGGAAAGCTGTGCTTTCCACCAACCGAAAGGGCATCATCTCAAACGAGATTAGTTTGGCAATGTGGGCGTTCAAACCCAGTGTACGCGGATGAGAGACTGAGTACTTTCTTGACCTACTCATAGTGTCTGGGAGGGTGAGCTGGACTTGAGAGCTGCATATGGTGGAAGTAGCGGTGGACAGGGCGGACTAAGAGAGGGTTGATGATGGTGATGGAGTTGTTGTTCTTTCTGATGACCTAGAATCAGTCTTTCGTTGATATAACAGTGGGATTCCCTGACTGCTGTGGCATTGCAACGACACCTCAACATTTGCTGCTGTCCTAACCGGTGGGCTTACAGAGGGGGAAACAATGTAGCGTTGCTGACTACCTTCGTTGTGATCAGTTGCACATGTTGCACTTGAGGGTTGGTGTTGTGTCCACGCTTGCAAGTGCATGCTGGTTAAATGTCTAAGCATGCAACTGGTATTCAAATTTTTCAGATTTTTCCCTCAGCTAAAGGTCTTTGCGCACTTCTTACAGATAACCTTGGCCTGATCATGAGGATTTTGTTCAAAAAAGTGCCACACTGCACTCTTCCTACTTTGGCAGACATTTTGCGGCCTAGCACGCTGTGATCTTTTGACCCTCTGGACAAGCTGTCCAGCAACTCTTTTGATGTTTGGAACCTGTCTTTGGAGTGCTCCGGGCCTGCCAGATAACAGCTGTTGTGATGTCGATGTCTGCTGTGGATGCTCCTCATCTGAGCTATTGGAAGCAGCACCCTCTTCCCCCAATGGATGCCAATCTGGGTCAACAACTGGGTCATCCATCACCTCCTCTTCTATGTCATGTGCACCTTCCTCTGTGTCACCGTGTATGGTGGTATAGTGTGCGGGAAGGGGCACCTGAGTCTCATCAGGGTCAGAATCTGGCTCTGTACACTGCGAGGACAATGTAGTGCTCTGAGTGAATGTACCAGCAGAATCATCCATCAGCGGCTGTGCATCAGTGCACTCCATGTCAGATTCATCTTGGCCTGGGTAATTCACCATTTCACTTGATAATCCAGGCATGGTATGTGAAAACAGCTCCATGGAGTAATCAGTAGTATGGCCTGCGTCATCCTTCAATCTTGGTTGGGGTGAAGGACACAAGGAAAGGTGTGGTTCATGACAATACACATGATTGGAATACAAGACTAGAAGGATACAACTTATTTGCAAGAAACAGACTTGATAAACGAGGAGGAGGTGTCGCATTGTATGTTAGAAACGCGTATATCTGCACAGAGATTGGGAAATCTTGAAAAATGAAATTCTCAAAGCACAGTTGTTAACAATTCCGAAAAGAGGGAAGAATAGGAAGCATTTAAGGAAACCAGGATGGATGAACACAGAACTTAAGCACATGCTAAAAAGGAAGAAAAAAGTGTTTATAAAATGGAAAGAGGGAGGCATATCTAAAGAAGAATATAATGCTGTCTGCAGAACCTGCAGGGCACAAATCAGATTATCTAAAGCTGAAAATGAATTGAGGCTTGCAAGAGATGTCAAATGCAATAATAAAGGATTTTGGGGATATGTCAAAAGTAAAAGAAAAGTCAAAGATGCTATAGGATTTTTACAGGATGAAAATGATGAAATGGTAAGACAGGATGTTGAGAAGGCTGAACTTTTAAATTCCTATTTTGCATCTGTTTTCTCTCAGAAAGGAAATGTAACATCAACTGTTATTCACTGTCCTATTAAGGGAATAGAAGAATCCAGGATATCTATAAACAGAAAGATAGTGAGGAAACACTTAGCTAACCTAAATGAATTCAAGTCTCCAGGACCAGATGAATTACACCCCAGAGTACTGAAGGAGATAGCAGAAGAAATTTTTGAACCCCTCTCCATAATCTTTGAAAATTCTTGGAGAACAGGAGAAGTGCCAGAAGACTGGAGAAGAGCAAATGTTGTTCCTATCTTCAAAAAGGGGAAGAAGGTGGACCCAGGCAACTATAGGCCGGTGAGTCTGACTTCTATACCAGGAAAGATCTTTGAACAAATTATTAAACAACATGTATGTCAATACCTGGATAAGAATGAAGTGATTAAACAGAGTCAGCATGGGTTTGTAACTAATAAGTCATGTCAGACTAACTTAATTTCCTTCTATGATGGTATCACTGATTGGGTGGATCAAGGAAATGCTGTAGATATAGTATATCTTGACTTCAGCAAAGCATTTGACAAAGTCTCTCATACAATCCTTATTGAAAAAATGACTAAGTATGGAATGGACAAGGCAACTGTTAGGTGGATTCATAACTGGCTTAGTGATCGGACCCAAAGAGTGGCCGTAAATGGCTGCACATCCAGTTGGAAGAATGTCTCAAGTGGGGTACCACAGGGCTCTGTCCTGAGCCCTGTATTGTTCAACATCTTTATCAACGATTTAGATGAAGGAATTGAGGATAAACTGATTAAATTTGCTGATGACACAAAGCTAGGAGGGATAGCTAATAATAGAGAAGAGAGAGAGGATTCAAAAAGATTTAAATAAACTGGAGAAGTGGGCAGCAACTAACAGAATGGTTTTTAATAGGGAGAAATGCAAAGTACTACATCTGGGCAATAAAAATGAAAAAGCATATATAGAATGGGAGGATTAGAGCTAAGTGACAGCACATGTGAAAAAGACTTGGGTATACTAATAGATCACAGACTGAATATGAGTCAACAGTGTGATGCAGCAGCAAAAAAGGCAAATGCAATTCTAGGATGTATTAACAGAAGCATACAGTCTAGATCACGTGAAGTCATTATTTCCCTCTACTCCTCTTTGGTCAGACCTCATCTGGAATATTGTGTCCAGTTTTGGGCACCACATTTTAAAAAAGACATCATCAAACTGGAGCAAGTTCAGAAAAGAGCGACCAGAATGGTGACCGGTCTGCAAACCCTGTCTTATGAGGAAAGGTTGCAGGATTTGGGAATGTTTAGTTTGCAAAAGAGAAGACTGAGAGGAGACTTAATAGCTGTCTACAAATATCTAAAGGGCTGTCACATTGTAGAAGGCTCAATTTTATTCTCATTTGCACAAGGAAAGACTAGGAGCAATGGGATGAAACTGAATGGGAGGAGACACAGATTAGATATTAGAAAAAACTTTTTGACAGTTAGAGTGATCAATGAGTGGAACAGGCTGCCACGAGAAGTGGTGAGTTCTCCTTCAATGGTAGTCTTCAAACAGAGGCTGGACAGACATCTGACTGGGATGATTTAGCGAATCCTGCTTTTAGCAGGGGGTTGGACCAGATGGCCCAGGAGGTCCCTTCCAACTCTACGATTCTATGATTCTATGATTCTATGATTCTATGAACATGAGCCTCCAATGACGACTCAGTGCTTTTACTTTTTACAACTGAAGAAGAGGAGGCGATAGAGCTGGAGGCTGAGTCAGCAATGTAAGACAAAACTTTTTCCTGATGCTCTGGCTTTAAAAGCGGTTTGCCAACTCCTAGAAAACTAAGCGTTCGAGGCCTTATGTAGCCAGACGATGACGCAGGCTCAACACCTCCTGCATTCGGTCCTATTTTGCTCTTGCCACTACCATCAGATCCACCACCAACACCATCATTACCAGCTGCCAACCCCCGCCCAATTCCACGGCCTCTTCCACCAGCCTTCCTCATTTTTGGTAGAAATGTAGACAAAATCCAACAAACTATATAGTAATGTAAAACAAGGTACAAGGTGTCTATAGGACAGGGGAGATTTTGAATTTGTGGACACTGTATACTTCTGGATTGTGTGAGGCCCACTGAGTATCTGAGCGCTCTGTCACAGGCTCGATGGCAGAGCTGTGACCAAAGTGACTAGAGGATAAGGGAGATTTTGAATTTCTGCAGACACTTGTGGACACTGGACACTTATGGATTGTGTGAGGCCCACTGAGTATCTGAGCGCTCTGTCACAGGCTCGATGGCAGAGCTGTGACCAAAGTGACTAGAGGATAAGGGAGATTTTTAATTTCTGCACACACTTGTGGACACTGGACACTTATGGATTGTGTGAGGCCCACTGAGTATCTGAGCGCTCTGTCACAGGCTCGATGGCAGAGCTGTGACCAAAGTGACTAGAGGATAAGGGAGATTTTGAATTTCTGCACACTCTTGTGGACACTGGACACTTATGGATTGTGTGAGGCCCACTGAGTATCTGAGCGCTATGTCACAGTCAGAAATTGGCTAGTGTATCACAAACTACAAGGTGTATGTAGAATTGGGCAGAATTGGAATCTCCCTAGAGTGCAGGTCTGTAAGAACGGAACATGTCCTCGACTTATTCTCACAGAGTGACTCACTGATAGCTTCACTGTGGCTGTGATAACAGCCGTTACACGGTACTGTGTGAGGAGCGTACACCGCTGTATGGTGTGAAAAAATGCACGCTCAGTACCTCAGCAGGACAAAAAAAAAAAATTGTGATTGCTTTTAAAAAAGCAGTTTGCACCCCTCAAACAGCTTTTTTTTCCTTGGGCTTGGAAGAGGTACATTACTCAACTAAAAAAGTCATAATACACCTTTTACTGATAACTAAAAATATGATAGCCTCCTTCTGGAGAAGAACTGACATACCAAGATTTTCTGACATTGTGGATAGACTAAAGACGCATAATACCTTAGACCTAAAATTCTCAATAGCAAATGGATGCTTGCATAAATATGACAATAAATGGAGCATATGGAACACTAAATACCAAGATTTAGTTTAGTTTAGCTAAGACTTTTCTTGTTAATAAGTTTTTTTTTTCTTACTCTTAAACTAAAAGTAGCTTTCCAGCTATTTTCGATGTACATAGTTTGAACATGGAAATTCAAAGAAGATTATCTTACTAAGACAGATAAATTTTTTTGTAGTAGATATACAAATATGTACAGCTCTGTCTATGTTACTATCAAAACTCCTTTCTTTCCCTTCCCTACTCCTATCCCTTTCCTTCCCCCCTTTCCCTACTTACCAATGTGAATTACTACATAAACAAAGAGCATGTTTGTAAATTCTGCTAAAATACCTAATAAAAATATTTGAAAACAAAAAAGCAGTTTGCGGAGCAGTGGGTAAACAGCAATGCAGGAATGTCAGGAAGCCTTAGAAGGCAGCCCAAAAACCAACACCACTGATACACCACTATATAGCCTCCCCTTGCACTGCACAGTGACTGGTGTGTTGTACAGGCAAAATCGCTAGCAGCAGAAGCAGTTTTTGGTGTCTTCTTCCCTGCCTAACGCTCTCCCTACAAAATCATCATCAGCAGCAGCTCTCCCTATTCTGAGATCAGCATGAGTAACATGGCGGTCGGCGTGCACGCCCTTTTATACCCCCTGTGACACCCCCCAAAGCAAGCCAATCACTTGCATGCCCTTCTGAAAGATGGTGGTGACCCGTGCCTATGTCATCACGTTGCCCACAGTGTCCGTGGATCCTGATTGGCTGAAAAAGAGCGCAAAACAAACTTTTGAAACGCGACTTTGGCGCGTAAGTCGCCGACCTCGTGGCCGACCTCATCCTAGGGTCGGGTTTCGTTTCATGAAACCCGACCTTGCCAAAAGTCGGCGACTTTTGAATTTTTTTGACCCGTTTCGCTCAACTCTAGTGATTACACAAACTTTTAGCTAACTATTTGGGGCTGCAATTCAGTCACATAAATGCATCCCTAAGCCATAGTTACACTTAAAGTGGACCTTTCACTAGTTTTAGCATGTTAAACTGGTCACATTAGGGAATTGTGGCTGCAAAGCTGAATAAAACATTTTTACTTTTTAATTTATCATCTCCACTGCAGAGACATAAACTTGTAAAGTTTAGCTTCTAATTTTCCATTAAGACCAAGGGGGCATTAGCAGACACTAATTTCTGGGGGCTTGACTTGATTTTTTCCTCTGCATGACATTGACCAATTACAGTTAAGTCCATATATATTTGGACAGAGACAACATTTTTCTAATTTTGGTTCTAGACATTACCACAATGAATTTTAAACAAAACAATTCAGATGCAGTTGAAGTTCAGACTTTCAGCTTTCAGTTGAGGGTATCCACATTACAATTGCATGAAGGGTTTAGGAGATTCAGCTCCTTAACATGTGCCACCCTGTTTTTAAAGGGACCAAAAGTAATTGGACATATTAAATAATTGTAATTAAAATGTTCATTTCTAGTACTTGGTTGAAAACCCTTTGTTGGCAATGTCTGCCTGAAGTCTTGAACTCATGGACATCACCAGATGCTGTGTTTCCTCCTTTTTGATGCTCTGCCAGGCCTTCACTGTGGTGGTTTTCAGTTGCTGTTTGTTTGTGGGCCTTTCTGTCTGAAGTTTAGTCTTTAACAAGTGAAATGCATGCTCAATTGGGTTGAGATCAGGTGACTGACTTGGCCATTCAAGAATATTCCACTTCTTTGCTTTAATAAACTCCTGGGTTGCTTTGGCTTTATGTTTTGGGTCATTGTCCATCTGTAGTATGAAACGACGACCAATCAGTTTGGCTGCATTTGGCTGGATCTGAGCACACAGTATGGCTCTGAATACCTCAGAATTAATTCGGCTGCTTCTGTCCTGTGTCACATCATCAATAAACACTAGTGACCCAGTGCCACTGGCAGCCATGCATGCCCAAGCCATCACACTGCCTCTGCCGTGTTTTACAGATGATGTGGTATGCTTTGGATCATGAGCTGTACCAAGCCTTCGGCATACTTTTCTCTTTCCATCATTCTGGTAGAGGTTGATCTTGGTTTCATCTGTCCAAAGAATGTTCTTCCAGAACTGTGCTGGCTTTTTTAGATGTTTTTAAGCAAAGTCCAGTCTAGCCTTTTGATTCTTGATGCTTATGAGTGGCTTGCACCATGCAGTGAACCCTCTGTATTTACTTTCATGCAGTCTTCTCTTTATGGTAGATTTGGATATTGATACGCCTACCTCCTGGAGAGTGTTGTTCACTTGGTTGACTATTGTGAAGGGGTTTCTCTTCACCATGGAGATTATTCTGCGATCATCCACCACTGTTGTCTTCTGTGGGCGCCCAGGTCTTTTTGCATTGATGAGTTCACCAGTGCTTTCTTTCTTTCTCAGGATGTACCAAACTGTAGATTTTGCCACTCCTAATGATGTAGCAATTTCTCGGATGGTTTTTTTCTGTTTTTGCAGCTTAAGGATGGCTTGTTTCACCTGCTTGGAGAGCTCCTTTGATCGCATGTTTCCTTCACAGCAAAACCTTCCAAATGCAAGCACCACACCTCAAATCAACTCCAGGCCTTATATCTGCTTAATTGAGAATGACATAATGAAGGGATTGCCCACACCTGTCCATGAAATAACCTTGGAGTCAATTGTCCAATTACTTTTGGTCCCTTTAAAAACAGGGTGGCACATGTTAAGGAGCTGAAACTCCTAAACCCTTCGTCCAATTTTAATGTGGATACCCTCAAATGAAAGCTGAAAGTCTGAACTCCAACTGCATCTGAATTGTTTTGTTTAAAATTCATTGTGGTAGACCTAAAATTAGAAAAATGTTGTCTCTGTCCAAATATATATGGACCTAACTGCATTAGCAGCAGGCATCATACAGGGAAAGCAAAAGAACAAGCCCTCGCACAATGTCAGACCGGATTTTCTCTGTGTGAGATATGTAATGACTCACAGTCTGACTCTCATCACTGATCTCACTGTTGGCACTATTGACTGTGATTATATGGAGGAAAGTGATAGAGAGTAGAGATATGTGGCACCCCTGAGGGTCCAGTCACCACAGAGGTACTGCACCTCAGCCAGAGGTGTTGTACCCAACTCTCAGGTAAGGTGGGGGCACTATCCAGGACCCACACACTAGCACCCAACACTAGACCTCTTTAGGCCAAGGAGGAACTAGGTAGAGGGTGTGGCTGGAGGAAGTAGTTGAGGGTAGGACAGCTGGAGAGAGAGCTGACAGTTGGTAGTGGAGAGTTGTCATGGTAACAGGAGTTAGTTGGATGAGGAGTTAGGAAGAGAAGACAGCTGGTGCTGGGGACTGAAGGAGAGAGGAGCATGTCCCTGGACTAGCGCAGCGTGAAAGAAAGGAGGAGAGAAAGAAGGGGTCCTAGGGGCACAAGAAGTGAGGAATCCACCAGTGGCGCCCGAATCCACACTGACTGTAGTCGGGTGGAGGGACGAGTTCGCAGTAGCTGAACAGCCCCAGACTAGTGGAGAAACTAAGGACTCAGCTAGGAAACCGGAGGCTGTAGCACATGCAGTTGCTACTACATACACATTCACTGAAAGGGCAGCCGGATAGGATCAAGGGGACTAAGAGAACATCACCCGACAGGATCCGAGGCTGCTGGCTTGGGACACTGTGTGTGAAGGCGCAAGGCAGAAGAGGTGGGAGCCAGCACAGAGAGACAGCCAGGAAAGGAACATAAGAAGGGGGTTCTGGTACAGTGGACCCAAAACTACCTAAGAGCTGGCTGGACCATCAATCCGGAGGACACAGCAGCCCGGCTGGGGATTGTAACTTTAAGAACTGTGAGTAAAAGCATGAAGACTGCACTCCACTGTGTCCTCAGATTATTTACTGCGTCATCTGCTCTGCACTACAACCATTACCAACATCTGTAACACTAAAATTGCCCTGGGGCATAGCTCTACCCGTGGAGAGCTGT
Organism: Dendrobates tinctorius; assembly: GCF_039654945.1. Lineage (NCBI taxonomy): Eukaryota > Metazoa > Chordata > Amphibia > Anura > Dendrobatidae > Dendrobates > Dendrobates tinctorius. The sequence continues at coordinate 16,206,082 of NW_027361697.1, forward strand.
ATCAACTCTGCTGCATCACCAACAGCCCCAGCGGCCTATTTAAGCAGTGTTGGCTATCTCCTTTTTGCAAAATACCACGGGTGGCATCACAACTTTATTTCAACTAACTTCCCCATCTTTATTTGATTGGACACCCAGGGCCACGGACCGGGTCACCGCTGCCGTGACAAAACCCCTGAAGAACTGACAAAGGTCCGGACCGAGTCCCCCAGCCCTAGCGGGCGTTCCAGATATGTCTTGTTACAAACACTTCTTGCTGCTCTACTCTCACTGTCCTGTCAGCTCTGCTCTACTTGCCCTTGCCCCACACTGACAATGCCGTGGGTTGAAAGCTGCAAATGAGAAAGGGGTCCATAATGATGCACAGTTTACTCTACTCGCTTCACTTGTTCAGAATCAAAGTAGGTGCCAGCATTGAGATCAGTGAGAATATTACCCTGTGATAAAGGCCCATAGAGACTCAATGTGCCACTGCAGAGGTTACATACACTTGGCTGTTTCTATTCCCATTTGGCTCCATTTTTGTGTATTAAAATGATTTGTATTGTGAAATGAGCTCCTTTACCATTATTAATACTGTTATATTGATAGAGAAAACAGTGTTTTTTTGCTATTGGCTGTAAAATAAGTGTGAGGCTGTTTGGCGGACAGACTATCTGATCTGAGACCATATATACCATGTACAGTATCGTCAATCTTCATCCGGTATTCCTTCTTGCTGAAAAATGCTGCGATAATGAAAACAGAGAAGAAACATTTCATTCTTGGTGGTAAATTAACTATCTTATGTAACATGACAAAAGACTCAATTGGTTTCTGCAGTTTTACTGAAGAGCAAATGTTAGATTATCTAAAACACTCATCTCAGCAAAAGCTTTATTTCCACTTATAGGAATAATTTAACATTCACTTTCACTTGGTTTTGCTTTTAGCTGTAAGATATTTGTTCTCGGCAAGTCTAGGGTGGTTTAAGGTACCACGATCGAGACAGAAAGTGCAGCTCTGCCTGATAATGTATCAAATTCAAGTCGAAAATTGGTACTCATAATTGTTTGTTGAAATCTAAATAGAAACTGAAGAGTTGAAATGTAGATTGGATTTTTTTTAGGGAAATGATACATTTATTGTGAATTTGTTCAGCTAAAAATTGCAAGGTCCAGGATTTTAATCAGAGCTACTTGCATATAACAGGCCAATAGTCCATATAGCAACCAATTTCCAACTTACGTTGAACACTCGTCATACACATTATGTGGTTTGGTCGATTGTTTGGCCAGTTCTCCCATACACAGAAGTACTTGTAAGGGGTCAAAGGCTGGTAGCTGGAGGCGAGTGTCATGAGTTTGAAACCCTAGAATATTACAGAAAAAATAGTGTGTGTATGCTGGCAGTGTTTCTATTGGTATCTTCACCTTCAGGCCAGACCCGTTGTACTCCTCAACAGGCCCATTAGACTTCAAGACAATGACATTAGGCATTTGCATAAAAACTAGACATTCTTTACTTGGCAACACACTTAGGTACACAAGGCACTAGGCAACATACTTTACAACTTCTTCTGTCTCATACAGAGGTGCATGACACTTTACATGTGGACGGTACATAAGGAAATCAGATAAACCTCCATCTTCTCGATACAGGGACACATTGGTTGATATGTTAAGCTGTGAACCCTGCACCCAAAAAGTCTAATGTATTCCGGTAATGAGGGCCTCCCTCTAACATGTCCTCAGCTGGGCAAAACCCTTCTCTACAGGGCCCTCCAAGTCTGGTCAACACTGGACTTACTTTAATTCTACCACAAATAGGTTTCACCCACTTTCTTGCCGCACATGATCTCAGTCGCCTTTACAGTTCCTGAATGGAAACCTGTCAGGTCCCTCATGTCCCCAGAACCATCAGCAGTTGTGTCTCCATGTGTAAACACCCTGCCTAACAGTCCCTTTATTACATTAGATACATAAACAGATATTTAGAAAAAGTATTTCTAGTGTCCATTTATGATATGTAAATGAGGGCTTTGACTAGTTGATGAGGGCTTAGTGCCACCACACTAGTCGGCCCACTTAGATGTAATCACGCCCCTGTGGGCATGATAACATGAATTACAAGCGCGAGGACTATCACTATCTCTATATTTACCTCACGCATGCTTGCAGCTTCTTTGCCTCACTGCATTTATCCTCTGAAGCCAGGTGCACGCATCCCAGCTTTACAGAGGTGCTTTGCGCATGGTCGAGGATGAATGCAATGAGTCAAAGAAGTCTAATGCTAAAGAGGAACAGATCTATTGAAATTCACATTCGGCAGCTTTGACGGATTATCCCCCAAATTTAGATTCACAGTGAATACCTTTTTGTGAATAACAGTACTGCAAAGGAGTGGAATCTGAAGATGGAAACCGACTCTGCTGCAAAATTGCCAGTCCATTGCCCAGGGCTCCACTGGGAACCACTTAGATCTAATAGCCCAGTTACAGAACACCAATATGAAAGGTATGATAATATGGTGTAAGGTGCACCTACCATGTGAATAAAGGATGTCACAACTGCATGGCGCTATGGGAAAGCAAATGAGGCCATGTAAAATGACATTTGCTAGCTCACTGATGCTTCAGCAATTTGTGAAATGGCGCTGAACAAGTTTTTTTTGTTAATCTCAAATCAAATCTCAAAGTCTTAGAATTCCCGCAGGGTCAAAAATTTCTGGAAATTCGACTTGATCTGCTCACCTCTATTCAGTGCATATGGGGGACTTAATGCAGGTCTTCAGTCTAGAATGAAAAGTGTGACTGCAGACTTTTCAATCCCACCAACGCACGCACTGTGCTATGCGAGGATTTGGCAGTTTCTGAGCTGGGAAAAGGGTTGATGGATGCGATATGCATACTCTTGGGTAGAAGCTGTATAGTTGGTTCAGTACTCTTGTATGGAGTGAGGCCACACCCATTAGACGGCTTCTGCCCGGGAGCATGCATATTGCATAAATAGTTCCAGGCACAGAAACCTGCGACTCCTCGCAGCGCACAGTGCAGGCACTGGGGGATTCAAGAGTCTGCAGTCACACAGAGTGACTGCAGATTTTTCATTTTAGACTTGGCAACCTCTTCAAGTCTGGCTTCAGATATTATCAAAAATGTCTTCTTTTTTAGATATCTTCATAATTATTGCATGCAAATATAAAGGAAAAATCTTGCTACATAATCATCAACATCCTTTTGGATGAAGGAATATGTTATCAGCAACTAGAAATGGCTGATTAGTAGAATAGAAATGATATACAGCTCTGGCAACAATTAAAAGACCACCGCATCAAAACCCTGTCATTGACAGCCCATTCTCCAGACCTGAACCCCATTAAAAATCTCTGGAATGTAATCAAGAGGATGATGGATACTTACAAATCATCAAAAAAAGAACTGCTTACATTTTTGCACCAGAAGCAGTGTGAAAAGACTGGTGGCAAGCATGCCAAGACGCATGAAAGCTGTTTATAAAAATCATGGTTATTCCACAAAATATTGATTTCTGAACTGTTCCTGAGTTAAAACATCAGTATTGTTGTTTCTAAATGATTATGAACTTGTTTTCTTTGCATTATTTGAGGTCTGAAATCACTGGGTTTTTTTTTAATTTTGACCATTTCTCCTTTTCAGAAAAAAAAACACACAATGTATTGCTTGGAAATTCGGAGACAAGATGTCAGAAGTTTATAGACTGAAAGAACAATTTACATTATACTCAAAAATATACCTATAAAGAGAAAAATCAGACAAACTGAACATTTGAAAGTGGTCTCTTAATTTTTGCCAGAGCTGTATATAGGGTGGGCCGCACAAATAAATATCCTTCTTTTAGAGATTAGCGTATTAATTCTGAACGTAAAATAATTGATTTTGAATCTCACAAAAAAAAACTTGGATTAGTCAAAATCTGAATTTTCTTGTGAATCAATTCATTTTAATCCAGAAAAATAGTATCCCGCTGTCATTTTACTGGACTCAGTTTAGAGGCAGAAAGGCATTAAAAAGATAAATGTAATAGACCTCTCCCAGGTCCTCATCTGTCCTGCCACACAGCCCCCTCGGGCTCCGATCAGTCTCTTTGGTGCCTCCAGCACTGACCAGAACTCAAAATATCATGACATTATGAGGAGATGCAGATCTTGACATCACGTAAGGCCTTGTCAGTGATGGTGCAGCGCACATCATGACATCATGTGAGGCCCAGCCAGTAACAAAGACCTCCGCTTAAAGCCAGAGAAAGGGGAATATTACACATAAATATGCATATTTACACATACTGTACATATGCACAGAGTGAAAATTATCCTAGCAGGCCCATGTCAGCAGAACAGCATGGTTGTGTACTGACACTACTTCACCTGATGTCATTTTAAGTGTCAGCAATGGAAAAGTTAAAAGATGAAGATTAACAGAAGTGTGGGGTGTACTGCATTATTCTACTGGCTATGATTGTAAATGGCTATTTGGACAATCAGCAACTCCTGTAGCGGGAAAGTTCCTAATTTTTTTCATTATTGTGGACAGACCACATAAAGAAAATAGGGCTCTATGTGTTCCCCCCATGCTGTAGTTCAATGTGAACCTTTTTAGACCACATTAACTATCAATATCTAGTAAATACAGAAATTTTGCTCCAGTTCTTGCTAATAGATAAAAGGTAGTCCCACCATGAAATAATATATTCCACTATTAGTTCACGCAAAACATTTGATAGCGCTTAAAAATAAAGGGGCCTCACTTATCAAAATAGTGCGCTTTAAAGTATGTTTTCTCCAAAACCCAGCAACAATTATTTATGTTACTCACTTATATTGCACCATTAATTCCACAGCGCTTTATAGACATTATTGGCACTTTTCCCAATGGGGCTTACAATCTGAATTCCCTATCAGTATGTGTTTGGAATGTGGGAGGAAACCGGAGTACCCAGAGGAAACCCAAGCAAACACGGGGCGAACATACAAATGCCTTGCAGATGTTGTCCTTGGTGGGATTTGAACCCAAGACCCCAGCGCTGCAGTGCTAACCACTGAGCAACCGTGCAGCCCATTTCAGAGTAATGCATACACAACCAGTGTCTATTACTGCCTACAGTTCTGGCAAAATGAATCTACTGTCAGGTTCCCTTTAAAAACAGTTTCTTTTCCCCACTACTGGACATATTAGTTAGAAATCTAAAAGGGAAAAGAACGTAAGAGGCACCAGAACAGGCATGTGACAAAAGCTGCAGCAATCTCGTGCCACCTACCACTCATGCCTACTGCAGTCAATCCCCAGCCTCATAGTACACCACCACTGAGACCGGTGATTGACGACAGTCACACGTGGTAGACAGCATGTCATCACTGCATGCAAACAGACAACCTTATTTTACCCAAATCTAAAGCAACTCTGAAGTGAGGAAAACTATCAAGAAGTATTAATTTACAAACAGTACTTTATTTATTAGAGAAATAAGTGGATGTGATGCTGAAACTTCGAGTTAATTATATTAAAACATGATTTGGGCTACTTTATTTGCTAGTGAACAAATGTGTGTTTAAGGTGAATATACACCACTTATTGAGGCATCTATTTTACAGTTCAGTGCAGTTTTCTATTTTGGTCCAACCATGTTTGGCATATGGTCCCCACACCATTCCTGCCCATAGAAGGACTGCTGATGGCGAAGCATGTATCAGTTTCCATTTTATTAGTCACAACATAAGTTTGGTCAGCAATATTTACATAAGCCTCTGAAATACTGTAAGAATAAAGTCTAGTCACATGGGACCAAAATTAAACTCTTTGGATGCCATAATGCACACTATGTATGGAGGCCAAAAGGCACAGGATATCACCTAAATTACATCATACTTACAGTGAAGTTAGAAGGTGGGAATATCATGGTGTGGGTCTGTTTTTCACTATATATTAAAGAGAAGTACGGCTGATTAGGGCGCTCAGACCAAGACAGTCACCTGATGAAGGCGCATTCACTGCCGAAAAGCTTTGTGAGGACATAATGACCAAGTAAAGAAGTTTCTATTCCATCCAAAACAAGTGTCGGTCTTGGTCTGAGTGCCCTAATCAGCTGTACTTCTCTTTCATTGCATTTTACACCCTTCTGGGTGAGTGGCTTGGTGCAGCACGGACCCAGCAGACTTCCAACCATCCTGCAAGATCTGAAAGATGGAGGACCTGTGCTGACATCAGTATCACGTGACACCCCACGTGACCGGCTAAACTCTGAACCTGGAAGCCAGGACGACGAATGGTGCATGATAAGCACAGCAGGCTCTGAAAACGTGGTTATGCCGGCAGCATAACCACGGCAGGTTAGTGTACTTTGTTCCTAACCTCCTCTAGTTGACCACTGGGTATCACACCAGGAGCGCCCCCTCCTCTCTCCTATTTTGTTTCTGTTTTTCAGAATATAGCACTGGCAGACTTCATATGATTGAAGGAAGGATGAATGGATGGAAGGATAAAAAAATATAAAAGTTCAAATCACCCTCTTTTTGCCCCATTCAAAAAAACAAACAAAGACAAATATGGTATCGCCGCGTTCAGAATCACCAGGTCTAACAATCAAAAAAAGGATTAACCTGATCGCTAAATGGTGTACTGAGAAAAAAGTCAAAACACCAGAATTACGTTATTTTGGTCGCCACGACATTGAATTGAAACGCAATAACGGGCGATTAAAAGATTGCATCTGCACCAAAATGGTATAATTAAAAACGTCAGCTCAGCATGCAAAAAATAAGCCCTCACTCAACCCAAGATCGCGAAAAATGGAGACTCTACGGGTATTGGAAAATGACGTAATTTTTTTAACAAAGTTTAGATTTTTTTTTCACCATTTAGATAAAAAATATCCTAGACATGCTTGGTGTCTATGAACTCGCAATGACCTGGAGAATTATAATGGCAGGTCAGTTTTAGCATTTAGTGAACCTAGTAAAAAAGCCAAACAAAAAACAAGTGTGGGATTGCACTTTCTTGCAATCTCACCGCACTTGGAATTTTTTTCCTGCTTTCTACTTTAGTACACGACTTGGTAAAATTAATGGTGTCATTCAAAAATACAACTTGTCCCACAGAAAACAAGCCCTCACATGGCTATATTGACAGAAAAATAAAAAAATCATGGCTCTGAGAAGAAGGGGAGCAAAAAAACGAAAACACAAAACCGAAAATACCTCCGGTCATGAAGGGGTTAAAACCCCAAATACATACATTCATATAAAAAAAACAATTTAAAGCATGCTTGGTGTTTCAGGTGACATTTTAGAATGAACTATCATGTACAGTTGTGTGAAAAAGTGTTTTCTCCTTCCTGATTTCTTATTCTTTTGCATGTTTGTCAACACTTAAATATTTCAGATCACCAAACAAATTTAAATATTAGATAAATATAACACAATAAAATGCAAAATGCAGTTTTTAAATGAAAGTCTTTATTATTAAGGGAAACAGAAGTCCAAACCTACGGGGCCCTGTGTGAAAAATAATTATCCCCTACACCATAAATTAACTGTGGCTTATCACATCTTTGAGAAGCTGAATTTCAATTACCTAGCCACACGCAGGCCGGATTACTGCCACACCTGTTCTCAATCAAGAAATCACTTAAATAGGACCTGCCTGACAAAATGAAGTAGACCAAAAGATCCTCAAAAAGTTACGATCCAAAGAAATTCTTGAACAAATCAGAAACAAAGTAATTGAGATCCATCAGTCTGGAAAAGGTTATAAAACAATTTTTCAAGATTTGGGACTCCAGAGAACCATAATGAGAGCCATTATCCACATATTGTAAACACATGGAACAGTGGTGAAGCTTCCCAAAAGTGGCCGAATGTCTAAAATTACCCTAAGAGCGCAGCGTCGGCTCATCCAAGAGGTTACAAAAGACCTCACAACAACATCCAAAGAACTGCAGGCCCCACTTGCCTCAGTTAAGGTCAGTATTCTTAACTCCACCATATGAAAGAGACAAAAATGACCTGCATTCCAAGATGAAAACCACTGCTGAGCAGAAAGAACATAAAGGATAGTCTCAGTTTTGCCAGGAAATATCTTGATGATCCTCAAGACTTTTTGGAGACTACACTGTGCACTGACGAGACAAAAGTTAAACTTTTTGGAAGGTGCATGTCCCATTACATCTGGAGTAGAAGTAACATTTGTTATTCCTTTCAGTTACTCTTTTGTGATGTGTGGTTTGTCTCATGTCTCCTAGGCAATTAGTTTCAGCACATCCTGTTGCTGCTCCACTGAGTTAGTGCTGCAGAGCATTCATCTTCCTGCTGATTTGGTCAATATGCTTTGAGATACCAAATTGGAGGATGAAGAGAAGCAGGAGGTGGTGCAGAAACTGGTGTAGGAGGTGAAGGAAACCCTGGTAGAAGCAGGGCCAGCAAATCTTGGGGTTGGTGGCACATGTGCCATGCCAGGACGTGACTCGTCCTTGACTTCCACAATGTTTACCAAGTGTGATGTAAGGAAAATGTAGCATCACTGGTCACAAGCACTTGTCCACATGTTGGTTGTTAAGTGGCAATCCCAGTGAGTGCATTGGTAAGGGCACAGGTGTTGTTCCCATGCTGGTACAAGGAGGGAAGGGAGAAATAGTGGTGGTTGGGGACCGAGTAGCAAGGAATGGCTGCTGCCATGAGTCAGCAGAAATCCTCTGTGCCTACAAACATAAATGGCATCAATTCCACGGCAAGCACCTTGGAAATGTGTCCATTCAGCGTTTGGGTCTGTGGATGGCTGTGAACTTTCTTTTTTTTTCCAAGGCCTGGGGTAAGGATAGCTGAATGCTGTGCTGGGACAAGAATTTGGAAGTGCCTGATGATGGTGCCTCAGAATGTGCAAGGACAGGTGTAGTTTTTGTCTCAGAACTCTCTTTAAAAAAGTCCCAGACTAGGTAACACCTAACTCTTTAACAGAGGAATTCGTGAGTATCGGTGCTCTGCAGAACAGTTGCCCACCTTCTCCTTCTGGTCACCCCACTGCCTCTTCCTGCCTCTTTTGGTGCTGCTGATCCCTCCTCCACAGCGGTGCTGGCCTCTCTCTGTATGAAAGCTTCCCAGGTAGGGTCAGTGACTTTGTCTTCCACCACTGCACCCTGATTCTCCTGACTTGGTGACATAACAACAGCCCAACTTATCGGTAAATATATCTCATCATCATCTACCTCTTTAAGCAAAATTTTACATTCCCGACTGTCATCTTCTTGGGACTGTGGTTGCTTTAAGTTTTGTGCATCACTAAACAGTATGTCCTTTACCTCTTTGAACATGCAGGCCACAATCAAGAAATTATGATGTAAAGAGCTCCTCAGAGTGTCACTTGGGACTCAATATGGTGCTAGGAAGGAGGATCATGCAGTGTTCTTCTTTCTCTAAACAATGTTTCTCATTTAAACCAAAAATCTCCATTTTGGTCTCATCCATAGCCCAAACATTGTTCTAATAGCTCAGGTGATCTTTAGTAAACTGCAGACAGCAACACTTTTTTTGGAAAGTAATGACTTTCTCACTGCTATACTGCTATGCACACCATTGCACACCTCATAGTGTGTTCATGAAAATTAGTATTAGCTAAGTCATAAAGTCCTTTAGTTGCTTAGGGGTTATCTTGGGTTTCTTTTTGAGAACACAGAATATTATACACAATGGTGGACACTGACAGAAGAGGGCCCCTGTGCATGAACAATATGTGGGCCCTTTTGCAGTCCAAAAGCTCATCATAATGCACAATTCCATCTACTTTGGAGGTGGAAAAGGACCCCAATACATATGGGGTCTTTGTGTGGCTGTACAGGTTGCACAAAATATATGTCCAACCCTGATTATATGTCTTGCTCTTGGAGAGATCTTTGTTAGTTTACCATACCTGGAGGAGGGAAACAATGGTTTTGAATTTATTCCATTTGTACACAACTAGTTTGACTTGGATTGGAAAGACTAGAAGCAATGGGATGAAACTGAATGGGAAGAGACACAGATTAGATATTAGAAAAAACTTTTTGACAGTTAGAGTGATCAATGAGTGGAACAGGCTGCCACGAGAAGTGGTGAGTTCTCCTTCAATGGAAGTCTTCAAACAGAGGCTGGACAGACATCTGACTGGGATGATTTAGCGAATCCTGCTTTGAGCAGGGGGTTGGACCAGATGGCCCAGGAGGTCCCTTCCAACTCTACGATTCTATGATTCTATGATTCTATGGTAGAGTTTAGGGATGAGTGGACTTGTGGATGTTTGGGTTCATTGGGTTCCACTGAACTGGAGTCCAAAGTTCGGTTTGGGTACCAGAACTGTTAGTGAACTTGAATCTGAACCCAAACCCCATAAAAGTCAATGGATACATGAACTTTGATGCTGTAAAATAGTTGTAAAATGGACCTAGTAAGGGCTGCAAAAGGAAGCAAAATGGGGCTAAGAGCAAAATGGGGGTAAGAGCCGGACAATTGCCCTCCAAACAAATGTCGATAGTAAAAAGACTTAGAGGGGTTTTCTCACGAGTAAAGTGACTTTTGAAGTTGATGTTAAACAATACATCTTGGAAATATAATAATGTCCACAATTGGATGTGTTTCAAAAAAATGTTCCTCAGCTCAGAAAATCCTTTAAATGTGCCTCTGCTATGTACTGTGTAGAGGCTATTTTGTAGAGTATTGCGACAGAGGTTGTTTTGTACATTGCACCAACAGAGTCTGTTTTGTAAAGTCCCCTACAGAGGCTGTTTTGCAGAGTACATCCATAGAGGCTGTTTTCAGATACCCCCAACAAGGGTATTTTGCAGAGTACACCTACAGAGACTGTTTTGAACAGAGGGTGTTTTCAAAGAACCCCCAATAAGGCTGTTTTTCAGAGTACACCCAAAGAGACTTTTTTCAGAGTACCCCCAATAAGGATATTTTGCAGAGTACCCCTACCCACAATGAGGCTGTTTTTCAGAGTATCCTACAGAGGCTGCTATGCAGAGTACCGCCACAGAAGCTGTTTTGTGGAGCACTCCCACAAAACTTAACCCAGTCTCTCAAAGGAACCACGCCCTGTCCTTACACTATTCAGAGAAGAATGGTCCGACAATTAGGCAGACTGGGTCGTGTGGTGCACAGACCAATCACAGCCATGCCAATACTCGGCACGGTTGCGATAGTTGCAAAAGTGCCCACAGCCAAAAAGCTTGTTTATTAACTGTACCCTTTCAACAAGCTTTATTCAACATCTGAACAGTGAATACTAAAACAGACTTCCGTGAGAAGTCCGTGTTCGGAGTTCAGCACCAGACACTAGATGTCCTGTACAAGCCCCGAACTTTTAGAGTTTGGGTTTGCTCATCCCTAGTAGAGTTTAAACTTTTTGAGATTTTTTTAACCCTTTGTAGCCATGTGTTGTGAAGATCAGTCTTTAAAGCAGTTTGCCCACTCACACCTGATTGTCATCCCATTGATTGAAAATATCAGACTCTAATTTTCCTTTCTTATTATCTGCTAAACAAAAAGATTCACATACTTTTGTCACTTAAAGATGTGATATTGGATCACTTTTCTCAATGAAAACAAATGTCAACATTTTATATTTTTAGGTATTTGTTTGATTTGGTTCCCTTTATCTACTTTTAGAACTTCTGTGAAAATCTGATGGAAGTTTAGATCAAATTTTTGCAGAAATTTGATATATTCTGAAAGTTTCACAAATTTTGAAGCATCAATGTAATGATAAATAATAATAATAATTTTATTTCTATAGCGTCAACATATTCCACAGCACTTTACATTATAGGGCTGTAGCTGCACTCCCAAACTAATTGTCAGTTATACATTGCTTTTCCATTTTCTATCTATCAATCCTTTGTTGCATAAGTGTTGCATTACATGACCAGCTAGAGTCAGGACAATTTCTATTGTTGGGATTATAGTGTAATTTTCTTTCACTCTATATGTGGCACCCCTGAGTGTCCAGTTGCCACAGAGGTACTGCACCTCATCCAGAGGTGTGGTATCCCACTCTCAGGTAAGGAGGGAGCATGACCCAGGACTCTAACACTAGCACCCAACACGCACCAGTTAAGTCAGGGCATCTGGGTGTACCCTTGGGGAGGATGGCCTCATCCCAGGCTGGCTAGGAAAGGGTGTTGGGGAATGAGTTGAGAAAGTGGAAAAAGGGGAGGAGCTTAGAAGTTGAGAGTGAGTGAGCAGTGACAGTTAGTGGGAGGAGTTAGTGCTGAGGTATGAAGATTGTTCTGGAAAGAGTCAGTCTGTCAGAGATGGAGAAGGACTGCAGTAGGAAGAGCTGGAGAGAGAGTTGTGAGGGGAGCCAGAAGGAAGCCCCTGGGAGGACAGAAGGGGTCATTGGGGCACGGGAAGTGCATAAGTCACCTGTGGGGCCTGTATCCAGAAATGGAGAGACCAGGTCACAGTGGGGGAGCTGGCCCCTAAGACTAGTGGTGGACTACTAGACTCAGCAAGTTGGAGGCAGAGGTAACTATACGTAACTCAGCCACAACCACATCCATTCACCGAAAAGGTAGCCATCTAGAATTCCGGGGTCTGACCAACGTCACCCGATAATGTCTGCGGCTGCTGGCTGGGGACACTGTTTGTGAAGGTGCTGTGCAGAAGAAGTGGAAACCAGTACAGTGAGACCACCAGAAGGGAAACACACAGAAGGGAGTCCTGGAAAGGTGTATCCCAATCTACCTAGGAGTTTGCTGGAGCCCTCACCTGGAAGACAAGGCCACAAGCGGGCACCTGTGTACACAAGAACTGTGAGTAAAAGTCTGGAAACTGCACCCAGCTGTGAAATCTGTGTCATTTTACATCTCACCTGCCCTGCACCACACTCACCACAGCAGCCACCATCTTTAATTATAACATCCTAACTGCCCTAGGACACAGCTCTTACCATGGAGAGCTTAACCATATTTGCTGCCCTAAAGCCATCCCAAAGGATCTGATTGCAGTGTCGGCTACCCTTGCCAAATACCACGGGTGGCGTCACGACTAAACCCCCTACTTACTACACCATCATCATCTCTTATTAATTTTACTGGATGCCCTGGGCCACGGACTGGGTCACCGCTGCTGTGACATCTTCTTTAAGAATCGACCGGCCCGGTACCAAGGAACCTAAGGCCCTGTGGGGCGCTTCATATACTTTCCTGAATAAATAAATAAACTATAGCATACAGTTTGATAGGTTGAACTGTGATCTCCATCATGATAATGGTGTGACGATTAGTAAGGTGAAGCTGTGTGTAGAAACCTGGTAGCTCTTAATATTGCTTCCAGGCTTTGTTTAATCTCTATATAGGGATCTGAACTTAAGCAGGGGTCCCTGGGTTACATTCACAGAGTGGCTCCGGGCCAGTACAGTGAGCGGGCAGAGGAAAGTAGATGCCCTAGGTCAAAACCAGAGAGGGCTGAGTCAGGACAAAATCTGAAGTCTGAGATGTGGTCAGGAGAATGCCAAGATCAATACCAGGAAGACAGAGTCAGATTCAGATTAGCAGATGGTAAGTCAAAATAGTGAACAGTCAGGGTCAGTATGTACATACTTATAACCGTTAGCTTCTTGCTAAATGTTGGGGAATTAAATAAAGTGTGACCACTCCCAAGACTCAAAACAGAAAGCTAATCACATCGGAAGAATAGGAGTAACCCACAAGCTTCCTGACTGGGTGGCATCACAAGTATTAACTGTACTGTGTGGTTAAGTGGACCAGGCCCAGCACCATGTGCAGTGTAAGTCTGATGCCACCTTGCTACAGAGGCAGAAGTAGTAGTGGCAAGCTCAAACTTGAATAAAGTACAGACACTGTTTAATCATCATCATTACCTTTGATCTATGATACAATCTGGGCAAAAATATGTTTTTTGTCCATCCCTTTAAGAAACCAGGGCACTGCTGTCAGTATCTTTGATATTCCCTGTGGAGAACTTCAGTGGTGCATTCCATGCAGTTTCATCACACAAGAACTGAGTTGATGACCACCTTCACAGAACATAAAGCCATGTAATCCCCCCACATGCATGCGATCACATGATCTAATTAAAGAGCAGTATACCATGAATTTCCAGATATAAAAGAACTACTAGATCCAGTAACATTAGCTAAATTATATATATATATTAGGGGACTAGTGACAGGATAAATAAAAAAAATGGACTGCTATTTTAAAGGAGACAGAAATAAAATATGTTTCTCAATCAGCTCGTTTGTATACCAGAAGATTTTCTTCTGTATTTCAACCAGAAAAAAATTAGAATTATTTATATTATGTCCTATATAACCATTTAGATTGGAAATGATCATGCTAACGTTAAAGCCTCTGGCATTTGATTAACTATTTCCCCCTAAATTTGTTGTAGGAATTAAGGGAACTGTAAGAGACAAGCATATCTGCAATATGCCCGCAAGGGGAACTATGAATGACATTTACCTCTAAATTAAAGGCAGAGACTAGGAAATGAAATACATGCTTGTGCACTTTAAAATTTAGTTAACATCATATTTGTATTATTCTGTTTAACTGAACAGTGGAGTCTTCTTCAAGCGAAGTAGCCTACCACAGCCTCAACATAAATTACAATAAATCAGATGATAGAATCATCTTGCAAGTGACCTTCCATTCACTAGTCTTGATATTTAAATGTAAAGGTGTCTTGAGGTCTGAGATCTTTTCTCAATCGGTTCTGGGTAAATACTATCTGACATATGTCTTGTTATTTTCACCATGACCCTGGCAGTGATTGACAGATCACCTTAAAAGGATATACCATTCTGATAAAGGTTGTACTTTTTCTCCTCGCAAAAATGCAGAACAGGTACACAGATCTCATTCCATTCATATCAGTAAATTGACATTTAAGACTCAGTGTACTGTTGAGATTCTGCAATTTTTCTCTCTGCGTTCAAATCAATGTCTTAACTAATTGCGATATTAATCTGAGCTACGGACAAATTTGTCATCTGCTTAATGTCATCCAAGAGCTTCATGTCAACCATGCAGAAAAACACTCTGCTTCTGCCTATAGGCACAGAGCTTAATATCTGTGTAAATGTCTTGTGGAATCATGAAAAGCTCTGGACTAACCTCTTTGGCTCCTTAGCTGTTCATTGGCAGTTTTCAGACTAAAAGCAGGTTCTGTTGTGTAGTATAAAAATAAAGTAAACAAAATTGTAATAAACAATATATTTGTAAATCAATAGAAATAAACTCTATATTAAAGAACACTCCAGGGAAAATAAGAAAAATTATTTAATTCAAGCTTTTTTTTACATTTCTCCTTCATCTTACAGCAGAAACCATTGTAACTCCGATTTTAGATGTTAACTAGCTTTTCAAGACTATAGAATGGCAAATAAATCTAGTTAGACAGTGATACATCCTTCCACAAAGTACTGCATAGCTAGGAGATTTACTATTCTTGGTCTTTAGAAAACTGATTGATGATCTATTTCACTATCTATAGTTGTGTGAAAAAGTGTTTGCACCCTTGCTGATTTCCTATTTTTTGCATGTTTGTCACTCTTAGGCCAGGGTCACACTTGCGAGAAACTCGCACGAGTCTCACATCTCATTACCCCGCACTGCCGCCAGCACTCGAAACGGAGCGCTCAGCTGCATAGAAATACATGCAGCCACACACTCCGGTCACGAGTGCCGGCGGCAGGGTCGAGTATTGAGACGCGAGACTCGTGCGAGTTTCTTGCAAGTGTGACCCCGGCCTTAGGGTGGGTTCACACTGAGCATTTTTTGCTGCGTATTTAATGCTAATTTTCAGCTGCTTTTTATAGTATCATCAAAGTGTATGAGATTTCAGAAATCTCATGAACACACATTGTTTTTTTGTCAACTGAATTTTGGGCTTTGCAGCATTTTTTTGACATAGAGAGAAGGTCCCCAACCTTTCTGACCTAGAGAGTCACATTCATCTATGAAAGAAGGTTGCGAGCCACATTTAGCTCTGAGAGAGGGTCTCGAGCCACATTCAGCTTCTGCCCCACTCACAGTAATGACAACCAGAGCCCCCATTACCAGTATAATTACAGTCAAAGCTTTTCCACTGAAATCACACCAAGGCAGTATGCCAAGCTTTATGGTTTCCTATCTTACCCCCATTCAGATCTGCTCTTCTGTGCAGGGCTACACACAAAAGTCACCATCTGGAGATCTGCTCTTAACAGCTGTTTACTACACCTGGTGATAATGCACCAAGCTGGCAGACAGTCGCGAGCCACAAATCACAGACCTGCGAGCGACATGTGGCTCCCAAACTACAGGTTGTGGACCCCTGACATAGAGAATGTCACTTCTTTCAGGGTTTTTTCAGCATTTTTGCAGCATTTTTCACCCTTTGACTTGAAAGGATAGTTTAAAAATGCTGCAAATATGCAGGGTGACTTTTTTGCAGTGTATTTGTTGCAGAAAAGTCAAGGACAGCAGGATGTGACTTCACAGTCAGCTCTGCTACCTCTATATGACAGGCTGCGTGGTTGCATGATGCGACCATCCAGCCTGCCATCCAGCAGAGACACTGAGCACTGGACCCAAACCCCATTTACTTGAATGGGGGGCCTGACAATACCTTTTTTGCAACTCTGTCATGTGCATGACAGTGCGACAAACATCACTTTGATTGGCGGTGAAACCATCCCTGAAGGTCAGACAGTCATGGTTCCCACACTGTCAAAAGACAGCATGAGTGCTCAGATGTGATCAGAGGTATAAAGTTTACTGGTGTCAGCTGTTTTTTAAAATATTTAAATAATTAAAAAAACGGCATGGGGTCCCCCAATTTTTGACAACCAGCTTTGCTAAAGCAGACAGCTGGTATTCTCAGGCTGGTAAGGGGCCATGGATATTGTCCCCCAGCCTTAAAATAGCAGCCCGCAGCCGCCCAGAAAAGGCATGTCTATTAGATGCACCAATTCTGGTTATTTTCCTGGCTCTTCCCACTTGACCTGTAGCAGTGGCAAATGGGGTTCATATTTGCGGGGTTGATGTCACTTTTGTATTGTCTGATGACTTCAAGCCCACGGCATAGTAATGGAGAGGTGTGTATAAGCCACCCATCCATTACTAATCCTATAGTTACATGGTAAATAATGACACACAGCCCTAATAAAGTTCTTTATGTCAAATAAAGCAAAACACACTTTTGCTTTTGTATTTAAAAATAACAAATATAGTTATGCTCACCTATTGCCTATTCCACCGAATCCCTTGTCTTCTGTAACAAAACAAAAATAAAAACAACAATATCCCTCACTTCCGTTGTTTTGTCCCACGCCGTTATATATGTCGGGAGGATAAAAAGTTTTCAACCTGCATGGTGCCAATATGCAACTGTCCAGGCTAAAAACCACTGGTAAATGAGCTGCTGCGAGCACAGCCTCAGTGAGTTGTACTTTTGAACAACACCATTGGTTTTACCATGTTGTGTACTACAAAACAGGAAAAAAGTTCCAAGTGTGGTGAAATAGCCAAAATAAGTGCAATCCCACACTTGTTTTTTGCTTGGCTTTTTTGCTAGGTTCAATAAATGGTAAAACTGATCTGCCAATATGATTCTACAGGTCATCATGAGTTCATGGACACAAAACATGTCTAGTTTCTTTTTTATCTAAGTGGTGAAAAAAAATTCCAAAATTTGTTAAAAAAAATTGCACCATTTTCCAATACCCGTAGCATCTCCATTTTTCATTATCTGGAATTGGGTGAGGGCTTATTTTTTTGTGCACCGAGCTGACGTTTTTAATGATACCACTTTTGTGTAGATGCGTTCTTTTTATCGCCCGTTATAGCAAAAAAAGTATTTCTGGTGTCTTGATTTTTTCTGTCGCTACGCCGTTTAGCGATCGGGTTATTCCGTTTTTTTATTGATATATCGGGCGATTCTGAATGCGATACCAAATATATGTATGCGTGATTTTTTTAAATTATTTTATTTTGAATGGGGTGAAAGGGGGGTGATTTAAACTTTTATATTTTTTTATTTTTTTCATATTTTTGAAAATATAGCTTTTCTTCTATCTATGTAATATACTGTATATATACATATATATGTGTATGTGTCACTAACATCTTTATATCTATCTATCCTATATGTACATATCTATTGTATCTATTCTATTTTAACCTGTCATTCTGTGATTTTACTGTACGAGGCAGATGAATTGCCAGCTTTTCAAAGGATCTAGAGGTATGGTTCTACAGGAAGTAGTTTTTTTCCTCTGGTGGCACTCAACTTTATTAGCAGGCACAAAGAGGAACAAGTTAGCCCCCAAAACACATGAAAAAAATGCACCAAAACCGCAGCAAAAATGCAAAAAAATGCACCAAATGATGTGTTTTTGCTGCAGCTTCTTTCCTGCCAAGAAATCAGGTTTTGCTGCAGAAAAAAAGCAGCAAAAACGCCCAGTGAGAACATTCCCTTAAATGTTTCAGATCACCAAGCTAATTTAAATATTAGACAAATATAACACAAGAAACACAAAATGAAGTTATCTAGAAAGTCTCTATTATTAAGGGAACAAGAAATTCAAACTTACAGGGCTTTGTGCGAAAAAGTGATTGCCCCCCCACCTTAAAACATAAATTAACTGTGGTTTATCACATCTTTTGGAAGCTGAGTTCAAATTTCCTAGCCACATCCAGGTCTCATTATTGCCACAACTGTTCTCAATCAAAAAATAACTTAATTAGGACCTGCCTGAAGATCCTCAAAAGCTAGACATCATGCCGCAATTCAGAGAATTTCTGGATCAAATGAGAAATAAATTAATTGAAATCTGTCAGTGTTTAAAAGGTTAAAAAGTCATTTCTAAAGGTTTGGGACTCCAGCGAATCACAGTGAGAGCCATTATCCACAAATGGGGAACACATGGAACACTGGTGAACTTTCTCAGGAGTGTATGGCCAAACAAAATTACCCCAAAAGCGCAGCAACAACTCATCCAAGAGGTCACAAAAGTCACCTAACAACATAAAAGAACTGAAGGTCTTCCTTACTTCAGTTAAGATCAGTGTGTTCATGACTCCACCATAGGAAAGAGACTGGGCAAAAAATTCCTGCATGGCAGAGTTCCAAGATAAAAACCACTGCTGAGCAATAAGGACTCAAAAACTCATCTCAGTTTTGCCAGAAAACATCTTGATGATCCTCAAGAGTTTTGGGAAAATACTCTGTGGACTGACGAGGCAAAAGTTGAACTTTTCAGAAGGTGTATGTCTCGCTGCAAGTAATGCAGGATTTCAGAAAAGGAACATCATACCAACAGTAAAATATGGTGGTGGTAGTGTGATGGTCTGGGGCTGTTTTGATGCTTTAGGAGCTGGAATACTTGCTGTGGTAAATAGAACCATGAATTCTGCTGTCTACCAAAAAATCCTAAAGGAGAATGTCCGGCCATTTGCTTGTGACCTCAAGGTGAAATGCACTTGGGTCATATAGCAGGATAAAAGCACACCAGCAAGTCCACCTCTGAAAGGGTTAATAAAAACTAAATTAAGACTTTGGAGTAGTATAGTCAAAGTTCTGACCTTAATTCAAATGAGGTGCTGTGTGGCATGACCTTAAAAAGGCAGTTCATGCTCGGAAACCGTCAAATGTTGCTGAATTATAGCAATTATGCAAAGATGAGTGTGCCAAAATTCCTACAGAGCATTGTAAAATACTCATTGCCAGTTATTGCAAAAGCTTGATTGCAGTTGTTGCTGCTAAGGGTAGCCCAACCATTTACTGCTTAGAGCGCAATTACTTTTTCACACAGGGCCTAATAGGTTTGGATTTCTTTTTCTCTTAATAATAAAGACCTTCATTTATTAACTGTATTTTGTGTTTACTTGTGTTATCTTTGTCTAATGTTTACATTTTTTTAGTGATTTGAAACATTTAAGTGTAACAAACATGCAACTGAATAGAAAATTATAAATGGAGCAAACACTTTTTCACACAACTGTATCTATCTATCTATCTATCTATCCATTGCAAAAAATGAACAAACCAACCTGATATATAAAAATAAGAACTGAATACATGACACCAAAATGAGTGAAACATAGTGAGATTGAACTTGAGAAAGGTTTACACTATTTTTCACTAGTTTTGGAGTCCTGCCTACATTTCAAATTTTTATCTATCTATCTATCTATCTATCTATCTATCTATCTATCTTATAACAAATAATAGCAATTTATAAAAATAATGGTATTACCAATGTTAGAATGATGCAAGAGCAATGTAACAATGCCAAAGAAGCATGTCTTCATTGTTGCAGGATCAGTGGTCACTCCAAATCTTCTGTGTGCGGTGTTTGGTCAGTACTGAATTAGAAGACAGTTTACAAACAAGTTATTTGTGTGGGTTGGCAATCATGACACTTTTTGATTTTTTTTAAATGAACATTTGCAATAAAGATCAAATGAGCTTCTATACATCTCAGATAACAAGTTTCACACCTATCGAGCACAAGTTCAGATGATGTGTAAAATGTTTCTTTGCTTTACACTTGTTAATTTCTATAGTTTGAAATTGAAAATTGATTTACAGTTTCCATATGGATTTCTGAGCAGCTAGGGTTTTTTTTAGTTCAGTATAAAAACTGAAAACACATGTTTAGTTCCAATGAACATGTTGTCTACCCGTGAATTTGCTTTTATTGAAGAACTACTAAGTATGGCCAAAAGTAAAATATTCTCCACTTATTTATTCCCTGCAGTACCTACATTTTCTAGGTGTGGAATCCAGACAGAATACTGTTGTTTCTTTTCATGCTCGATGTCAAAAGATGGGGAAACTGCAGACCTATTTTAAACCTATTTGTTATGAATGGGTCACCGAGGAGGATAGCCGTGGAGCGTACCTACGATGATCCTAGACGCCTCGGCACAGCCAGAGAGCTAACTAAGCCTAAAGCAAGAAAGGGGAAATCTAAACTGCCCCGGAGCAGACCCCAAAGGAATAGATAGCCCCCAAACATATTGTCGGTGAGACAAGATGAAAACACAAACGCAGGCAGAAAAATAGACTGAGCAAACGATGGGGCCCACACTGACTAGACAGGACAGGAAAGGAAATATACTGTCTGCAATCACGCAAAACACCCTGCAAAAATCCAACACGTCTGATGCAAAAAACACTGAAGTCACACGACTTTGCCCCCCACTATATAAGCACTCTGGTATATTCTGAAAGCAAAGCAAAAAGAGACCAATATAAAAGGGAACAAAACAAACTGGCACATGCAGTAACATATGGCCGGTGATTCAGCACAGCCACAGCCAGAGCTAGCTGACCTGCACAAAGCAGAGATAAACAAAACCAGATCAAATGCAAACAGAATAGCAAATGAACCACTCAGCTGAACATGCAGGGAAAGAGCAGGAGACATCAGACCTCAGGCAGCACAGGAAAAAAATCACCAGCAGGGATAGAGGGAGTCAGCTGTCTTAAATCCCAATCAGAAACCCAAGATCGCCAATCGTCTTCCTCATTATCAGGTGGCAAGCCTCTGTCAATCAGATGAGCTCCACTACCTCCAGTAACCACCAGAGGGAGCCCAGAAAGAGAACTCTCAATCTGACCAGCTCCACTATCTTCAGTAATCACCAGAGGGAAGCCAGAGAGAGAATTCACAACACCTGTTAGTATGAATTTCTATTTTGTCTGCATGTGCAAGTCATTGATTTTATATTCTCCTTTGAAAGTAATAACTTAGGACTCTTACTTTTTTATATAAACAGCTTGACATCTGATTTTTATAGTATTATTATTATTATTATTATTATTATTATTACTGTTATTATTAAATGCCTTCCTGCATTGTGAGTTCTTGAACTTCACTGTCAAAAATAAAACATCCAACCCTGGTATTGCCTGGTGATGAGGATTTAGGTCAAGGTGGACTCACGGAGTAAGGGCATTAGCACAGCATCTTGGAAAGCACATAGAACAGGGAGGACCTGGACAATAGACTATGCTGGACAGCAGACAATCAAGCATGTTAGGACATACTAGAAACGACCAAAACAAAAGGGAAAATGAAGAGGAAAATGGACAGTCTAAAGCAGTGCTCCGATGTAGATTCATGGTAGATTCTAACATTGTGCAAACATACTCTAACAACAGTTTACAGTGAATGATGGGTTAACCAGAAAAAGATGGAAATGATGGAAATCACCAAAGTCTAAATGAAAAACATTAGAGTCAATAATCTGACACAGAGGTGTGTTTAATTAGGTCTTAAAAAGGTCTTGGGTAGAGGTGAGCTAATAAATTTGAGTGGAATTAAATTCTCGAATTTTACAAAAATCTCAATTCAACAAAATGATAATTTTTGTAATGCATTTCCGTGTGTACTTAGCGAAATGGCAGTACTTTAAAGGGCCATTAAAATGTTAAAAAATTAAAAATTGTTATACTTGCTTTACTCCATCCCCTCCCAGTGTCTCCGTATCACCGGTCATTGCCGCATCTTCAGATCAACAAAGCTCAGACTGAAATTTTGCTGGTCTGGGACTTCCTGCTTTGATGAGACACGGGAAGGTTCTGCACAAGCATGCGAAAGTTCACAACGTCATGTCAAAAATGTGCACTTAATAGATGGTTGTGATATCTATCATCAGTGTGAGCTTAACAAACAATCACAAAAAGAGGTAAAATGTGATCAAGAGAAAATACCCAGATGTATAAGAAATTCAAAGACATGCGCTCCCACCATCAAGAAGTTTTCACCAGAATGCTGGTGTAAAACTGTGAAATGTCACAAATTTGCAATGTAAACTTATTGAAAAGGGTTTTAAATACATTGTGGTTGTATTGTTTAAAATGGGGTCACTTCTAGAGGTTTTCCTACACATAGGCTCCTCAATGTGACTTCAAAATTGAACAAGTCGATACAAATATAGATTTGGGAAACTTTCTTAGGCTGGGGTCACACTGTGTTATGGCAGTCTGTTTAACTGACTGCGTTACCTTGCGGAATACCGCGGTGTAATGCAGTCCATTAACGCTGCCATTCAGCCCCATTATGTGGCGCATCGCAATGCATGCCGTAAAGCGGCACGCGTTCGCGATGTGCCGTCATTCACTGACAGAGCCTCGGACACAGGCTGCAGCGTCTGAGGCTCCGTCACCGCTAGCGCTGATGAATCATCAGCACTAGCGGTATAGCATAACGCATATCGCATTATGCTATAGCGTTAACGCAGCCCGTCAACGCTATGCGTTGAACAGGCTGTATTAACCCTATGTGAACCTGGCCTTAAAAATCTGAAAAATTGCTGCTAAATTTTTAACATCCTTAAAAAAAATTTTGTTTGGTATAATTATCTGTTTCAAAGGCAGAAAAATGCAATGTTTGCAAATTGTTAACTTTTCTTAACTTTCAGATATTTTCAGAAGTAAACACAAAAGCTATCAACCTATATTCACCACTCATAATCACTGAAAAATGTAGAAGCATTTCAGATTTTTTTATTTTTAAATGGGGTTCGGTCATGTAGATTCAAACTTGAAACGCTAACAAAGGTTTATACTGTTTCATTACCGGGTTATTTTCTGTCACTTGTTTTCTGAGCTGGTGTCATTTTACATGTTTGCATCTAATTAATATAATACTATATATAAAACTTTTCTTTGGTATATGCTGTGTTATTGCAACCTTTTAATGACTTTATTGTGTTGCTCTTTAATACACTCTAAACTTTGTGTGAAAGCAAGACGCATAGGATTAAATTAAATGTTAATGAGCTATTAAAGGTACAAGTTCAATATTTCAAGCTTAATCTAGGCTATGATTGAAATGTCAACCATGCACATTCCAATTAACTATTAATGATTAGTTGGAGTCTTAAGTAGGAGTAAACTTGGCAAAATTGTTCAGAATATTGTAAATCATTTTTTTTTCTTTTGCAATAACAAGCATTTATTTGCTTTTCAATCGAGGATGATTACTTATGCTAGTGAAAAAAGACATTCTTCCAGTAACTCATCTCAACCTGCTAGTAATTAAATACGTGTGACCATTTTAAAAGTGGATATTGCTTATGAAAAATATGCCTTTAGATGTTGTACATAGCTAACAATATGATAGTAAAGTTAACGTAATGGAGCTGCACATATTTAGGGCTGGATTTTTAGATTGAGCATGAATATATGGGGCAGCACGGTGGCTCAGTGGTTAGTACTGTTGCTTTGCAGGGATGGGGCCCTGAGTTCAAGAGCTACTTGAAAGGACAATATCTGCAAGAGTTTATATG
Organism: Dendrobates tinctorius; assembly: GCF_039654945.1. Taxonomy (NCBI): domain Eukaryota; kingdom Metazoa; phylum Chordata; class Amphibia; order Anura; family Dendrobatidae; genus Dendrobates; species Dendrobates tinctorius. The sequence continues at coordinate 16,230,375 of NW_027361697.1, forward strand.
TTCTTCTTGAGTTTGTGTCCATTTCCTCACACACTCCAAAGACATTCATTTAGGGAATTTAATGCGGACAGTGATGATATCTGTAAAGTACTGTTAAATATGATGGTGCTATAAAAGTGGGTAAAATAAGTAAGTGACCAGACAGTAAATGACTTAATTAAGTAATGTAATAGAAGTGCTATGCAATGTCTGAATAACAGCATTGAGTGAATCTTCCAAATTTCAAATTTTGCAGGTTTACACTTTACAGGGGCAAAATTTTGACTTATATCAAACAAATTTGCTGTTAATGTAATCAACCTAAAAGGGTTTTAAAAAACTCAAACTAACCTCTCCTTGGGCCTTCTCATTCCTGTCCTACTGTTGATGGGACTCTGATTGACTCTTCCAGTTTTTATTTTTGCCCTAGGGTGACGACCACTTCTGTATGCACCTTCCACTCACTAGGCCCCACAACGTCACGTTAGGCATGATGAACATTATTAACATTAATAATGTGAATCAGACCAAATGTTATTTTGTTGGGCCTAGTGACTGGCGTTGAGACAGGTATGTAGAAAGCCTGAGAGAGGTGAGTATAAGATATTTTAATTAACTCCTTCCTGGTCCTCTATAATCCAGCAAATTATTGGATGGATTCACTTTCAGAAATCACAAATCGCAAAAAAATTACTCTGCACTGACAGTGAATGAGTGACAATTAGCCTGTTAGGCCACTCCCCCAGTTGGGATCTGATTGGCTGTGGTATATGGCAGACCTGGAGGCCTTTGTCAGATATCTGTTTGCTATTGCAACCCATCAACACCCACAATCAAACTGCTGGGGTGCTGATGGGCTGACAGAGGGATTGCTTTCCCTATATCTAGCTCCTCATGTGCTGCTGTCATTTATTTATGCATAGAGATAACAGGTCTTTTGAACAAGAACAGATCTGAAAACTGGGGGTTGGTGATTTTGCAAGATTTATAACAGCAACTTGTCAGTAGCTGAGAGGGTGTGGAAGGGGGATGGAGCTAAACAACTAACTGCTGTAAAGCAATAAAACAGCTGGAGAAGGCTGATTGGGATGTTAAGTTAATACCTCTTCTGGAATATATCTACTGCACACTTTTGGCCAAGTTCTGGATGGGCACTAATAGCTAGGCTCAATGGAAAACAGCTGCACACTATGAACAATAAAAGCTCTTATTTCAGGAGAATGACAACAGGTAGAAAAAGCAAGTCAATTTCAAACTTACTTATTTCAATGATATCTAACTAATTGAAGCATTTAAATAATATGAGAATACCTGTTTGAGGACTCCATACACAAAGCATGAACAACAACAAATGTGTGTTCAACGATCAAATAAACAATTGTTCTTTTGTTCATGACTTCAAACACATCACAAAGCAAATTGACATATTTTCTACTCAAGGTGCAGCCACTGCTGATCAACAGATAAAAAAATCCAATATGTTGGTGTTTTGAAGATTTGAATCATTATTAAGGCTGTCTTTGATCAAAACATGTTTCATTGAACTAGTTGCCAAAACCAGCCATTTCATTTGAATTTTATCTAACATGTGTAGGCAACCTTACTTACTGCCACTCTCTGTCTTCAGAGCAGCAGAGCATAAATCAACAAGATCTTTAGCATAGGTCAAAGTTATTTCACCTTCAGGGACTTCATCATCTTTCAAAGTCTTAATAAAGCAGAGACCTCATCTGGACAATTAGGTAGACATAAGGAATTTATTGCATGCATACCAACATCACCTCAAACTGTTTCCATTGAACTAATGAGAAAATTGTTAATTGCTCTTAAAGGGTCCATAAATTTTGACTTATTCAAGATAAAGCAAAGATTTTCTTCCAACATTGGTGAACTGTGCAATGGCATAAATAGTATTTAAATAAAGATTTGAGAATTTTCCTTTGCACAAAACAACCTAATAGACATCCATAATATTGTGGATAATGAACTTAACGCCATTGATGCCAAAATCGTGGCTACAGAGGACAGGTCACAAATAAATAATGTAGAATTTAGGAACATAAGAATCATGTATTAGACATAGAAGGAGCAATTTCTGAAAATGATCTTCAGAAATTAAAATCAATTCCACGGACTACAAAATCCCCCATGGTTGTGACCCAAAAAGGGTTGGTCATTAAAGGGATTGATAGGGTGTTTATTGGATCTAGGGATGGCAAGTCCCACTCTGGAATTAGTGGCATACATCCATTACTAACTGAAGGTAGCCCTCCTTATGATTTCACTTCTGGAACAATTGGCAATGTGAAATTCATCACCTTCCAAAGCCGTAATCAGTTTCACAAAACATTCCTTGAGGGGTTCTAGCTAGTCTGCATTTTTCTTAGGTGGAAGTTAACATTATGTTTAGAGATGAGCGAATTTGTTCGGATTGTGTCCCCGAATCTGATTTTGACATATTCAAACAATATTCATGTCGAATGTATGTCTTATGATCGGTTCTGAACATATTCGGTAATTTCTACTCCCATTGACTCTAATGACGTTCACTTGTGTTCGACGAATATTGCAAAAACAATATTTGATTCCAATCGTATTCGGAACCGAATGAGAACAAATTCGCTCATCTCTAATTATGTTGCCCTGTATTGTGTGTTGTCAGACCTCTTTTTCAAATCTTCCTTCTTACTGATGCTTTATCAAGCAACATAGAGAGGAGTGAGCGTGTATCAATAACAGCAACATATCAGAACAAAATATGGAGCAACATTATTGCACAAAAATGGAAGATCCTCACCAAGCGTATTCTCAGCAATTCCTCTTAAGATCATTAGATAAAAGTCAAGACCTAGTTAAGAAATGGACCATCACCATAACAATATGGTGTAACTGTACAGATCCAAGTAACACCTTCTAAGATCCCTAAAAACAAAGAAAAAGATTAGCACATTTTAGGTAGTTCCTTATTGTCTCTTCTGGTGAGCATTTTCCCTCAAATTGAAGCAGTCTTAGGCTAGTTTCACATTAGCGCATTTTACATGCAGCGCATGGTGCCGCTAAGCCCCACCCCCTGCCTGCTCCATGCCTGCCCCATCCGGTCATCGCCTCCTACTATCGCACATGGCTGCATGCGATCTGCGCACCCTTTCTTTAGCATAGGGTGCGCAGAACTGCGCTGGCCGTGCGCTAGTACGATTTTGGCGTGCGCTGCGCACTTTTGAAGGTGCGCCGGTGTGCGCCGAATGCACCATGTTGCATTTTGGAGCGCTCGGCTCACCTTCAAAAGTGCGCAGCGCACGCCAAAATCCTACTGGCGCACAGCCAGCGCACAGTCTGCGCACCCTATGTTAAAGATAGGGTGCGCAGATCGCATGCAGCCGTGTGCGATAGTAGGAGGCGATGACCGGATGGGGCGGGCAAGGAGCGGGCAGGGGGCGGGGCTTAGTGGCACCATGCGCTGCATGGTAAATGCGCTAATGTGAAACTAGCCTTATTGTGTACTATATAACTTTTGTTTCTACTATATTTTTCTCATTTTAGTTTGAGAATTATCTGAAAAGAAAAATCTTGTCTTCTGAACAAGTCCTGGGAGAATTCACCACACAGAAACGTACAAAATCGGACAACCCTATTTCCCTCAGATTGGCTTATACAGTATATTAGCAAGATCCAGTATAGTGATTTTTGTTATTCATGCACAACCCACATTGTCTTAATTATTAAGATTGGAAGTTTCAAATTAAAGGGATTAAATCGGACATTGAAACATTAATTCAACTGGAATGAAGCACTAGAGTGCATTGAAGACTTGATCTTAAGGCTCCGTCACACATAGCGATCTCGCTAGCGAGATCGCTGCTGAGTCACAAGTTTTCTGCTGGTAACTAACGTACTCATCGGGTATCCAAGGGACGTGCGTCCCTTAGATATCTGATGTGTACGTTAGTTACCAGCTCCCTGCATCAGCACGTTGGTAACTAACGAGCACAGCGATGCCGCGCGCTCGGCGTCGCTGTGCTGATCGCTGGTGAAGCTGTCTGTGTGACAGCTCACCAGCGATCACATAGCGACTCACCAGCGATCCTGACACGTTGATATCGCTATCGGGATCGCTGGTGAGTCGCTATGTGTGACTCCAGCTTTACATATTCAGTCCCTTGGATTAAAGGTGTTTGTTTTGTCCAGATTACCCCTTTAATTTCACATGTTTTATCAGTATCCTAAAGTACCAGGTGTTCATATCGATGTTTTGTAAAGCTCTTTCTAGCCCTGTCAGAATTTTGCAACACTGGGCTAAATTGATAAACTTTTTTGAATTCTATAAGACTTATTGGATGTTACAATGTGCGTACTGATTATCTCTATTTGATACATATTGTATGGTCTATCACTATTCATAACTTATGTTAATGACTTAATGTCTCATCTGAGATCATTGGGACCATCCACTTCAGGGATTTTAAGAAGGAAGCTAGTTCAACTAGATTTCAATAGAGACAAAATCAGACACATTTGCTGAGTTACCGGCAAAACTCTATCATGACCCCGCATTTGTCCAGACTTATTTAGTGATTGTGTAGAAGATAATTGATTATAAAGTGGAAATATTTCTACGCCTTGATTAACACTGGTGATCGCTTATTGTGAGCGGTAGATGTGTTGCGGTGTAATTAGAGGCAAATCAACGGCATTTTCTGCTCAATAATGAGGCTTTTTCTAATCAAGTCTTCATTGATGTTTTATAAAGATATCTGTACTAGGTGGGGAGCTCGTTTACTCGCCAAAGCTCAAGAGCCTTGCTCATCATAAAAAATAATGTGCTTTATTCTTTAGCTGGGTTTCAAGTGTAAAAATTTTGACAATCTGTGTTTCATGCTGCTCAGGGTGATATGGCATAGACAGCACATTGCCCTCACAAAATTCTCTTTGTTACATTGGTTCTGTACAGTAGGTCAGCCAGACATGCCATCTTAATGTTAAGTAAAGCAGGAAAAAGTGTCATCTTGACCCTGTCACTTCATAATCAACAGTATTGTTTGTGTTTTAGAATTTCTTGCATCAAAAAAAATGTAACTCTATTTTTCTTACAATAAAACTTCATTGGAGAACTAGTATGAAATATTCCCATAACTTTACCCTATTGTGTATGAGATTAGTTGCTTGGCCACAGTAGAGTACAGCTATACTGACATTTGTGATTGACAGCTACACTCTCGAGGTAATGGCTTGATGAAGGAATATATCAGTTTTAGGAATATGCTTACACATGATAGACATGACTGTGACTGAAAATTCATTCTTTATTTCTTAATTGGGGTAGTTTACGTAGCAAGTGTATGAATTTCTGCCAACCCCATTCGTGCAAAGAGGACATTTTTCAACATATTTGCAACGCATCAATTACAACTGAATATACCCCATCTTTTAAAGAAGCACTCCTCCTCCCATCAAAGTTTTATCCTCTTAATATATTGCAATCATCATATTAAACACCACTGTGTACTTACAATTGCTCATTTTGTCTCTTACCCAGTTAATTCTTCTCTTTTCCATTAGATCTATGATATCACGTGATTAATAACTGGCTAGCTGAATGGTTCTAAGGCTAGGTTCACATTGCATTAGGGGCATCCATTTAATGGATTCATTAAATGGATGCGCTAACGCTGATGTCATTTTTTTACATCTTTTGTGCCCTAGCGCTAACGGTATGCACTAACACATGGTAGGATTTTGCTTCCATGCGTTAACCATACAGGTGCTAGACCCGACGCACCCAAAAACGCTGCATACCGCGTTCAAGGGTGCACCATAAAGTAACACATCATCGCTAATGCATGCCAATATCGGCATGCATTAGGATGCGTTACTATTATTGTGGCCAATGGGTGCATTAACGCACCCGTTAGATAGCATTAGTGCCACTATGTAAAGGATGTGCTCAACGCATGGCCCCTAACGCAATGTGAACCACCCCTAAGCGCTAAGCAGGAGCAGGAAATCAATTTTACCGACATGAGTCATGAGTCATTGCATGAGACATGGGGAGGTAGCAGCTGGGTCAAGAAATGAAGTAGGGAATGATATTTTCTGGGAAAAGAGGCTTCCTGTTGCTACAAAGAGCAGAAAAAAGAAAGAGATTATTAGGTAGAAAGGCAAAATGTGCAATTGTAAGTACACAGTGCTGTAAAATATGATGATCACAATGTGTTAAGAGGATAAAAGCCTTGATGGGAGGGTTTCTTTAATGCTAGGGTGCATTTTTGGTCCACTATGGATTGTGCCTTTTGCAAAGACCCAATTAAGACATATCATTACTACATGCCATAAATATGTGATAAGTGTGGGGTGCAAATTCTTGAGCTTTGATTTTTATGGAGAAAGGGTATTCCTTGATCCCCAGAGAAAAAGAGTCACATCTTTATTGTAGTTTTGAAAAATATGGAAACAAAACAATAACCTAAGTGAGACAGGCTCGCTATAATATAGCAACATTAGTTAGGATATTCACCAAAATAGCAATTATTAAAATTACTCAAAATAAGTGAATAAACCAGAAAAATAAAGATACATAAAATATATAATTTTATTGAATCATGATATTAAAAACATAAGAAATGAGGGAAAACCCAGGGACAAAATACAAAAACCACAACACAAAAATATCAATCATGGGGATACTGACCAAATAACATGATCATACATAATAAGAATCCCAATTAAATAGTCTATTAAGTGTGAAAGTATGGCAGACATACATATCTAGAGATAAAGTGCATAAAGAGCTTGAAGAGAAAAGGGGATATAATAAGTTAGTATCTACCAGTAGTCAGTATCCCGTGGCTCCCGTGACTCCAACGTATGTTTCACCTAGTGGCTTTCCCTCCTTTCTTTTTCTTTATTTATCTGTTATTTTCACTTATTTTGAGAAGGTTTAAAATTATGGAAACAGCCAAGCATTTCATGTCCATCATAAATTATGAATGGAGAGTTACATTTGACACAGCTGTCTTTTCATCTCTGAAGAACAGATGGTGCCAGAGATGGCTCGGTGTTGTGAGTTCATTTTCCCCTTCACTACTGAGGCCCGAGGAACTCCCTCTTCTGGTAAAGAAAGGTAGTGAGCCTGATTATCAAACACCTGAGTCTGATGATGATGACTGGCTGAGTGGAGTTACTGACTGGATATAAGGCTGCCGACGCCCTTCTGCCCTGTGGGTGATTTCTCTGTGGGATCCTTGGAGACCAGTCTGAATTCCTGCTCCTCTAAAGCTAAGTTTTCTGCTCGGCTTTTTGCATTTGTGCTTAGACTTTGTTTTGCTTTGTTTTTCTGGATTTCTGCCATTCCCTGCTGGGGTGTGCTGAATTCCTTTAGCTCTGTCTTCTGAAAATACCTGAGTGCTGATTTAGTTTTTGAAGCCTAGCTGCTTCAGGGTCTTTTTCATATCAGCTTGTTGGCTTATGTCTTTGATAGGGTTTTGGCAGATTGCAGACAGCAACCTTCCTTTCCTTTTCTGTTTAGCTAGCTTGGGCCCCATCGTTTGCTCAGCCTATCTTTCTATCTGTGAGAGTGTTTTTTCATCTTGCTTCACCGTCATATGTTGGGGGCTGTCTTTTACTTTGGGGTCTGCTCTGGGGCAGTTAGATTTCCTTTTCTGTCTTTAGGCTATTTAGCGCTCCGGCTGTGATCGAGGGGTCTAGGGCATCGTAGGAACCCCCAACGGCTACTGCTAGTTGTGTTGACAGGTTCAGGGGTCTGCAATCTGATAGTTGCCAACTTCTCTGGTTTTCTGGACGTAGCTTCTATTTTTGTGTCTGCCTCCTACGGTGACTCAATCATAACAGAATCACCTGCCATACCACAGATCCTAGGGTACTCAATAGCAGGAAAGAATTGTATAAAAAAAAAAAGTGTGTATATTTTTTCCTCTATATCTCTGAGGCCGTAGGGGGAATTTTTTTTTCTCTCAATGGAGATAAAGCAATTGTCTGATCATGTGGAGCAGCTCGCTGCGGAAGTGCGGGGAATTTCCCCCTACCTTGCTCATTCACATGCTGCTGAACCAAAGATTCCTACACCTGATGTATTTTTTGGGGATTGGTCTACATTTTTGAATTTCAAAAATAATTGTGAATTATTTTTTGCCTTGAAGCCTAACTCGTCAGGGAGCTCCACGCAGCAGGTTAAAATTGTCATCTCTTTGCTGCGTGGCGATCCCCAGGATTGGGCATTTTCTTTGAAACCAGATGATCCTATTCTGACTAATGTGAACGCATTTTTTCAGGCCTTGGGGTTGTTGTATGATGAACCTAATGCCATTGATCAGGCTGAAAAGACCCTGCTGGCATTGAACCAGGGTCGTGATTCTGCAGAATTGTACTGTCAAAAATTCCGAAAGTGGGCAGTACTTACTACCTGGAATGATAATGCCTTGGCTGCTCTCTTTCGGAAGGGGATGTCAGAAGCCATAAAAGATACTATGGTGGGATTTCCTGTTCCCTCTGGTCTTGACGATTCTATGTCATTAGCCATTCAGGTTGATCGGCGTTTGCGCGAACGCAAAGCTGCACGAGAGGTGTTGCCACCTGTTGAACAAATGTCTGAACCTATGCAATGTGATAGAGTTTTGTCCAGAGAGCAGCGTCAGGAGTTCAGAAGGCGTAATAAGTTGTGTTTTTTCTGTGGAGATGCCTCGCATATTATTTCTGTCTGTCCTAAACGAGAGAAATGCTTTGCACACACGTTTTCTGTTGCTGGTGTTCAACCTAAGTTTCTTCTGGCTATTACTCTGATCTTCTCCCTGTCCACATTTTCCGCCAAGGCTTTTGTGGATTCGGGAGCAGCCCTAAACCTAATGGACTTGGATTTTGCTAAACGTTGTGGATTTCTGATGACACCTCTGCAGACGCCTATCCCTTTGAGGGGGATTGATGCTACTCCTTTGGCTAAAAATAAACCTCAGTTTTGGACCCAGGTGGTAATGCGGGTCGCCCCAGACCATCAAGAAAATTGCAGATTTTTGGTGTTGCATAATCTGCATGATACTATTGTTCTGGGGTTTCCCTGGTTACAAATTCATAATCCAGTTTTGGATTGGAAATCTGTGTCTGTGGTGAGTTGGGGTTGTCGGTGTGCCTTTAGTGAGGTTCCGGTGTTTTCCACCTCTCCTCAGTCGCATGATGTTCCTGATTATTTGGCGGACTTTTATGATGTATTTAGTGAGAATGAGTCTGCGTCTCTGCCTCCTCATAGGAGTTATGACTGTGCAATTGAACTGAGCCCGGGGTGTAAATTTCCCAAGGGTCGGCTCTTCAATTTATCTGTACCCGAGCACGAGGCTATGCGATCCTATATTAAGGAGGCATTGGAGAAGGGTCATATTAGACCATCCTCGTCACCCTTAGGTGCCTGTTTTTTTTATTGTAGCCAAAAAGGATGGATCATTAAGACCTTGTATTGATTATCGTGCCCTCAACAAAATTACTGTTAAATATCAGTATCCGTTACCCTTGATTTCTGATCTATTCTCCAGAGTTAAAGGTGCTTGCTGGTTTACCAAGCTTGACCTCAGGGGGGCGTATAATCTTATTTGCATTAAGCATGGGGATGAATGGAAGACGAGGGATGGGCGAATCCTGAAATATTCGGAATCGCTAGGCTGTAACGAGTCCGACTTGGAAACTCGCTATTCGTTGCAAGTCTAGCGAGTCCAATGTTAATGAATGGGGATGCGAGTTTTGCAGCGATTCCTGTGCTGGGGGGGAGGAGAATGGGGATGCGAGTTTTGCAGCGATTCCTGTGCTGGGGGGGAGGAGAGAGAGAGAGAGAACTCCTAGCTAGTTTTTTCACAGTTTAATACAAGTAATCCTAGTTTCTTAGCGATTTTGTGTCCAGCTGCTGACGCAAAATCGCTAAGAAACTCTGCAAAAACTAGGATTGCCATTGATTTGCATTGGACTCGTTACTGTGCGAGTAATCGCTTGGAAACTCGCAGAGTACCGACTCCTGCGAGTCCCCTACTACTCACAGAGTAACGAGTCCTAACGAGTAGATTCGCCCATCCCTAAAGACGACGTTTAATACTCCGGAGGGACATTTTGAGTACCTGGTGATTCCTTTTGGGCTCACTAATGCCCCTTCTGTCTTCCAGTGCTTCATGAACGATATTTTCCGAGATTTTGTCGATAAATTTTTGATTATCTATCTGGATGATATTTTGATCTTCTCCAAGGATTGGGATTCTCATGTGGAACATATTCGGACTGTGTTCCGGATCTTGAGGGAGAATTCCCTGTATGTCAAAGGATCAAAATGCCTTTTTGGAGTACAGAGGATTTCTTTTTTGGGATTTATTTTGTCTCCGTCAACTATTGAAATGGACCCGGCCAAGGTACAGGCCATTTACGATTGGGTTCAGCCCACTTCTTTGAAGGCCCTCCAGAAGTTTTTGGGTTTTGCTAATTTTTATCAGAAATTTATAGCAAAATTTTCTAGTATTGCCAAGCCATTGACTGATTTGACTAAGAAGGGTGCTGATGTGTTAAATTGGTCTCCGGAGGCTGTTTCTTCCTTTCAGGAGCTGAAGCGAAGATTCACCTCCGCCACGGTTTTGCGGCAACCTGATGTCTCACTTCCGTTCCAGGTAGAGGTGGATGCTTCTGAGATTGGTGCAGGAGATGTTTTGTCCCAAAAGGATCCTGTAACATCTAAAATGAATCCCTGTGCTTTCTTTTCCCGAAAGTTCTCTCCATCTGAACGTAACTATGATGTGGGGAATCGGGAACTGTTGGCCATGAAATGGGCATTTGAGGAGTGGAGATATTGGTTGGAGGGAGCTAAGCATCAAGTCGTGGTCCTCACTGACCACAAGAATTTGATTTACCTAGAGTCGGCTAAGCGCTTGAACCCTAGACAGGCTAGGTGGGCCTTGTTTTTTACACGTTTTGATTTTGTGGTTTCTTTTCTTCCTGGAACTAAGAATGTCAAGGCAGACGCCCTCTCTAGGAGCTCCTTTGCTGATTCTCCTGTGGTGACCAAGCCTGTTACCATCTTAGGCGAAGGGGTAGTTCTTTCTGCCATCTCGCCCGACTTGAGACATGCTCTGGAAGAGTTCCAGGAGGACAAACCTGAGCGTTGTCCCAGTGGAAAGTTGTATGTTCCTGACCAGTGGAAGAAGAGAGTGATGTCTGAAGTTCATTGCTCTGCTTTGGCTGGTCATCTAGGTATTTTTGGTACTAGAGATCTGGTGAGTCGGTCTTTTTGGTGGCCCTCCTTGTCTCATGATGTCAGGAATTTTGTGCAGTCCTGTGGGACTTGCTCCCGGTCTAAATCGTGTTCTCACTCTAGTGGGTTGTTCATGCCTTTGCCTGTCCCCAAGAGGCCATGGACCCATATTTCAATGGATTTCATCTCTGATATGCCTGTCTCTCAAATGATGACTGTTATTTGGGTGATTTGTGATAGGTTCTCTAAGATGGTTCATCTTGTACCATTCCCTAAGTTGCCGTCTTCCTCTGAGTTGGTGCCCCTGTTTTTACAACAGGTGGTTCGCTTGCACGGGATTCCTGAGAACATTGTATCTGACAGAGGAGTCCAGTTTGTGTCTAGATTTTGGAGAACTTTCTGTTCCAAGCTGGTAATTCAGTTGTCCTTCTCCTCTGCTTTTCACCCTCAGACCAATGGGCAGACAGAGAGAACAAACCAGACCTTGGAGTCATATTTGAGATGTTTTATTTCTGCTGATCAGGATGATTGGGTTTCATTTTTGCCCTTGGCCGAATTTGTTTTAAATAATAGAGCTAGTTCTGCCACTTTGATGTCACTTTTTTTGTAACTTTGGGTTTCATCCTCGATTTTCTTCAGAGCAGGTGGAGCCCTCTGCCTGCCCAGGTGTTGACACTGTGGTGGAGAGAATGCACCAGATCTGGGACCAAGTGGTGGATAAGTTATCTCTCTCCCAGGAAAAGGCCCAGCGGTTTTCCAACCGACATAGGACCATTGGTCCCCAGTTTAAGGTTGGTGATATGGTGTGGTTATCATCAAAAAATATTGCTATGAAGGTGGCTTCTCCTAAGTTTAAGCCTAGATTTATTGGACCTTACAAGATTTTGGAGATTATTTATCCGGTCTCTTTTCGTTTGGCTCTTCCTGTCACATTTAAATTCCATAATGTGTTCCATAAATCTTTGTTGAAGAGGTTTGTTGAACCTGTTGTTCTGGGGGTGGCACCTCCAGACCCTGTATTGGTTGAAGGTAACATGGAATATGAGGTAGAGAAAGTACTGGATTCCCGTCTGGCTAGACAGAGACTCCAGTATTTGGTTAAGTGGAAGGGTTATGGTCAGGAGGATAATTCCTGGGTCTGATATTCATGCCAAAAGATTGGTGCGTGCCTTTCATCGGGCTCACCCTGATCGCCCTGGTGGCGTGGTTGAGGGTTCGGTGTCCCCTCCTCAAGGGGGAGGTACTGTTGTGAGTTCATTTTCCCCTTCACTACTGAGGCCCGAGGAACTCCCTCTTCTGGTAAAGAAAGGTAGTGAGCCTGATTATCAAACACCTGAGTCTGATGATGATGACTGGCTGAGTGGAGTTACTGACTGGATATAAGGCTGCCGACGCCCTTCTGCCCTGTGGGTGATTTCTCTGTGGGATCCTTGGAGACCAGTCTGAATTCCTGCTCCTCTAAAGCTAAGTTTTCTGCTCGGCTTTTTGCATTTGTGCTTAGACTTTGTTTTGCTTTGTTTTTCTGGATTTCTGCCATTCCCTGCTGGGGTGTGCTGAATTCCTTTAGCTCTGTCTTCTGAAAATACCTGAGTGCTGATTTAGTTTTTGAAGCCTAGCTGCTTCAGGGTCTTTTTCATATCAGCTTGTTGGCTTATGTCTTTGATAGGGTTTTGGCAGATTGCAGACAGCAACCTTCCTTTCCTGTTCTGTTTAGCTAGCTTGGGCCCCATCGTTTGCTCAGCCTATCTTTCTATCTGTGTGAGTGTTTTTTCATCTTGCTTCACCGTCATTATATGTTGGGGGCTGCCTTTTACTTTGGGGTCTGCTCTGGGGCAGTTAGATTTCCTTTTCTGTCTTTTGGCTATTTAGCGCTCCGGCTGTGATCGAGGGGTCTAGGGCATCGTAGGAACCCCCCACGGCTACTGCTAGTTGTGTTGGTAGGTTCAGGGGTCTGCAATCTGATAGTTGCCAACTTCTCTGGTTTTCTGGACGTAGCTTCTATTTTTGTGTCTGCCTCCTACGGTGACTCAATCATAACAGCTCTGGAACACATGCAGCCACCAAACTACTGGGTATTTATTCTAGCTTTAATAGTTGCGTCAGAAAAGGGGATACATATACAAATGAACTTCATTTGTTTTCTCATTGTTAAGTATCATAATTGACAATGTTGATGGTTTTAAATGGCCCAGAAAAAAAGGTACTGTAGATACGTCTGGAAGCACACATGCAATTTAGGGTGCAGACAGATGGCTGTATTTCTCGTGCAAGGATCACATTGCAGTGCATGGACTGGCCCGGCACCTCTTCTGACCTGAGTGTGACAGTGGGATGGATTTCTATGCAGCCTTCATGCTCAGGTCAGGAGAGCCGATGGTTAGTAGGAGAATTGCGATGTGATCCTCACAGGAGAAATATGGCCTTCTGTCTGCTCCTTTATAATGATGATCTGCTCTTGGACTTTAAATTAACCACCCATTTCTTACATGTAGTCATCCTGCCTGCTGCCCTCCATTTGTCTCCCGCTGCCTCATCTGCTCAGATCCCCATTCTTTTCCTCCTGCTTCCAAGATGGCCAAAGTCCTATGAGGAGTGCAGTGATGGGGGAGATGTGAATTAGATCTGTATTTCCTGTGCTGTGAGATAGATAGCAAAGATGGAAGAGATGTCGTTAATACTTACCACTGAACTTCATATGCCACGGACATGGCCATGTTGGAAACAGAAAATGCAATACTCAAGGCCATGGGAGGTAACTAGACGGCACCAAGTATTGTGAAAAGTGAAATGCATAGTCACTTTTCAGTTCCAGGGTAGAGAATTGCTTTATGGTATAGATTTTGTAGTGTTTTTTTTAACCATTCCAGAACTCGATCCATAAGAAAGACCTTAATTTATTTTTTCCATTTCCTTGCTTTACATTTCTTTTAATTCCACTCTCAATTTTGACTAAAAAAAGCCACATAAACCTTTTATTATAACACAAAGTCATAAAAGTCATACATATCTGGAAATTTGGTATTTTTATATTTATAATCACCCAAACAATAATCTGATCCTTTAAAAAAAAACAAGGTCTTTAAAAACATTTGTCCTAATGTAAAAATAATATTTAACCAATGGAATGCAAACAAAAGCCACATTTTTTCTAGATACTTAGATTGGCCATTTAAAATGGCAATAATTAGGTAAAATGTATACAATAATTACATGTAAACTGTTTTCATTTCTACAATAAAGTTGGTTTCTAACATTTTCAATAATAATAAAGGCAAACACCAGATCTCATTATGTAGATCAATGGACTTTGTCCATCCATGTATCTTCCAGTTGTGAGCCAACTTCTCATCTTCTCACTATGGAAATTAATTACTAAAAAACTAACTAGAACACTAATGAGGACTGAAAAATGGTTGACTGATAAGGCTCTTTTTGGACGTTACAACTTTCCTGTCTATTTTTCAGCCAGTTGGCAATTGGCATAGTATTTCTAATTCCAGTTTAATAAAAATTGTATTTATCTTCTATCCCCAACAATAGGGTCAATGACAATTGCAAAAACAGGGTTATGTGTTGCCCTTATTTTCCCCACTGCGTGACTACAAAAAGATTGAATATAGTGATAGAGTGCTTACTTGATTGATGCTTCATTAACCCCTTACCAACATTATGTACTGATTAGTGTTGAGCATTCCGGTACTGCAAATATCGGGTATCGGCCGATATTCGCGGTATCGGAATTCCGATACCGAGTTCCGATACTTTTAGCATATCGAATACCGGAATCTGAAGTTCCCATAATGCTATGAGCCAGTTTGATTTGATTCAGCCAATGAGGAATCCTAAGAAGTGTGGGCACATCCTGTTAGGCATGCAGGCATGTTAACTAATGGCATGGCAGTGATTGGCTGCTGAAATGATGTCATGATGCACTATAAAAGCCGCCGCCGCCATTTTGGGTTCACTCAGTTGTGAATTCAGTTAGGGACAGGATGCTGCTGTTCAGACTCTGAGGGACAGCTAGAGATAGCGATTTTCTATATAGTGCTTTACCCAGGCTACTTTATCAACCGCTGTAGCTTTCTTTTGCCTTGCAGCACTGTTCACAGCTGTCTGCAAGGTCTGTGTTTGTGAGTGCAGCTCACACTGTAGTGTTATGATTGAGTCACCGTAGGAGGCAGACACAAAAATAGAAGCTACGTCCAGAAAACCAGAGACGTTGGCAACTATCAGATTGCAGACCCCTGAACCTATCAACCCAACTAGCAGTAGCCGTGGGGGGTTCCTACGGCGCCCTAGACCCCTCGATCACAGCCGGAGAGCTAAATAGCCTAAAGACAGAAAAGGAAATCTAAACTGCCCCAGAGCAGACCCCAAAGTAAAAGGCAGCCCCCAACATATAATGACAGTGAAGCAAGATGAAAAAACACTCACACAGATAAAAAGATAGGTGAGCAAACGATGGGGCCCAAGCAAACTAAACAGAACAGGAAAGGAAGGTTGCTGTCTGCAATCTGCCAAAACCCTATCAAAGACATAAGCCAACAAGCTGATATGGAAAAAGACCCTGAAGCATCTAGGCTTCAAAAACTAAATCAGCACTCAGGTATTTTCAGAAGACAGAGCTAAAGGAATTCAGCACACCCCAGCAGGGAATGGCAGAACTCCAGAAAAACAAAGCAAAACAAAGTCAAAGCACAAATGCAAAAAGCCGAGCAGAAAACTTAGCTTTAGAAGAGCAGGAATTCAGACTGGTCTCCAAGGATCCCACAGAGAAATCACCCATAGGGCATAAGGGCGTTGGCAGCCTTATATCCAGTCAGTAACTCCACTCAGCCAGTGATCATCATTAGGTTCAGGTGTTTGATAATCAGGCTCACTACCTTTCTTTACCAGAAGAGGGAGTTCCTCGGGCCTCAGTAGTGAAGGGGAAAATGAACTCACAACAGTACCTCCCCCTTGAGGAGGGGTTACCGAACCCTCAACCACGCCACCAGGGCGATCAGGGTGAGCCCAATGAAAGGCACGCACCAATCTTTTGGCATGAATATCAGAGGCAGAGACCCAGGAATTATCCTCCTGACCATAACCCTTCCACTTAACCAAATACTGGAGTCTCCGTCTAGCCAGACGGGAATCCAGTACCTTCTCTACCTCATATTCCATGTTACCTTCAACCAATACAGGGTCTGGAGGTGCCACCCCCGGAACAACAGGTTCAACAAACCTTTTCAACAAAGATTTATGGAACAAATTATGGAATTTAAATGTGACAGGAAGAGCCAAACGAAAAGAGACTGGATTAATAATCTCCAAAATCTTGTAAGGTCCAATAAATCTAGGCTTAAACTTAGGAGAAGCCACCTTCATAGCAATATTTTTTGATGATAACCACACCATATCACCAACCTTAAACTGAGGACCAATGGTCCTATGTCGGTTGGAAAACTGCTGGGCCTTTTCCTGGGAGAGAGATAACTTATCCACCACTTGGTCCCAGATCTGGTGCATTCTCTCCACCACAGTGTCAACACCTGGGCAGGCAGAGGGCTCCACCTGCCCTGAAGAAAATCGAGGATGAAACCCAAAGTTACGAAAAAAAGGTGACATCAAAGTGGCAGAACTAGCTCTATTATTTAAAACAAATTCGGCCAAGGGCAAAAATGAAACCCAATCATCCTGATCAGCGGAAATAAAACATCTCAAATACGACTCCAAGGTCTGGTTTGTTCTCTCTGTCTGCCCATTGGTCTGAGGGTGAAAAGCAGAGGAGAAGGACAACTGAATTCCCAGCTTGGAACAGAAAGTTCTCCAAAATCTAGACACAAACTGAACTCCTCTGTCAGATACAATGTTCTCAGGAATCCCGTGCAAGCGAACCACCTGTTGCAAAAACAGGGACACCAACTCAGAGGAAGACGGCAACTTAGGGAGTGGTACAAGATGAACCATCTTAGAGAACCTATCACAAATCACCCAAATAACAGTCATCCTTTGAGAGACAGGCATATCAGAGATGAAATCCATTGAAATATGGGTCCATGGCCTCTTGGGGACAGGCAAAGGCATCAACAACCCACTAGAGCGAGAACACGATTTAGACCGGGTGCACGTCCCACAGGACTGCACAAAATTCCTGACATCACGAGACAAGGAGGGCCACCAAAAAGACTGACTCACCAGATCTCTAGTACCAAAAATACCTGGATGACCAGCCAATGCAGAGCAATGAACTTCAGACATCACTCTCTTCTTCCACTGGTCAGGAACATACAACTTTCCACTGGGACAACGCTCAGGTTTGTCCTCCTGGAACTCTTCCAGAGCACGTCTCAAATTGGGTGAGATGGCAGAAAGAACTACCCCTTCGCCTAAGATGGTAGCAGGCTTGGTCACCACAGGAGAATCAGCAAAGAAGCTTCTAGAGAAGGCGTCTGACTTGACATTCTTAGTTCCAGGAAGAAAAGAAACCACAAAATCAAAACGTGTAAAAAACAAGGCCCACCTAGCCTGTCTAGGGTTCAAGCGCTTAGCCGACTCTAGGTAAATCAAATTCTTGTGGTCAGTGAGGACCACGACTTGATGCTTAGCTCCCTCCAACCAATGTCTCCACTCCTCAAATGCCCATTTCATGGCCAACAGTTCCCGATTCCCCACATCATAGTTACGTTCAGATTGAGAGAACTTTCGGGAAAAGAAAGCACAGGGATTCATTTTAGATGTTACAGGATCCTTTTGGGACAAAACATCTCCTGCACCAATCTCAGAAGCATCCACCTCTACCTGGAACGGAAGTGAGACATCAGGTTGCCGCAAAACCGTGGCAGAGGTGAATCTTCGCTTCAGCTCCTGAAAGGAAGAAACAGCCTCCGGAGACCAATTTAACACATCAGCACCCTTCTTAGTCAAATCAGTCAATGGCTTGGCAATACTAGAAAATTTTGCTATAAATTTCCGATAAAAATTAGCAAAACCCAAAAACTTCTGGAGGGCCTTCAAAGAAGTGGGCTGAACCCAATCGTAAATGGCCTGTACCTTGGCCGGGTCCATTTCAATAGTTGACGGGGACAAAATAAATCCCAAAAAAGAAATCCTCTGTACTCCAAAAAGGCATTTAGATCCTTTGACATACAGGGAATTCTCCCTCAAGATCCGGAACACAGTCCGAATATGT
Organism: Dendrobates tinctorius; assembly: GCF_039654945.1. Classification (NCBI taxonomy): domain Eukaryota; kingdom Metazoa; phylum Chordata; class Amphibia; order Anura; family Dendrobatidae; genus Dendrobates; species Dendrobates tinctorius. Next base: position 16,248,752 of record NW_027361697.1, read on the forward strand.
TCCACATGAGAATCCCAATCCTTGGAGAAGATCAAAATATCATCCAGATAGATAATCAAAAATTTATCGACAAAATCTCAGAAAATATCGTTCATGAAGCACTGGAAGACAGAAGGGGCATTAGTGAGCCCAAAAGGCATCACCAGGTACTCAAAATGTCCCTCCGGAGTATTAAACGCCGTCTTCCATTCATCCCCATGCTTATTGCGAATAAGATTATACGCCCCCCTGAGGTCAAGCTTAGTAAACCAGCAAGCACCTTTAACTCTGGAGAATAGATCAGAAATCAGGGGTAACGGATACTGATATTTAACTGTAATTTTGTTGAGGGCGCGATAATCAATACAAGGTCTTAATGATCCATTCTTTTTGGCTACAAAAAAAAAAAAACGGCACCTAAGGGTGACGAGGATGGTCTAATATGACCCTTCTCCAACGCCTCCTTAATATAGGATCACATAGCCTCGTGCTCGGGTACAGATATATTGAAGAGCCGACCCTTGGGAAATTTACACCCCGGGCTCAGTTCAATTGCACAGTCATAACTCCTATGAGGAGGCAGAGACGCAGACTCATTCTCACTAAATACATCATAAAAGTCCGCCAAATAATCAGGAACATCATGCGACTGAGGAGAGGTGGAAAACACCGGCTCAGGTGTTTGATAATCAGGCTCACTACCTTTCTTTACCAGAAGAGGGAGTTCCTCGGGCCTCAGTAGTGAAGGGGAAAATGAACTCACAACACTGTAGTGTTCTGCAGCCGCCTCTGGTCGTAGTCCGCTCAGCGTGCGTCATTGCCTCATACATAGTCCTTTTTTTTGTTTTATTGCTGCTCATTTTTCCTGATTTCTCCTATTAGTGTGCTTCCATCCGTATCCATCTACATTGGTTGCAAACACTATATAGGAGTAGATAGTGGAGCCTTTCTGCAGCCTTTCAGTGCTAGTGCACAGTTCTCTGCACTGTTCACGGCTGTCTGTGAGGTCTCTGTGTGTGAGTTCAGCTCACGCTGTAGTGTGTTCTGCAGCCACCTCTGGTTGTAGTCCGCTCAGCGTACATCACTGCCTCATACATTGTCCTTTTTTGCTGTACTGCTGCTTATTTTTCCTGTATTTCTCCTATTAGTGTGCTTCCATCCGTATCCAGCTAGATTGGTTGCAAACACTATATAGGAGTAGATAGAGGAGCCTTTCTGCTGCCTTGTGCCCTGCAGCCCCAGCCAGATTAGTATTAGCCTATTTTTTGCAGCCTCATCTATTGCATTATAGGTTACCTTCCTGCATTGTAATAGCTACAATAAGTTTGTGATACTATCGCTTTTACATCTTTGGTCACATCCTTTTTTTTGTGAAAAAAACACGTAAAAAAAGTTCACCAAACACTCCACTTTACAGTTGTGTAGGCCACATTAGCTCATATTAAAGTGTAGTCCACACTTTATAAAATTAGTTTTTCTTATACCTGTTAGCAGCTGTTCAGGAATAAGCACACTAAGCCCTTAGTACTTTTCTGCCTATCTTTATCAGTCAACCAAGATGAAGAAGGCAGGGAGTAAGGCACGTGGTCGTGTAGTTTCAGCAGGGAGAGGACATGGGGATTCTGTGCCTGCTGCGGGCACCAGTGACTCAGCATCCCCCAGTTTTCCCAGGGAACAGACCTTTATGCGCAGCTTTGTAGGAGCTCGCCGTACCCCACTGCTGCGGGAGGAACAAATTGAAGCCATTGTCGGATGGATGGCAGCTAACGCATCGACTTCAATTACTTCCACATTCTCTCATGTTCAGAGCACTGAAGAGCAACAATCTGTCTCTTCACCACCTGCCAAATTGCCCAGGCAGTCAGAGCCCTGGACAGGAGCCATCTCTACTTCTGTTCTCTGAATCTCTTGGCTTGGAAAGAAGGGGCCAGCCAAGCAGCATTCTAGAATGTGAAGAAGAGGGAGTATGCAGTGATGCGCAACAGCTTTGTCTCTCTGAATATGAAGAGGCTGGTGGGCCAGAGCCTATGGTCAGCACACCTCAGTACGCATCTGATGATGAGACTCAGGTGCCACTTTCTTGTGTATACTGTGCTGGTGAGACTGCCCAGGAGAAGCAGGTGTTTGAAGAGGGTAGTGTAGATGATGAGGTCCTTGACCCATCATGGCGTGAGGAACAGGAAGGTGGTGGGAGCAGCTCTGAGGAAGAGATTCCCCGAACGGCCAAAACAGGAGGGAGAGGGAGGGGCAGACTTGGTTGCCTGTAGCCTCCACTTCGGCACCCATTAGGAGCATTCCTCTTCCAAAACCCAAAACAGGCACTCCCAGGACTTGCAGTGCATGGTTCTTTTTTGACAAAGTTGCAGATGACATTTGCTTTGTCAAATGCAAGCTGTGTAATCATAAAGTCAAAAGAGGGAAAAGTGTCAGCAACCTCAATACCACAAATATGTGGAAACATGTGCGGACCAAGCACGTGGTGGAGTTACAAAGACACACTGAAGACGTAGGTCAACCTACAGCACCACCTACCACCTCTTCAGCTCATGTTGTAGCCTCTTCCTCCAGCTCACACACAGCTGGTTCGGCTTCCTCACAGGATCGCCATGGAAGAACCTCTGGCACTGTTGACAGAGACCCAGTGTAATTCCAAGCACAGCACCACGTTCCCTGTCATCCTCACACTCTCAGGCCACTCAACAGCCATCGGTAGCACAGGCATGGGAGAAAAGGCGGCCATACTCGGCAAACCATCCCCGAGCACAGGCTCTGAATGCTGGCATTGCAAAACTACTGGCCCTTGAAATGCTCGCATTCAGGCTGGTGGAGACTGACACCTTCAGGAACTTAATGGCATTGGCAGTCCCACAATACAATGTGCCCAGACGCTTTTATTTCAGCAGACAATTCGTCCCTGCCCTGCAAAAGCATGTGAAGGGAAAAATTAAACATGCGCTACTAAACGCCGTCAGTAACAAGGTCCACCTGAGCACCGATGCGTGGACCAGTAAGCATGGACAGGGACGATACCTTTCCCTCACTGCCCTTTGGGTAAATGTTGTCGAGCTGGGTACAGATCTTGAGAGTGGCGCTGTACGTGTTCTGCCAACTCCAAGGATTGCAGGAATCCAGTCTGTACACATTGACTCCTCCTCATACTCCAGTTCCTCTGAAGCAGCGCTGCAGGAGCCTGTTATGACCGATATGAGCACAAACGTGGCCAAACATCAACAGGCCGTACTGAAATTAATTTCTTTGGGGAATCGAAGCCACACAGCGTAGGAGCTCTGGAATGCCATCAAGCAGGAGAGCGACGTGTGGTTTGTCCAGCGAATCTCCAGCCAGGCTTGGTAGTGTGTGACAATGGCCGAAATCTGGTGGCAGCTCTGGGCCTAGGCAACCTCACTCACATCCCCATGTCTGGCACATGTGCTCAACTTGGTCGTGCAGAGTTTTTTGAGGGACTATCCGAATCTTGATGCACTGCTGCACAAGGTCCGCAAAGAGTGTGCTCACTTGCGGCATTCCAGCATGGTAAGATCCCGCATTGCAGCTCTGCAGTGCTGATTTCGCCTTCCAGAACATTGCATCATATGTGACCTACCCACCAGGTGGAATTCAACGTTACATATGTTGGAGCGATTTTGTGAGCAGCAGGCAGCAGTAATGGAGTACCGGCTGCATCAGGCGCAAACACTGCACGCCGTTCACACTTCACCACCACTGAGTGGGCCTCTATGAAGGACATCTGCCACATTTTGCGTGCCTTTGATGATTCCAAGCGGATGGCGAGTGCAGATGATGCACTAGTCAGCATGACTGTCCCCCTTATCTGCCTGCTTGAAAAAACACTGCAAGTACTAAGGGAGGATGAGGAATCACAAATGCAATCTGCTTCTGGACAGTCTGCGCAACGTGGTTCCTCACAAAGGCCTAGGCAGGGGACACTTTATGAGGAGGATGAGGAGGAGTCAATGGAGGAGGAAGACATCTCTCTAGAGGAGGGAGGTACACAATGCTCTGGTAGTCAGTATGTAGAGCGAGGGTCAGGTGATGCAGAGCAGGCAGAGATGACGCCTCAAGCAGGGGACAGCATTTCTTGGGCAGTTGGGAGTCTGCAGCACATGGTTGATTTCATGCTGCAGTGCCTGAGAAACGACCGCTGCATCGCCCACATTCTCAACACGGCTGATTATTGGGTGTACACCCTCCTAGATCCTCGCTACCGGGACAGCTTACAAAGCCTCATAACACCATTGAACCGGGAGCATAAAATGCGGGAGTACCAAGACACACTGGTGAATTGCATCATGTTCTCCATTCCACCCGAGAGCAGTGCTGCTAGTGCTTTACAAAGCAGCTCTCTGCGTCGAGGCAGTGGAGGAAGCTCTGCACAAAGAGGGAGCAGAAGCAGCACCTCAGCACAAGGCAAGACCAGTATGGCCCAAATGTGGCGAAGTTTTGTGTCCCCGCCACAAATGTTTACACCATAACAGACGGCTCCAATCAGCAGGAGGCAACATTTCCGTCAGATGGTGACAGACTACATGTCTTGCCCTCTCAGTGTACTCCCAGATGGCTCTACCCCTTCAAGTTTTAGGTTTCTAAGCTGGATACATGGCCAGAGATTAGCCAGTATGCATTGGAGGTGCTGGCTTGCCCTGCTGCTAGTGTATTATCAGAACGCGTCTTTAGTGCCGCAGGTGGTGTACTAACAGACCGTCGCATGCGACTATCCTCCGATAACATTGACCGGCTTACTTTTCTGAAAATGAACAAGGCCTGGATCTCGCCGGAATTTGCCAGTCCTCTTCCAGATTAAATAATTAGTTGGCAACAGTATCCAGGTCCCCTGTTGTGTTCAGGTTTCTACCACCTGAACTGTAATCCCTGAGCTCCAACACCGCCAGTTGCTGCTCAGAAGTGCCGTCTGCACAGAAAAACACTAGCTCCTGTGTTAGTGGGGTTCAGTAACGCCAGCTGCTCCCCTGCTGTGTGTGCGGCAATATCTCCTGCTCCGTCCACATTCACACATCAGATATTAAACTTGCTCCAATTAGGCCTCAGCCTACACCCTGATTGACCCTGGGCTCCAACACCACCAGTTGCTGCTCAGAAGGGCCGTCTGCACAGAGAAAAACACTAGCTCCTGTGTTAGTGGGGTTCAGTAATGTCAGCTGCTCCTCTGCTGTGTGTCCGGCAATATCTCCTGCTCCGTCCACATTCACACAACATCAGATATTAAACTTGCTCCAATTAGGCCTCAGCGTACACCCTGATTGACCCTTGGCTCCAACACCGCCAGTTGCTGCTTTAGAAGTGCTGTCTGCACAGAGAAAAACACTAGCTCCTGTGTTAGTGGGGTTCAGTAATGTCAGCTGCTCCCCTGCTGTGTGTCCAGTAATATATCCTGCTCCGTCCACATTCACACAACATCAGATATTAAACTTGCTCCAATTAGGCCTCAGCCTACACCCTGATTGACCCTGGGCTCCAAGATCAGCAGTTGCTGCTCAGAAGTGCCGTCTGCACAGAGAAAAACACTAGCTCCTGTGTAAGTGGGGTTCAGTAATGTCAGCTGCTCCCCTGCTGTGTGTCCGGCAATATCTCCTGCTCCGTCCAGATTCACACAAACATCAGATATTAAACTTGCTCCAATTAGGCCTCAGCCTACACCCTGATTGACCCTCGGCTCCAACACCGCCAGTTGCTGCTCAGAAGTGCCATCTGCACAGAGAAAAACACTAGCTCCTGTGTTAGTGGAGTACAGTAACGTCAGTCAGCTGTTCCCCTGCTGTGTGTCCAGCAATATCTCCTGCTCTGTCCACACTCACGCAACTACAGATTTTAAACTTGCTCCAAATAGGCCTCTGCCTTCACTCTGTCTGTACTATTGACCCTGGGCTCCAACACCGCCAGTTGCTGATCAGAAGTGCCGTCTGCACAGTCAACATATGCTCCAGTGTTTTTGGGGTTCAGTAATGTCAGCTGATCCCCAGCTGTATGTCCGGCAATTTCTCCAGCTCTGTGCACACTCACACAACTACAGATTTTAAACTTGCTCCAAAAAGGCCTCTGCCTCCACTCTGTTTGTACTATTGACCCTGGGCTCCAACACCGCCAGTTGCTGATCAGAAGTGCCGTCTGCTCAGTCAACATATGCTCCAGTGTTATTGGGGTTCAGTAATGTCTGCTGATCCCCAGCTGTGTGTCAGGCAATTTCTCCTGCTCTGTCCACACTCACACAACTACAGATTTTAAACTTGCCCCAATTAGGCCTCTGTCTCCACTCTGTTTAGTATTTACCCTGGGTTCCAGCACCGCCAGCTGGTTCCCGACAGTGTCTTTGGCACGGGTACTCCCTCTTGCCCAGCCTGATTCCAGCACGCCAGCTGTTTCCGGGTAGTGTTAATGTCACTTTGCCTCCAAAACTTTGTCCTGTTGTGTTGCGGTCGGGTTAGCTGACTCTATGGTGCCTGCAGTTTAGGTGCTTCCTATGTGGGCTGCTGGATCTGGCAATAAAGGCTGGTTCCGTAGTGCCAATAGGACAAGCACCCCCTGTAGGACTGTTGGGTTTCGGTAACTGCGGCCGGCTCACGGCCTTGCAACTTTGTTTTTCATGGGTACCTTCTGTAACCTATCCGGGTTCCAGTACTGTCAGCTGGTTCTCGGCAGTGCCTGTGGCATAGGTGCCTCCTTTTCGGTATCCGAGTTCCAGCAACGTCTGCTGGTCCTTGGTAGTGCTTTCTGGCACAGGTACCTCCTGCTTAGTAACTGGGTTCCAGTACCATCAGCTGGTCCTCGGTAGTGCCATTGGCTCTTGTTCCTTCTGCTGCCCCTCCGGGTTCCAGCACCATCAGCTGGTCCTCGGTAGTTCCATTGGCTCTTGTAGCTTCTGCTACCCATCCGGGTTCCAGTACTGTCAGCTGGTTCTTGACAGTGCCTTTGGCTTTAGTGCCTCCTTCTCGGTATCCAAGTTCCAGCAACGTCTGCTGGTCCTTGGTAGTGCTTTCTGACACAGGTACCTCTTGCTTAGTAACCGGGTTCCAGTACCATCAGCTGATCCTTGGTAGTGCCATTGGCTCTTTTTCCTTCTGCTGCCCCTCCGGGTTGCAGCACCATCAGCTGGTCCTCGGTAGTTCCATTGGCTCTTGTAGCTTCTGCTACCCATTCGGGTTCCAGCACCGTCAGCTGGTTCTCGGCAGTGTCTTTGGCACGGGTACTCCCTCCTGTCCAGCCTAGTTCCAGCATGCCGGCTGTTTCCGGGTAGTGTCAACGTCGCTTTGCCACCAATACGTTGTCCTGTCATGTTGCGGTCGGGTTAGCCGACTCTATGGTGCCTGCAGTTTAGGTGCTTCCTATGTGGGCTGCGGGATCTGGCAATAAAGGCTGGTTCCGTAGTGCCAATAGGACAAGCACCCCCTGTAGGACTGTGGGTTTCAGTAACTGCGGCCGGCTCGCGGCCTTGCAGCTTTGTTTTTCATGGGTACCTTCTGCTACCCATCTGGGTTCCAGTACCGTCAGCTGGTTCTCGGCAGTGCCTTTGGCTTAGGTGCCTCCTTTTTGGTATCCGAGTTCCAGCAACGTCTGCTGGTCCTTGGTAGTGCTTTCTAGCACAGGTACCTCTTGCTTAGTAACTGGGTTCCAGTACCATCAGCTGGTCCTCGGTAGTGCCATTGGCTCTTGTAGCTTCTGCTACCCATCCGGGTTCCAGTACCGTCAGCTGGTTCTCGGCAGTTCCTCAGCCTTCTTGTACCTTCTGCTACATTTCCAAGTTCAAGCTTTTTGAAATGATTTTCGTAAACACTCTGGATCTCCCTGATGACGACCCTGAAGACGACGACCCTGAAAGCCACCCCAAAGAAGACGACGACCCCGAAGACGATGACCCTGAAGACGACAACCCTGAAGACCACCCCGAAGAAGACGACAACCCCAAAGTCGATGACTGTTGTGAGTTCATTTTTCGGTCCACCAGTTGTGAGTTCTCCTCCCAGGCTCCCTCTGGTGGTAACTGGAGGTAGTGAGGCTGATTTAATCAGTAGAAATTTGCCACCTAATAATGAGGATGACGATTGGACCTCAGGAATCTCAGACTGGATTTAAGACAGCCGACGCCCTAGTCTGGTGCTGGTGATTCCTTCTGGCTTTCAGTTCTTGGTTTTCAGCTCTGTTCCAGTCATCTAAAGCCAAGTTTTTCTGCTAATGTTCACACTTGATTTTGTTGGTCTATTCAGTTTTTTGTGTGGTCAGCCAGCCCCGGCTGGGGCTGCGCTAAATTTCCACTCTTATTTATCTGTATTTGCCAATTTGCTTTTTGTCCCTTATTAGATTGGCCTCTTTTTGCTCTGTCTCAGAATATTTCAGAGTGCTGATATAGTGGGAGAAGTCTAGTGAATTCAGGGTTAATTTTGCTATCAGAAGTGTTGGACTTTATTTTTGTAGGGTTTTTTGCAGATTGCAGACAGTGCCTTTCCTTTGCTATCCTTTCTAGTTAGTTTGGGCCCCATAGTTTGCTCAGCCTATTTTCCTGCCTGTGTTTGTGCTTTCCTCTTGTTTCACCGTCAACACTTGTCTGGGGGCTGTCTTTCCTTTGGGGTCTGCTCTGGGGCAGTTAGTTTTCCCCTTTTCTTGCTTCAGGCTTATTTAGTCCTCCGGCTGTGATGAAGCGTCTAGGACCATCGTAGGTACGCTCCACGGCTGCTGCTAGTTGTGTGGTTAGGATCAGGGATCTGCAATCTGCATAGTTACCAACCTCTTTGGTTTTCTGTGACTTAGCTTGTTTTGTTTTTTTCTCCTTGGTGACCCATTCATAACAGACGACCCTGAAGACGACCCTGAAGACCACTTCAAAGAAGACCAAAAAGATGACCCTGAAGAAGATGACCAAGAGGACAAAGAACATGAAGACAACCACCAAGATACAGAACAACAAGAGACAGAAGACCAAGAAGCAGAAGACCAAGAAGCAGAAGAACAAAAAGCCGAAGAACATTAAGCATACGACTAAAAATCAAAGCAAAAAATATTATCTAAATTATAAGCAGAAGAAGACTAAGCAGTGTATGGTGGTGAGTCCGGTCCTCCTCGTGGTGCCCCTGGAAAATGCCTGCTGCTGCAGGCCAAACTGATCGCGGACAAATCCTGTTGTAAATCTTTTGTGACAGGCAGAACGGAAGGTGTAGTCTTCAAACTTTTATAGATAACAACTACAGGAATGCCTGTCACAAATAAGAATATGATGACAAAGAAGAATAGGAAGAAGATGAAGAAGTAGAATATGAAGAAGAATAATTGTTGAATAAGAAGAATATGAATATGTAAAAAAAAAATAGGAAGAAGGTGAAGAAGAAGATGAATAAGATGAAGAAGAAGTTGATGAAAAAGATGCTGCTCCTGCTGAGGATCATGAAGGAGAAAGTGTGGGAGAAGTAAAAAAGAAGGTGAAGAGCATGGAAGTAGTGAAACATACATATCTGACAAAATATAAAAAAGGTTAACATAGTCAATATCTTTGTAACTCCGAACGTCTTAAAAAAAAATTAATTCCTGCTATTACATTTGATTGGGCTAAACCTCTATGCCTTTAATGTCTCCTCCACCTCCCCCAATACATTCTACATTATTCTTAGTTGTTTTCCTTCATGTAGAATTAACCTACAAGGAAAGAAAGGGTTTTTTTTAATTCCGATATTTCTGTCCCATTGACTTGCATTGGTTTCTGGTATCGGAATCGGCGATATCCGATACTATTTGCGTATCGGTCCGATCCAATCCGATCCGATATTTCCCGATATCGGAAGGTATCACTCAACACTAGTACTGATATGTCAAATACTGGCTCCCTGACTTTCATGTGGACTTGCATGCTGAGCCCACATCTTTCCCTGCACATGATGCCTGATTCAGTCAGCCATCATGTGCCTCTACTAGCCAGGCTCTTACCCTGATAAATCCTGCTGTCAATCTTAGCTGGCAGGGAGCGCTTCATTCCACCCACTCATAACGTGATTGCGGGGTGCCGATAGCTTGTCATGACAGCTGAAGTCCCTGTGCTTGTTGTAAGGAGAAGACCTGGACCTGGCCTACCTACTCTGTGATGGATCCGGAACTATCGGGGCTGTCATCCAGGTTTCACGGGGAAAGCTTAGCAGAGGCTAAAAGCTGTTAACAGAGACTGCCGACAATGACGTACCTGGTCCTCGCTGACAACACTGACCTTGAGTGACAGGACGCCATTTTGGACATAAGCCTGCGCATGCACTGATGGGAGAATTGGGACACCCGCTGTGAGGGGTTTCCCTTTGTACCTGAATCGAGTTGCTCGTTGTCCCTGTACGCTGACAGGGAGAAAGGCTATGCTTTGTCCGGCTCGTCATTTCCTGACCTACCAATCACCGACCGGAACACAAGGAATCACCGTCACCGCCAGGAGCCAAGACATCTTCTTTTCCAGGACTACACCGGACCACGAGGAATCACTGCTGCCACCAGGATCCAGGATGCCATCTTTTCCAGGACCATACCAGACCCCTTATGAGTCACCGAAGGAGGAAAAAACAAAAATACAAGCTAAGTCCAGAAAACCGGAGAGGTTGGTAGCTATCGGATTGCAGACCCCTGATCCTATCCACAACAACTAACAGTAGCCGTGGGGGGTTCCTACGATGCCCTAGACCCCTCGATCACAGCCGGAGAACTAAATAGGCCTAAAGAAAGAAAGGGGAAATCTAAACTGCCCCAGAGCAGACCCCAAAGCAATAGGCAGCCCCCAACATATAATGACGGTGAAGCAAGATGAAAACACTAACACAGATAGAAAGATAGGTTGAGCAAATGATGGGGCCCAAGCTAACTAAAAAGGACAGGATAGAAAAGCTGCTGTCTGCAATCTGCAAAAAACCCTACCAAAAAATGTCCCAACCGTCTGATAGGAAAAACAGGCCCTGAAGTCGCTAGGACTTCAAAATGACTATATCAGCACTCAGGTAAATTCTGAAGACAGAGCAAAGAGACAAACTGATCAGAGACAAAAATGGAACTCAGCACACCCCCGACCGTGGATGGCTGAACTCCAAAAAACAAGGTAAACAAAACAAAACTAATAAGTTCAATAGCAGAGCAAAAACTTATCTTTGGGAAGCAGGAATCAGACTGGTCTCCAAGAATCCAGCAGAGAAATCACCAGCGACTCAGAAGGGCGTCGGCTGCCTTATATCCAGTCAGCAGTTCCTGTTACCCAGTCATCATCTACCAGATCAGGTGTTTGGTAATCAGCCTCACTACCTTCCTTCACCAGAAGAGGGAGTTTATCAGACATCGACGGTGAAGGGGAAAATGAACTCACAACAGTCCACATCCTGAACTGATCGCATTCTGAAATCACCAGACTGATAAGTTAACTATCCTTGAACTTCCTGCCCTATGCTTCACACCCGCTTCCCCTGAATTATGTCCCCTGTGTTCCTTTATACTGTTTTATCTGTTTTCTCCCTGTGAAGAGTATACCTGTTAAATTTAACCCCACATTAACGCTTGCTCTGCCTCCGACCCGTTACTATCTTCCTACCTGCTCACACTGTCATGACGATTCTCTTGTGAAAGCCAATGTTTGGCCGGGGTCACACTTGCAACTGCAATGCGAGAAACTCACGCGAGTCTCTCGCCTCAATGCCCGGCACTGCCGCCGGCTTTTCGGGACCAGAGTGTGCGGCTGCATGCATTTTTTTAACGCACTTGGAATTTTTTTTACTGCTTGAGTCACATGGTAATATGAAGTACAGCTTGTTCTGCAAAAAACAAAAGCCCTAGGGGCGTGGCTATGTAGCCGAGGAGAGAGGACGCACGCTGAGGGAGCTCCTGCATATCCTGCCTTATCCTGCACCAGATCATCTTGCTGTGACATATCTGGTGACATCTGGGACCCCCCCGCACGTCGGGACCCCCTGGACCCCCGCAGGAGGACACACAGTGGCTCTGGTGTGCTGGTGGCCAGAGGGACTGGAGTGAGTGGTGGGGCCTGCACGAGGCGGCGGCCATCTTAGATGCGCGCTCTGTCAGTGAGAGCTGTGGCGTCCAGCCTTCACCGCTGCAGCACTGCCGGGCAGTGGCCTATATCCGGAAAACTTAGGGGATATGAGGTGAGTGCCCTGGAAAATTGGGTCCCTCGTTCCCCCCTCTCACTAATAGATCCACTTGCCTGTTGGCACCATTACTGTGGGGACTTCTGCTCCCCTCACCGCTGCTGTCTTTGTGGGGCTGCCTGCCTCTCCTCTTCCCTGGTCACAAGAGGCTTCATCGATACAGCACCAGATACTGTGCCTATTTAACTGTGTGATCCCCCCAGTGTGGGGGCTGCTCCTGGGACATAATTATTTAACATCAGCCCTGCTGTGCTTACAACTGGAGGGAAATCCTCCGGGGCATATACCTCTGGTCATCCTGCTGTGCCACATCAATCATGGCCAAGAATCGGTCTAAAGGATCAACAGCGGCAGAAAAGTTAAAAGAGTTTGCCAGACCTGACCCCTCTGAAAGTGCACGGTCTCTTAGAAATAATTCTCCACAAGCTCAGCGCAAAAATCGTCCCCCTGGGGGTGAGGAAGAGAGCGAGCAAGAAGAACTGACTCTCAAACAGGCATCTGAACAACTGATGCAGGCCATTTCCCTGACCAGATCATCCCTGACTGATAAAACAGAGGATGTTTACACGGAGGTGGGGCGACTTCGGCAAAATTTGCAAGCCATGAGAGGACGCATTACTGAAGTGGAGACAAGAGTGTCCCAGGTGGAAGACACCATTACGCCTATGGAGGCCAAATTAACCAAGGTGGTAGGCTCTGTGAACGCCTGGAGGCAGAAGGCAGATGATCTGGAGAACAGAATGTGCCGGAATAATATCCGTATCATTGGTCTGCCGGAACGCTCGGAAGGTCAGCACCCTGAGCAATTTCTGGAGGGCTGGCTCAAAACCTCTCTGGGAAATGAATTCACTCCAGTCTTCGCCGTCGAGAGAGCTCACAGGGTTCTTACAAAACCCCTTCCTCCGGGAGCCCCACCCAGACCCTTCCTGGCACGTCTCCTCAACTGTAAGGATAGAGACACCATTCTGTGCCTCACGTGGCAAAAAAGTCCCATCAAGTTCGACAATGCTGTGATCTCGATTTTCCTGGATTTCTCCATGGAACTCCAGAAGCAGCAGGCACAATTCATCGAAATCAAGAAGTGGCTCAGAGAGAGAAATATCATGTATTCGATGATCTATCCGGCCAGACTTCGGGTTGTCCACGGGGGCTCCTCTGTGTTTTTCACGGATCCGGCGGAGGCGACTGAGTGGCTGCAGTCCCATAAGGGATCCCCTGCAAAGGAATCCTAATGTATTTACTGCCAACTCGTATCCTTCTATTAAAGATCCAATTGGAGCCTTCCTGGCATGTATCCAGTTACCAACAATACCGGACACTGAGCTCAGTGATGGTATCCCCTTGTTTAGTTTTTGATGGGAGCGTGGGACTTTGCTCCTATACTGTTAGATTTTTATTCTGTTTTCTTTTTTCCTTATTTGTTTTTTTTATTTGTCAAAAGTTTTAGTTCTTGTTGTTACCTAGGTAACAATCGCAGTCAGTGCCAGTTCTATTATTTGTGTGATATCTCTGAATCTTGCTTGAACACTAACCTGCGTTATATCCAAATGAGTGAGAATGGGGTCTGAATTGATATTATGACCTGGAATGTGAGAGGCATAAAGACCCCTCGGAAGAAAATGAAGGTGTTCTCACAAATTAGGCAACACCACCCTCACATTCTGGTTCTGGTTGAGATGCACCTGACTAGAGATACAATCCGGTGTGTTCAAAAGCCATGGGTACAATGGTCTATTCATACATTTCATACCAGTTATTCAAGGGGGGTTTCACTACTAATACATAAGGATGTTAGGTGGGAAACTAGGGAGGCCCGGAAAGATCCTGAGGGGCGTTTTGTGTTTGTATATGCACTGATCAACTCTAGGAAATATGTAATTCTATGTATTTATAACCCCCATCCGGCCAACATGTCAATTCTCCAAAAGGCATTGGTTTCGCCCTGAATTATCCAGATGCAGATGTCATTTGCATGGGTGATTTTAACTTGGCCATGAATAACCGTCTAGAAAAATTAAGACTGGGTGATGGTATACACAGTGGGGCCCTGCCGCCGGCTACATCCCAATTGTCACAATTTATGGAAGGTAGTGAGTGGCTAGATCTATGGAGACTACATCATCCTGAGGCGAGAGAATATACTTGCCATTCATCCACTAAGCATTCCTTGTCTCGCATAGATTATATCTTTGGATCCAGCAGTCTGGCAATGTGGGTGGATAGTGTTGAGCATGGCAGTAGGGGGATTTCGGATCATAGTCTGATTATTCTTAAGCTTAAATATGGACCGTTAAGTAACAGGATAACATGCAAATTGAACCCTTTCTGGTTGAAACTGGTGAAAACACCAGACAGAACGATCAGTCAGTTGCATTGCTTCATCTCGTCCCACCCTGAACCCCGAAATATTAACTTATTTTGGGATACCCTTAAGGCATATCTCAGGGGATGTCTATCCTCTACGATCTCTTATATTAAGCGAGTGACATCAAAAGAAGATGACGAGATGGAGCAGTGTTTGAAAGATACAGAGGCTGCTTACATATCTGATCAGACTAGTGGTAATAGGGTGGAATGGTTGACCGCTCAAAGGTTATACACCCAGCACATTGACACCAAATCCAAACGTAAATTATTTTTTGCCCGACAATCCTACTTTGAGCTGGGAAATCAGGCGAGTAAGTTTCTAGCCTATTTGGTATGTCAGCATAATACGACTAATACAATACTACAGATCCGTAACTCGGATGGCACATTAGTATCCTCACCTGAAGAAAAATTGATCTGCTTCCATGATTATTATAATTCATTGTATAACTCTAAGACTGAGGTTGATAGCCGGGGGTGTCTAGACTATCTGTTTGGACTACTTGTCTGATATAGCGTTCCCCATACTAAATTCTTCCCAGCAGGCCTTTATGGATGCTGAGTTTACCTTGGAAGAGATAGAAGATGCTATGAAGGATATGGCCTCTGGGAAGGCCCCTGGACCGGATGGGTTTCCTATTGAACTATACAGGAAATACCGGGAGATATTAGCGCCACTTTTACTATCAGTGTTTCGGGGGATTTGGGAGGGGAGATCTATGCCGGAGTCCTTTTATGAAGCTAAAATAATAGTGCATAAAAAGGAGTTGAAGGACCCTTTAGACTGTGGATCTTATCGGCCCATATCGTTAGTAAACGTGGACTATAAGATCTTTACAAAGATATTGGCTTCCAGGTTGAATTCAATTATATTAGAACTTATACACCCTGACCAAACTGGCTTTATGTCTGGCAAGAGCACTTCCATTAATATTAGAAGAGTTCAGTCGGTGGTCCAATATAGTTCCCTGGTGCCAGACAACAAATGGGCATTGGCATCATTGGATGCAGCTAAGGCTTTTGACTCCCTTGAATGGCCCTTCCCTTATGCATGTTTACAGAAATATGGATTCGGGGATACATTTTTAAAATGGATTAGTATAATATATTTGAAGCCCAGTGCACGGGTTATTGTAAATAGTTCCATATCTGACCCCTTTTCACTGCACAGGGGAACCCGCCACGGGTGTCCCCTGTCCCCGGCCCTTTTTGCTCTTGCGATCGAAGCACTGGCAATATGCATGAGATTCTCCCCTAGTATTGTGGGCATAGAAATAGCGGATAGGATAGATACCATAGGTTTATATGCGGATGACATGGTGATATTTATGGACAGAGCGGAAGAAACACTGACAAGAGTGATCACCACTATAAATAAATTCAGTAAATGTTCTGGCTTGTATATAAATTGGGAGAAGTCTGCTCTGATGCCTCTCTCCCTTGCCCCAATGCCACAACTTGAGACCCTCTCCTCATTGCCCATTGTATCCAAATTTAAGTATCTAGGTGTCCATATTTCTAAAGGCAGTACACTTGATTTGCAACTTAACATACACCCACTACTGCAGATGGTCAAAGCCAAGTTTACAATTTGGAGTAAGCTCCCGCTGTCAGTGGCATGGTGTATTAACTTAATTAAAATGATACTACTTCCTAAAATCAGTTACTCTCTTCAACATAGTGCCGTGGTGGTGCCCAGATCCTTTTTTGCGAACCTGAGTTCCCAAATTACATCCTTTATATGTGGGAAGACCAGATCCAAGTTCAGGCTGTCCACTCTGCAGTGACCTAAAAAGGGGGGGCAGCATTACCAGACTTTTTTCTGTATTATCTGGCTGGGCAGGCCAAAGCTATAAGTGTGTGGATGCCAGGGTGTCACCTCCCTAATTCTTAACATCATTTGCTTCATGCTGCACGGGCGGATTGTCCACTGGGATTTTTGGTACTGGAGAAAATAAATGTTTCTCGTTTGTTACCCCTACTTCACCTGGCATGAACAGTATGGAAACAGATTAAAAGGGTGATTGGATTTAGAGATATAATAGCTGAGATGCCCCTGTGGAATAATGGTTATCTCCCGGCATTACTTGAACACCCATCTACTGAATTCTGGATTCAATATAATGTTTATACGATAGATGATCTACATGACCACGGAATTCTGATACCTTTTGAACAACTACAGGTTAAATGCAATGTCCCGAGATCCCAGTTCTTTCGTTATCTACAGTTAAGGTCAGCCTTTCAGTCACACATGAGATCAGTAGGTATAGACAATGTTATCTTGTCTCTTCACTTGATAGGAATTCTTAAGTCACAGGGTCCCCAGGGTCTTATCTCCTCTCTGTATATGTACATGCTATCAGTGTGGTCAGAGTCTGCCATAGATTTGGTTAAAGGGAAATGGGAAAGGCTCATCCCTAATGTACAGGGAGAAGAGTGGGAGGAAATCTTGGAGTCTCCGATCAAGGTATCTCCGTCTGTTAATAATAGGATGATACAATTATATATTATTAATCAATCATATTTGACTCCAACTCGGCTCTTTAAGATGGGCCGATACCAATCATCAGAATGTTTAAGATGCCATTCTTTGGATGCAGACTTTATTCACATGATCTGGCAGTGTCCTATTGTTGCACAATATTGGAAGGAGGTGACATCATTATTAACATCCCTGGTGCAAGTCCCCGTTCCCCTTGAGCCACTGGTTTGTTTATTTGGGGTATGGGATGAGGAGACATAGGATCAATATACTGGGATCTTCTTGCAGGAAACGCTGTTTATGGCACGAAAGATACTGGCACTGTGGTGGATGGGAGGTTCATTTCCCTCTCTTGGGTTCTGGATGAACTTAGTGAATTCTATCATTCCATATGAGTGCACGCTGTATCAAAATAGAGGATGCCCTTGTAAATTCGAGAGGATTTGGGTGATATGGAACTCCTCTCACTTCACTTTGTAGATTGGAGGTATCTCATAATAGATGGTTAAATGTGGGTACTAGGCTGAGAAATAGTAGTTGTTTTTGTAGATATATGTTTAGTTTAAAAGTTAGATAGTTTTTTACCACTTGAGCAATAACATAAAGACCAGTATGCTTTAATTGACATTGCTCTATTCTGTAATAAGGTATGGTATGCATAGTGTGTTTTGTATTTTATGTCATATGGAACATGTATATTCTGTACAATATTTTATATACCATGTACAAGTCTGTACATTGCATACCCTGTTTGTGGCTTAATAAACAAATGAAAAAAAAAAAAAGCCCTCATATGGCTGCAATAGCAGAAAAATAAAAAAAAGTTATGGCTTTTGGAAGAAAGGGAGGAAAAAACAAAACTGAAAAACAGAAAATGGCCATGGCGCGAAGGGGTTAAAAATGTCTTAATGTTATGGTGTGGTGATGAGGAATGGTAGAATCTGCTCTATAAAATAAATAGTTTCGTAGAGAAGAAGAAAAATCTCTATTTGCCTTTGTATGAATTCATAGGCACACGGAGACTTTGTAGAGGTCACACAGATCATTTCGGGAGCCCTATTGCCATTCATTACATGGCGCGGCCATTAGCAGTTGCTGTAGGCCAGATTGATATATACACTTGATCTAAAGGTTTTGTTAGATTAGTGAAATGGAGATTTTGTCAAGGAATTAGGATTTAGCATAGAAAACCTGTGCATTCCGTTATATTAGATAACACATAAAACTCATTGTCAGACGACTTACATTTTTGATGGAGAAATCAAGCATGGCAAAGCACGAGTGTATAAAACCAATGTAGGAGACACATTTTCTTCTCACTATAAAATTTAAGATGGATTTTTGCTTCAAATGGATCATAACGGTTACAATTGATGTTTTCGTAGTAGTGACATAATATATTTTATGTCGTAGATACCCATTTAGGAAGTAGGTCAATCGATAAAGATACATTTCCAGTAATTCCCACTGAAAATAATGTGTCTAGAATAAATCTTAAAATGATTTTATTTTTTTTTTTTACCTGTCTGGACTTATTTTTATATCTTCTTAATACTTTTCCTAAACAAGTAAATAATTGCTTTAGGCAAAGAAAGTAAACTTTCATAGTAAATACATAAAGTAGAGCTATATATACATGAATGAGGGTGTGATGTTACATGCAGTAAATCACCTAAATATTTATTATGTACATTTAGAAATTTAAAAAGAAATTAAATGGAAATACAAGTTGCCTTCATATAATTAAAGAGAATCTGTCACCAGGTTTAACCTCTATGAGATATGGCGAGCCTCTTTCAGGGCTGATAAACTCAGAGATTTAGTTGCTGTCACCGTAGCTGCATGATTTGCGGCTGCTAGACAGCCTGAATACATGTGGGGATTGTCTGTTTGTTACGAAATTCCCACATGTATTCAGGCTGTCTACGGCAACAGAAACTAAATCTCCTAGCACATCCAAATATTCAGAGCTCACCCGAGCATGTTCGGGAAATCTCGAGTAACACGTATACTCACTCATCACTAATTCCTCCATAAGTACTGTAGTGGGCAGGCAAGGAGAAAGGTCAAAGAGGCCCCGGCGCATGCGCACTGCAGGACGTTATTCTGCCCTAGTCGAGTCAGTGAAGTAAGCCTGTGAAGGAGCGCAATGTAGGGGAACGCTCTGTGGATGATGTCATCCACAGGAAGCAAGATGGAGAATGGCATCGTAAGAAGAAGAAAGACCAGCGACACCCCTTGGACCCGATCGTCCCCCAGGTGAGTGTAATAAAAGCTATTTTTCTTGTCTTGCAGGTTGGGTTGAGGCAAATATACAGCATCATAGAGTGCTGTATAATTGGCATAGAAAAGTGGTAGTTGTATCTCATAACCGTCAAACCTGGTGACAGGATTGCTTTAAAGGGGTTGTCTCAAGTTCAGAAGTTATGTCCTATTCATGAAATAGGGGTTAACCTCCCCATCGCTGGGGTCCGATTGCTCCTGAGAACTCATGTGAATGGAACAGTGGTTGATCATATTCATATCTGCTTTAATTTTTAATGGGAGTGCCGAAGATCAACCAAATGTAGTGCCCAGCTATCTCCAGTGGAGCAATTATGAATGAATGGAGCAGATGTGTGTATGATCAAATACCACTACATTCACACTTCAGGGAGAGCCAAAGACTATACAAGAGCAGTGAGTGGCTATCTTCAGGCGTCATATTATGGATAAAAAGAGCGGGTGCACACAGGATGGAGCTCAGCATCATTCACACACTGAGCTCTCAAGATTGGTGGGGGTCTCAGCAGACGGACCACAAGTGATCAAAAAGTGAGCCACTATCCAATAAATCGGGAATACATAAGTACGTGCCACCTTCAAGCCCATTGAGGTCCCAAGTATCTGATGATATAGGGTATCTTGAAAGGTAAAATAATTATTATGGAGTATGAATTGCATGCTTTCATACATAAATTCTTTTTGTGTTGGTGTCAACCGTGGATCAATGTCTATGAATGTTTTAAAACACACCAGTCCCAAATCATGTGGGATGCTGGAATAGAGGGCGGATACATCCATGGAGATGAAAACAAATGTGTTCTTCCATGGGATGACCTTCGTAAGTCAGATTACATGACTGGAGCCCCTCAAATAACTGTGTAGTTGGTCTACATTTGTGTGCATCACTACATCCACATAATTTGCAAGGTTGCTGATTCCTCGCCCATTGGGTGTGGCCTTTTTTAAAGGAAGCGTCTCCATCTGCCTCCTTTTCTATAAATAACAGACCCTGTATTTGCATAGACTGTCCTGAGGAAGTGGTGTAATCACCACAAAACGCATAGAAATAAAGTCTATTTTCTATTACATCCACTTGGACTCCTCTGGTACATCATCCTGACAGGCGAGCAGCACAGTCTGATGCCCCATTCTCTTCACCTAGCAAAGGATCATCACATCGGGGCTTGCAGCAGCCGCCATTGCTAAGTGCAGTGGTTGTGTCTCACACAACCATAATAGGTGAGTGAATTTTATTATCCCTCATGAATATTCCTTTTATCTCGGATAAGACCCTATGTGCGCTCTATATTCCTTCTAGGTACATAGGCTCAAAAACAGACATTTCTACGGGGCAATTTTAAAGTATGTGTTTTTAGTCCCCAAAATCACAGACATGGGAACAGCCTAACAGATTATCAAAGGTATGTGTTCCATTTGTCAAAAAACATAGATTGGACATGTATGTGAAAAATAGGTGATTGAATGAGAACTAGCTGTTATGAGCCAAGAACATGTGTGTCCATCACATGAATATCCACACATTGATTTGGTCATTTTATATCAGTAAACTGATTCAAACCATTGTGCAGTTTACACAGAATCCCAATGATAGTTTTGGAGCTTTGTAAATATATTGCATAAAAAAGGTACAGGGATCAAAGTGCAGGATTAAAAACATCTCAATGGTAGAAAATACTGAAGGGAAATCCAGTAGGTAGAGTATCATCTACCAATATAAATTTACAATATTACTCCCACAAGCCTTACAATCAGCACATTAGTTTAAGACATGGCTATTCCTTTGAGGGTGATGACTGATGTTTAGTCTGTAGTATATTTTAAAAGTGTTCTGTGTCTTAAAATTTTGCTGCAAACAAAATATTATTTAACATTACGCTATACACAATATATTGCCTCTCACAATTGTTATGATTTTCTCCCGCCAGCCTTTTTTTCCATGAGAACGAGAAAGAAGAGAGAATATTTACCATATATATGGAAATGGAATACAAAATTACCATTGTGTGTGCAGTGAGAAAATAGCATAAAACAGCATATAAATATCTATCTTGCTGTGCTATGAAATGTTTAACCCCTTCCTGACATCCGACATACTATCCCGTCCACGGTACCCGAGCCCGTATGACCGTGGACGGGATAGTACGTCTACCGCGATCAGCGGCGCCCACGTGGTGAGCGCCGCTGATCGCGGCCGGGTGTCAGCTGATTATCACAGCTGACACCCGGCACTATGTGTCAGGGGTGGTCACGGACCGCCCCCGACACATTAACCCCTTGCACACCGTGATCAAACTTGATCGCGGTGTACCGGGAGTTAAAGGGAAGCATCGGCAGGGAGGGGGCTCCCTCCGTGCTTCCCTGAGCCCCCCACGGCAGCGCAATGTGCAGCGCTGCTGCGGGGGGCTCCTATCCTCCAGGCCCCCGAATCCAAGATGGCGACGGGGGCCTTCGGGGACCTGAGGAAGCTGGCTTCCTCAGTGCCTGCAAAGCGCAGGCAAGAGGAAGTCTGCTTCAATGCCTGTGACAGATTGCTGATCTGTCACAGTGATCTGTGATGTGACAGATCAGCGATCTGTCACAGGACAGTGATGTCCCACCTGGGACTATGTAATAAAGTAAAAAAAAAATTAAAAAAAAATGTAAAAATAAATTTAAAAAAATCGCCAAATAAATTAGTAAAAAAAAAAAAATATATTCCCCAATAAATTCATTTTTTGAAAATAATAAAAAAAAAAACAATAAAAGTACACATATTAGGTATCGCCGCGTCCGTAATGACCCGCCCTATAAAACTGTCCCATTAGTTAACCCTTTTAGCGAACCCCTTAAAAAATAAAAATAAAAAACGAAGCAAAAAATAATGATTTATTATCATACCGCCAAACAAAAAGTGTAATAACGCGCGATCAAAAAGACGCATATAAATATCCATGGTACCGCTGAAAACGTCATCTTGTCCCGCAAAAAACGAGCCACCACACAGCATCATCAGCGGAAAAATAAAAAAGTTATAGCTCACAGAATAAAGCGATGCAAAAATAATTATTTTTTATATAAAATAGTTTTCATTGCATAAAACCGACAAAAACATAAAAAAACGATCTAAATGAGGTATCGCTGTAACCGTACTGACCCGAAGAATAAAACCGCTTTATCAATTTTACCGCACGCGGAACGGTGTAAACGCACCCCCCCAAAAGAAATTAATGAAACGCTGGTTTTTGTTCATTCTGCGTCCCAAAAATAGGAATAAAAAGCGATCAAAAAATGTCACGTGCCCGAAAATGGTACCAATAAAAATGTCAACTCGTCCTGCAAAAAATAAGACCTCACATGACTCAGTGGGTCAAAATACGGAAAAATTATAGCTCTCAAAATGTGGTGATGCAAAAACTATTTTACAATAAAAAGCGTCTTTTAGCGTGTGACAGCCGCCAAACATAAAAACCGCCATAAATAGTAAGTCAAACCCCCCGTTATCACCCCCTTAGTTAGGGAAAAATAGTAAAACTAAAAAAAAAGTATTTATCTCCATTTTCCCGTTAGGGTAAGGCTGTGTGCACACGCTGCGGATTAGGTGCGGATTCATACGCGCGGATTTTGTAAAATCCGCAGGTGAAACCGCAGGTCAAAAGACTTGCGGTTTTACCTGCAGATTGCTCTGCGGTTTTGTCCTGCGGTTTTTCATCTCCTCAATAGAGGAGATGGCAAACCGCAGGAGAATCCGCAGAAAGAATTGACATGTCAATTCTTTCTGCGGATTGAAAACCGCAGATAATCCGCGCGGAAAATTCCGCACCGTCTGCACTGCGGTTTTTGATTCCCATAGGGAATCATGGTACTGGGGTCCGCAGCAGCCAAAACCGCTGCGGAACCGCAGCAAAATCCGCAGCGTGTGCACACAGCCTTAGGGTTAGGGCTAGGGCTAGGGTTAGGGCTAGGGTTAGGGTTAGGGTTAGGGTTAGGGCTAGGGTTAGGGCTAGGGCTAGGGTTAGGGCTAGGGTTAGGGCTCAGATTAGGGTTAGGGGTGTGTTGGGGTTAGGGTTGGAGTTATAATTGGGGGTTTCCACTGTTTGGGCACATCAGGGGCTCTCCAAATGCAACATGGCGTCTGATCTCAATTCCAGCCAATTCTGAGTTGAAAAAGTCAAATGGTGCTCCTTCCCTTCCAAGCTCTGCCATGCGCCCAAACAGTGTTTTACCCCCACATGTAGGGTATCAGCCTACTCAGGACAAATTGCAAAACAATTTTTGGGGTCCAATTTCTCCTGTTACCCTTAGGAAAATAAAAAATTGGGGGCAAAAATATCATTTTTGTGGAAAAAAATGGATTTTTTTATTTTCACGTCCAAGTGTTATAAACTTCTGTGAAGCACTTGGGGGTTCAAAGTGCTCACCACACATCTAGATAAGTTCCGTGGGGGGTCTAGTGTCCAAAATGGGGTCACTTGTGGGGAGTTTCAATAGTTTAGGTACATCAGGGGCTCTCCAAACGCACATGACACCCGCAGACCATTCCATCAAAGTCTGCATTCCAAAACGTCACTGCTTCCCTTCCGAGCCCCGACGTGTGTCCATACAGTAGTTTTCTCCCACATATGGGGTGTCAGCGTACTCAGGCCAAATTGGACAACAACTTATGTGGTCCAATTTCTCCTGTTACCCTTGGGAAAATGAAAAAATTGGGGACTAATTGATCATGTTTCTGGAAAAAATACGATTTTTTTATTTTCATGCCCTGGCATTATAAACTTCTGTGAAGCCCTTGGGGGTTCAAAGTGCTCACCTCACATCTAGATAAGTTCCTTAGTGGGTCTAGTTTTCAAAATGGGGTCATTTGTGGGGGGTTTCCACTGTTTAGGTACATTAGGGGCTCTCCGAAGGCAACATGACACCTGCAGACCATTCCATCAAAGTCTGCATTCCAAAACGTCACTACTTCCCTTCCGATCCCCGACGTGTGCCCATACAGTAGTTTTCTCCCACATATGGGGTATCAGCATACTCAGGACAAATTGGACAACAACTTTTGGGGTCCAATTTCTCCTGGTACCCTTGGGAAAATAAAAAAATGGTGACTAAAAGATCATGTTTGTGGAAAAAATACGAATTATTTATTTTCACGCCCGGGCATTATAAACTTCTGTGAAGCACTGGGGGGGTCAAAGTGCTCACCACACATCTAGATAAGTTCCTTAGGGGGTCTAGTTTCCAAAATGGTGTCATTTGTGGGGGGTTTCCACTGTTTTGGTACATCAGGAGTTTTCCAAACGCGACATGGTGTCTGATCTCAATTCCAGCCAAAAACGTCAAATGGCGCTGCTTCCCTTCCGAGCTCTGCCATGCGCCCAAATAGTGGTTTACCCCCACATGTGGGGTATCAGCGTACTCAGAACAAATTGCACAATAACTTTTACGGTCCTGTTACCCTTGGAAAAATAAGAATTGAGGGTGAAAAGATCATTTTTGTGGAAAAAATATGATTTTTTAATTGTATGGCTTTATGTTATAAACTTCTGTGAAGCCCATGGGGGTTCAAAGTTCTCACCACACATCTAGATAAGTTCCTTAGGGGGTCTAGTTTCCAAAATGGTGTCATTTGTGGGGGATTTCCACTGTTTTGGTACATCAGGGGTTTTCCAAACGCGACATGGTGTCCGATCTCAATTCCAGCCAAAAACGTCAAATGGCGCTGCTTCCATTCCGAGCTCTGCCATGCGCCCAAATAGTGGTTTACCCCCACATGTGGGGTATCAACGTACTCAGGACAAATTGCACAATAACTTTTAGGGTCCTGTTACCCTTGGAAAAATAAGAATTGAGGGTGAAAAGATCATTTTTGTGGAAAAAATATGATTTTTTAATTGTATGGCTGTATGTTATAAACTTCTGTGAAGCCCATGGGGGTTCAAAGTTCTCACCACACATCTAGATAAGTTCCTTAGGGGGTCTAGTTTCCAAAATGGTGTCATTTGTGGGGGGTTTCCACTGTTTTGGTACATCAGGGGTTTTCCAAACGCGACATGGTGTCCGATCTCAATTCCAGCCAAAAACGTCAAATGGCATTGCTTCCCTTCCGAGCTCTGCCATGCGCCCAAATAGTGGTTTACCCCCACATGTGGGGTATCAGCATACTCAGGACAAATTGCACAATAACTTTTAGGGTCCTGTTACCCTTGGGAAAATAAAAATTGGGGTGAAAAGATCATTTTTGTGGAAAAAATATGATTTTTTAATTGTACCGCTGTACGTTATAAACTTCTGTAAAGCCCTTGTGGGTTCAAAGTTCTCGCCACATATCTAGATAAGTTCCTTGGGGGGTCTAGTTTCCAAAATGGGGTCACTTGTAGGGGGTTTCCACTGTTTAGGTACATCAGGGACTCTCCAAACGTGACATGGCGTCCGATCTGATTTCCAGCCAATTTTGCATTGAAAAAGTCAAACGGCGCTCCTTCCATTCTGAGCTCTGCCATGCGCCGAAACAGTCGTTCCCCCCCACAAATCAGGTATCAGCGTACTCAGGACAAATTGCACAATAACTTTTGCAGTCCAATTTCTCCTGTTACCCTTGGTAAAATAAAAAAAATTGAACCTGAAGTATTTTTTTTGTGAAAAAAAGTTAGATGTTCATTTCTTTTTAAATATTCAAAAAAATTCCTGTGACGCACCTAATGGGTTAATAAACTTCTTGAATGTGGTTTTGAGCACCTTAAGGGGTTCAGTTTTTAGAATGGTGTCACTTTTGGGTATTTTCTATCATATAGACCCCTCAAAGTGGCTTCAAATGTGATGTGGTCCTAAAAATAAAATGGTGTTGTAAAAATGAGAAATCGCTGGTCAACTTTTAACCCTTATAACTTCCTAACAAAAAAAAATTTTGGTTCCAAAATTGTGCTGATGTAAAGTAAACATGTGGGAAATGTTACTTATCAAGTTTTTTGTGTGCTGTATCTCTGTGATTTAAGGGCATAAAAATTCAAAGTTGGAAAATTGCGAAATTTTCAAAATTTTTGCCAAATTTCCATTTTTTTCACAAATAAACGCAAGTTATTTGAATGAAATTTTACCACTAACATGAAGTACAATATGTCATGAGAAAACAATGTCAGAATCACCGGGATCAATGGAAGCGTTCCAGAGTTATGACCTCATAAAAGTACAGTGGTCAGAATTGTAAAAATTGGCCCGGTCATGAACGTGCAAACCACCCTTGGGGGTGAAGGGGTTAATGGCTTGGACACATATTTTTGAATATTAAAGGAAAATTACACCACCTTCAAATTAAAATAAGATCTTAGTTAATACATGAAAATATACTGAATTGCATCAGGTGAACATCTCAATGTTTCCTCAACGTGGGCAAGACACTTATCTGATCCAAGAAAATTGTTGTGACTCAGCTCACCCAAAATGAAGTAATTAGCAATCCTTGGGTCAGATAAAACCACTCCTGCAAGGTGGTAGTAATCAAGTGAAAATTAGTCAGAATCCAGCCATTTTTCAGATAATCAATATGCAAAAACTCTATTGTAGATTTATCAGGATCCTGTCAGCGCCGGCAAACTGCCACAGCTGAGCAGGGTGACTTACCCCTACTGCGGGAGGGCCCTGGGTCCAATAATGCAGGAAAAGTTCAGGCAGATGGGACCTGCGATGCTGAAGGTATTAAGAAGTACAAGGACCTATGATCATGTGACCACAGGGGGCGGGGCTTAGCGTCCTACTGCTTGAGATGATTGTAGGATTCTACTACAGGAATCCTAGAGTAGGGACAAGGGGACTTCAGGTCAGACAAACGGGGGATCATACATGGAGAGGGCGGCGCGGTACCAGAGGGGCGAGCAGAGAATAGTCAGAATGCAAGCAATGAGTCATACACAGAGATAGCAACGCAGTACAAGAGGGTCAGGCAAAACTCGTAACAGGGACAGAACTGGATCAGAACCAAACAAGCATAAAGTATCACAGTCACAAAGCACACCAGGGTCACACACACTAGGCCAAGGGTCTGAGTATAATGGACAAGGAATGAGCCCACAATGAGGCTATAAAAGAATCTCAGAGTGAGGCCATCCACATTAACCTCTGAACTACCTAATCCCACAAGCTGAGCAAACCATGACAAGATTCAGATAAAATAGGACCCTCCCAGTTCTGTGAAAATATGACAGCTTTTCCTACACATTTCAAACTAAAACATAGTTGTTATCAATGGGTCTGTGAGTAAGATATGTTTTAGTTCGAAACGCACGGCATAAGTTCTCATATTTTCAATATATGAGAGCTTTTTTCTACATGTTTTAAACTAAAGCACAGTCCTCACTTATGGATCCATGAATGAGAATTGCTTTTGTTTGAATGGCTCTCATATTTTCACAGTACTGGGAATGTCCTGTTTTATCTGAATCTGAGAAAGAGTTTTTGCATTTTGTTGGTCCGATTCTTCTGATCACAGTGTCTGGCGCAGTAAATCACTGTCCAGACATCCTATCTAGGAATGGGAAATGCTGAGCTGTCATTATGGCAGAGTAATTACCTGGCTATTTAACCAGCTCTTTGCCTTTGATTGCTGCCAATTGTTCCATGCTCACTGTCTAGTATTCTGATATTTGCTGCTCAAATTTGGATTTGTTTTGACCATCCGTTTGCCTAGCCCTTTGTCATGATCCGCTATCTTCTTGGAATTCTGACCATGGACAGATTCCTGACTATGCCTTTTTTTCACCCCTATGACATAGTCTCTTGACTTTTGACCTCCGACTTCTTGACTACCTAGCCTCACAGCTTATCTGTAAGTAATGACACATTTTTTATCCAAAAATGGCTGGATTCTCCCTACGTTTTTCTTTGAACTGACCCATAACCCATTGTTAAAAGGTTGGGACACCTTTGAGGACTTTTTTTCTTAGGATCCTCTCAGATGATTTATGGCCACTGATGAATGTGAAGGGAAGGAAAAGTCCTATAAAAGTCAAACGGTTCAAAATTTGTAATGAATCACCACTACAAAAAAATATTTCAAACTCAATGCACATCAATTTAAGTAAAAAAAATGGCCAAAAGATGGCCAACTCATTTTGGTTAATTTTGGGAACCAATAAGAAGCAAAATCTTGGTTCCGCCTGGCATTTAATTCAATTTCTGCTATTTTTCTAAGCTCCAAAAGTACATGTGCATTACTTTCGAAGGCTTTCCAGTTCCATTGCCTTATTGTTCAACATGTTCTAGACTTAAGGGGGTTTTACACTAAGCGATATCGCTAGCAATATCGCTAAAACGTCACCGGTTTTGTGACGTTATACCGATATTGCTAGCGATATCGCTATGTGTGATACTTACCAACGACCCGCTCCCCCGCTGTCCAGCGCTGATCGCGCGAGATTGGGCGGCTCCATTTCTCGTCGTCTGCTTCCCGCTGGGGCTTCCTGCTGTGTGAGACAAGCGACGCTGGATGTGGGCGGGAGGACGTCAGGATCGCTGTGTGTGAAAGGTGAGTATCGTGCGCTGCGTCACTGCTGCATCGCTGTGAGGTCTTTCTGTGTGAAAGCTCACTAGCGATCATTTAGCAATGCACCAGCGATCCTGACCGGGTCGTATCGCTGGTCGGATCGCTGGTGCATCGCTAAATGTAAAAGGGCCTTTAGGTATTACTTGGGCATATTTTACACGTAATTACCACTGTATATTTTATTCCTTGCTCTGTGTATAATTATGTTCTTGTCTTTATATTAATAATATGGATATACTTAATCATATCATATTGATATGGTAATTGTAGATCAAGACGAAATTGGTTAAGTTGATAGAAAATCAGCAAAAGTTAGGCAAATTGAAAAGGGTGTTTTCAGAGATATATCAAGAGGATCCTAAAGGTGCAGATAGTCAAGTCGCATAGGCTTGACTATCTGCATAGTTAATTTTCACTTAAACCAATCTTCACTTAGACTAACCTCTTACTCCTTATATTCACATTACTAAGTATGTTATATGTATGACACATGTTGACATAATGTATGGGTCGAGCAGGATATAGACCATAGACCTTTCTCTAACACTGCCCCTTTTTTGTAGGATAATTTACAGGTACACAGACAGACCTAGCAGACCATTGATGAGGCATGCATAGCTGGTTTCGAACACCACTATGTCCAACCCCACCAGCTCTGCCTTGGGAAGAAGACCAGAGTGGATGTTTCAACAAGAAAAGGAAACTACAGGAGCTGTGCCAGCTTTGAATGGGATTTAATCCAGAAACTATGGAATGCAATGGATGCCAAGTGTGGACACAATGGATACGAGTCGTTTCTCCTCAATTATGTGTGGAGTTTATTTTTGCAAGGAACACGTGGATTTTTCTCTGAAGAAACTGGATGATACAAAGTTTTCTTGTCATAAAGGTGAGACCTCTTACCTTCCTGTCTGTGCTTAAAGTGGACTGTCCCTGATAAGTGGAGAAGGATGATTGGAATTCTAACATGTCTGGCTGATTAATATGGGGGAGCAATGTGACAACATAACATTTTATCTTAATTAGCCAGATGTCAGGAAGAATAGACTGTTATATATATGTTGACTTTTGAATTTATGTGTTTTTTCTGGCAGGTCAAGAAAACACACTTTTGTTTGTATAAGCCTTTAATATTGACTTGTAAGTTGTCGTTTGATGTAACATATTGCACTGTTATCCTTGATAACTAGTCATGTTTGCTGATATGTTGATTACATATTGTCTAGGCCACCTAGTTTAGATTATATAATCAAACAATGCAAGTTGTTCTTATCACCATTGTTCCCCTTTATCTGTGAATACTGGATGAAGTACAGTTGTTAACTATAAAAAAGCTATATGCCTCTCTAACAGGAAACAGGTATTCAGCCAAGACATTCAAACATCCAAAGGACCATAGACTCTTTGCAGGACAGCACCCAAGACATCATGACTCCATCACAAGGGACACAGTTTTGTTATTCTACAGGTGGCCAGCTAAGAGGACCATGGCCCCAGCTGAAAGAATATATATCTGCTCCATTGATCATCTCGAATCCATGGATACGTTTGGAGAAAGCCAGATTTGGGAGCAGGCATAAGAAAGCAGCAGAGCCGCACCAGAGCAATAGCTTCAAGCACTGTTAAAGATGTGACACCTCTTATTGACTGAAATATCAAAGCCTGAATTCAAACAATAGATGGTGCTTCAGCTGAAGAAAAATTCATATACATCCGAGATCGATGTGAAAGAAGAAAAACAGCGGCACTCACCGTTTTGAAAGCAAATTTTCAGTCCTGTATTACACCCTTCATAGTGTGTTCAAGTGACCTGTGCATGTGCAGGTTCAAAGAGGAATGCAAGGGGAGGAAAAGTAGATGACGGCCGTTTCGCAACTGAACGTTTTTCTTCTTTCTCATTGATCTCAGGATGGGGAGCTGCTGGTCACTTGGCTCCTTAGAGATGTTCAGTGAAGCCAGGTTGTGACCATCTGGCCTTGTACCTCAATGGACTGTCACAGGTGGATTTGTTCACCCTGGATGTTGAAACCAGGTTTTTACCCTCCAGTCAAGTGACCATGTACCTGAATGGACTGTCATCTTCCCAAGCTTGTCATTACCTCCTTTCTGTGTGAGACACAAGTGGGGTAGTTAGCCCTTGAAGCTGAAGCCAGGTTGTGACCCTCCGGTCAACTGGCCTTGTACCTGAATGGACTTTCATCCTCCTAAGCTTGCTGTTACCTCCTCTTTTTGTACATTCTGCAGTCAGCACTGGAAGCTCTGAAGTCACTCCTGCTCTTATCCTGGTGAATCAGCAGAAGGGTGAGACTCTGTCATGTGCATCATCGTGGGTATTTTGCTGGGACTGTTCTATGTGTTATCTGCCTGCTTAATAAAGCATTGCCACACATTGTTTTACCTCACCCTGTGTTGTTTGAGTAGTGTTATGCTCATCGGGAAAGGTGAGTGGGTGTGTGGTGGCATGACCCTAGTCCATGCAATTTTGGCTTTTGGATCGGAGCACCTGCTGACTCCCCCCTGTGTCTCCACAATGTCCATGACCAAAACCAGTCCAGATGTGCTGAGATTTCTGACTGGAATGTTGCTGAGAGACGGAAAAGGCCAGGACCTACCATGAGACTTGATGGATCCTGCTTCCGTATACACTGATCGTTTCTGTGGAGCAGACACATATCGGTAAGAAAACTAAGGCCCACTACATCACCGCAATAGGCAACTGTGCACACACTTCACCACATTCTGGTGACAAAATACTCAAGGCTGACATAGAGTCTATATTAATTTAGATTGACTATTCAGGCCACATTTTATGCCATAATCAGTGTCCGGAACTTCCGGATTTGCCGCCACGTTTCCTGTTTGTTCTGTAACTAGGAATCTTAATCCACGCCTAGGTGCCAGCATAGCATGCAACACATTTCAAATCAAATTTAAATTTCTTTTTGTCAGGAGAGTGTTTCTGAGTAACATTATAGTACGGGATAATTGTTCAGCTTCAATAGACTTTGTTTTATGGCTAAATAGCTGTTACAGTTGGTTACCTGTTAGGGTATTTTCGGTATAGTTAAGGATGGACTAGTCTTCTGAGTTCATTGAAGTCACATCGCAATGGAGAAGGGATATTTGTTTGGGGGATAGATGTAACTGACTGTGAGATCGTAAACTGTTTTGCTGTATCGCAGGCTAACCCGTATGTTACACTCATATAACTGTC
The DNA here is from genome assembly GCF_039654945.1 of Dendrobates tinctorius. Classification (NCBI taxonomy): domain Eukaryota; kingdom Metazoa; phylum Chordata; class Amphibia; order Anura; family Dendrobatidae; genus Dendrobates; species Dendrobates tinctorius. The sequence goes on from NW_027361697.1 coordinate 16,280,734, forward strand.
CAAGTTCCCAGGGTGTTAATAGGAAACAGGCAACCAGTTTAGACAGGCCACCCAGTAGGTAGATTTATAGAAAGCATAGTGGGTACAGATTGTTTGAGCACCACGCTGTGTAGCACAAGGGTCTCAGTATGCTGGCTGAATGTCTGTATAATGTTTTGAAAGTTTTCTATTATCTGGTTGAGCCATCCACATAACTAAGTAAAATAATTACGGTGAGTGAACTTTTTAGAAGTCGGTTTTCTCTCTTGAGACTTTGCTGTATCCTGAGTAACATACCCTTCTATATGACTTATACCTGCAAACACCAGAGGACTTGGCAAAAAATTTTGGCTGAACAGTCACATTAACTGTACCCAAATTCATGCCTAAATATGAGCATCTTTCGGTCCATATGGCTCTTTTTGAACAATTGCAGACATCATAAAGTGCCCTTTACATGGTGACTAGAGGGCAGAATTTATAAAATCTGGAGAAATATGTACAATATTCAATAAAAGGCTCGTAACAGTGACATAAAGTCCAAAAAATGTTTCTGAAAATACGTTTGTGATACAAGTGATATACAAAAAAAGTGATATCATGTAATAATAAAGAATGTTTTTAAACTTATTTAGCCAAAGTTTAAATAGTTATAGGCTGAGGAATGAATGCCTTGTTCATTACCGTCACCTTTTATTTTAAAATATTTAGCACTGGTGATGTCGCTATTGGAAATATACTAAATGGATTTTCGAGAATTATAAGGGGCTATTGTTGAGTCTATGATTAACAGAAGGATTGGCCTTGATTCGCAAACAAATACATTTACCTTCAACATAAATGTTAGAAATTGCTTTGCCCTTGGAACCGATGAATTAATGCATTGTAAATTTATAACACTCCTCTCCACAAGCAGAAGATTCACTGCTAATGCTTTCCTTTAACATAGGATGTATTGTCAGCTCTAGTTTGAAGTGGTATATTCAACCTTCTATTCATCCACTGATGATTCGTTGAGTAGGGCTGTTTTATTTTGACCTGTATAACCTAAACAAAACAAGGGCATCCGGACCACAGAGTCAGCTCTTAATAATATGGGGCCCATGAGAAGAACAACATAACTTAGATTATCTCTATTTTTGCCATTTGAACTTGTGAACCTTCCTGTTTGCAACACAGCAAAAAGGGAGGAGATAGACAAAGATTCAGGGACATAAAGAGAGTGTGGAAGGCAAATTAGAAATGAAGAAACAAAAAAAAGAGCTATCCAACAAGGACATGGCATAGCTTATATTAATGGCATATACTTTATTTTATACAAAAGACCAAACCGAGACAGATCCCAATAATATAGTCCCAATCCATCTATATCCCATCAATCATAGAGCACACATACACTACCGTTCAAAAGTTTGGGGTCACCCAGACAATTTTGTGTTTTCCATGAAAACTCATACTTTTATTAATCAAATGAGTTGCCAAATTAATTTAAAATCTAGTCCAGACATTGACAAGATTCTAAAAAAAAGATTTTTATTTGAATAATAATTTTCTCCTTCAAACTTTGCTTTCGTCAAAGAATGCTCCCTTTGCAGCAATTATAGCATTGCAGACCTCTGGCATTCTAGCAGTTAATTTGCTGAGGTAAAATGGGGAAATTTCACCCCATGCTTCCAGAAGCCCCTCACACAAGTTGGTTTGGCTTGATGGCACTTTTTGCGTGCAATACGGTCAAGCTGCTCCCACAACAGCTCAATGGGGTTGAGATCTGGTGACTGCGCTGACCACTCCATTACAGATAGAATACCAGCTGACTTCTTCTTCCCTAAATAGTTCTTGCATAATTTGGAGGTGAGCTTTGGGTCATTGTCCTGTTATAGGATGAAATTGGCTCCAATCAAGCACTGTCCACAGGGTATGGCATGGCGTTGAAAAATGAAGTGATTGCCTTCCTTATTCAAAATCTCTTTTACCTTGTACAAATCTCCCACTTTACCAGCACCAAAGCAACCCCAGACCATTACATTACCTCCACCATGATTGACAGATGGCATCAGGCACTCTCCCACAATCTTTTCAGTTGTTCTGCATCTCACAAATGTTCTTCTGTGTGATCCAAGCCCCTCAAACATGGATTTGTCAGTCCATAACACTTTTTTCCAATCTTCCTCTGTCCAATGTCTATGTTCTTTTGCCCATATTAATCTTTTCCTTTTATTAGCCAGTCTCAGATATGGCTTTTTCTTTGCCACTCTGCCCTTTAGGCCAGCATCCCGGAGTCGCCTCTTCACTGTAGATGTTGACACTGGCGTTTTGCATGTACTATTTAATGAAGCAGCCAGTTGAGGACCTGTGAGGTGTCGATTTCTCAAACTACAGACTCTAATGTACTTGTCTTGTTGCGCAGTTGTGCAGCGGGACCTCCAACTTCTCTTTATATTCTGGTTAGAGCCTGTTTGTGCTCTCCTCTGAAGGGAGTAGTACACACCATTGTAGGAAATCTTCAGTTTCTTTGCAATTTCTCACATGGAATAACCTTCATTTCTAAGAACAAGAATAGACTGTCGAGTTTCACTAGAAAGGTCTCTTTTTCTGGCCATTTTGAGAGTTTAATGGAACCAATAAATGTAATGGTTATTAATGGTGCATACTCAGATTGGGCCAGGGTTACTAGTGGTGTACCACAGGGTTCTGTATTGGGCCCCCTACTATTTAATATATTTATTAATGATCTAGTGGATGGCTTACACAGTAAAATATCAGTATTTGCAGATGATACAAAACTATGTAAGGTAGTTAACACAAAGGAGGACAGTTTGCAACTAGAGACAGATTGGAGTAAATTGGAGAATTGGGCTGAAAAATGGCAAATGAGGTTTTACACAGATAAGTGTAAGGTTATGCACATGCGATGGAGAAACAGATGCTATAATTACTTACTAAATGGGAAACTGCTGGGGAAATCAGACATGGAAAAAGACTTAGGCATCTTAGTCAATAAGAAGCTAAATTGGAGTGCCCAGTGTCAGGCAGCTGCCACCAAAGCAAATAGGGTCATGGGATACATTAGAAGACATCTGGGGACACGAGATGAAAACATAATTCTCCCTCTGTACAAATCACTTGTCAGACCACACTTGGAGTATTGTGTGCAATTTTGGACGCCGGTGCTCAAGAAAGACATTACTGAACTTGAAAGGGTTAAAAGGTGGGCTACTAAAATGATAAATGGAGTTGGTTCACTACAATACCCAGAAAGGTTATCAAAATTAGGTCTATTTACTCTAGAAAAGAGAAGACTTAGGGGAGACTTAATATACATGTACAAGTATATCAGAGGGCGATACAGAGATCTCTCCAATGAACTGTTTGTACCAAGGACTATGACAAGAACAAGGGGGCATTCTCTTCGTTTGGAGGAAAGACAATTTCTGCACCAGCATAGAAGAGGGTTCTTCACGGTAAGAGCAGTGAGGCTCTAGAATTCTCTTCCTGAGGAAGTGGTGATGGCCAACTCACTGAATGAATTTAAGAAAGGAATGGATGCTTTTCTTGTGAGTAACAGTATAGAAGGTTACGAATAACAGAATATTATAGGTAGATGGTTGACCCAGCTTAGGGGAGGAATTGTTTTCCCTATGGAGAAAATTGGCTTCTACGCTGTGGGTTTTTTGCCTTCCCCAGGATCAACAATGCAGAACAGCGGCACTAAAAATAGGCTGAACTAGATGGACAAAAGGTCTTCCTTCAGCCTTCAAAACTATGTTACTATGTTACTATGTTAATGCTCCAGATTCTCAACTAGCTAAAAGGAAGGTCAGGTTTATAGCTTCACTAATCAGCCAAACTGTTTTCAGCTGTTCTAACATACTTGCACAAGGGTTTTCAAGGGTATTCTAACCATCCATTAGCCTTCTTACACAGTTAGCAAACACAAAGTACCATAAGAACACTGGAGTGATGGTTGTTGGAAATGGGCCTCTATACACGTATGAAGATATTGCATTATTTGCAGCTAGAATAGTCATTTACCACATTAACAATGCATAGAGTGTATTTCTGAATCATTTAATGTTAGCTTCATTGGATAAAATTGCTTTTATTTCAAAAATAAGGAAATTTCTAAGTGACCCTAAACTTTTGAACAGTAGTGTATAATGGCACCACTGCTTTCATTATTTATTGGCATACAATCACGTGTATAGGTGCAATGACTTTCTGATATTAAACAAAGGAACAAATACCTTTTTACCATACTAAAGTGCACAGTGTTATAAAAAAGAGGAAAAGATTTTAAACAATTATAAAAAATTTGTTAGTGAAAGGAGTAGAAATACTTTTTTCCGATAATTGTGGCAAATAATTTAAATAAAGTCAGCATATACTGTAGTTATGATATATGGCATGTAGCACTCCTGACATCAGCCCTGCATTACTACACAATACCAATGATTGTCTGCTGTCCCTAACGTCATATCCTCCTTCTATCCAAAATTTAATGTCAAAAGCTGAACTCCTTGTGGTTCTTCCCTCTTCTAACCTTCCTAAATCCAATGTTACCATTCTACCATTTCTCCCCAGCAGCATGCTCTCTGTCTTGAGGTTATATTTGACTCAGATATTTTCTTTGAGCTGAACATTATTTCTATATAGTGCCCCCATCTCGTCATAGCTGGATGTCCATTGTTTGGGGTCTTGTTTCACATTTATGTTTTTTGACATTTGGTAAGGATTTTATATTAGAGGTAAATATTGTCCAAAATAGGGTCACCTTGATGTGGTGGGATGGCTTTTATGCATTCTTGATCAAAATAATGTACCCTAAGTTGTTTTCATGCACTATTGCTTTTCATTTATTTACTGTAGAGTATTTGCTCACTTTGCTTTTATCTTAGGTTTTGTCCATCCAGAACAAGTAAGCTGATTCACTGAAAGCATTATATGATTCATGCTCCCTTCTCTACAGTAAGGGTCCCGTTTCACATAGCAAAACACCAGTGATCCAGACAACGATACTGTTAGGGACGGCGGAACGCACCAAATATGAATGATAGAAGGTGCGTTCGCCGCCCAGGGTCCACCATGCGGTAGATGTAAGGACCGCTGCTGGATAATGGCAGACTAAGAAGATGATGAAGTACTGCGCTCGGGTTAACGTCACCCGAGGTGCTTAGGGCCGACTCTGTTTAGTACACAGAGGTGCCCTAGGGTAAATAAGGTGTAGACGCCGGACCTGTTAACTCCACAGGACACGCCGGCGAGTGGCGTCGCAGCCACGAACGCCAATAGGTGCTGCAGACAGCAGCGAGGCGGACACTACGGTCGCTAAACGACAGCGCCGCAGAGCCAGACACTGTCGGACGCTAGTATAAGGTGCGGAGAGCACAGTGGCGCATAGCTTGCCACAACCTGGCACTGACTGAAACACACTCTGTCACCATTCGAATAATCAGAGGGTAGGGGTTTCCAATGAGTCAGTCACCAGACAAATGCATCCATCACCATACATACACAGCAGATAAGTCTACATCGGGACGATGTAAGATGGGAGCGCCAGCAAAGTGAGACTTTACAGATGAGAAGGCCTTGGAGACCTGTTCAGACCAAGCATTAGGGTTAGCTCCTTTCTTCGTGAGAGCAACCAAAGGAGCTACCAGTGTGGAAAAATGAGGTATAAACTGATGTTAATAATTGACGAACCCCAAAAAGTGCTGCACCGCTATGAGTGAATGGGGTTCCTGCCAGTCCATTACCGCTTGCAGTTTGGCCGGATCCATAGCAAACCCCTGGGCCGAGATGATGTAGCCCAGGAACGGCAAGGATTCCTGCTCCAACTGACACTTCTTCAGCTTAGCAAAAAGAGAGTTCGCCCGCAGATGGTCAAAGACCCTGCAGACGTCTCTCCAGTGGGTGGTCAAGTCTGGTGAAAAGATGAGGATATCATCCAGATAGACCACCACCGATGTGGAGAGCATGTCGCGGAAGACGTCGTTGACGAAATCCTGGAAGACAGCGGGCGCATTACAACGGCCGAAGGGCATGACCAAATATTCGTAGTGGCCATCCCTGGTATTAAAGGCTGTCTTCCACTCGTCTCCTTCTCGATTGCAGATCAGGTTGTACGCCCCTCGCAGATCTAATTTTGTAAAGATCTGGGCCCCTCGCAACCTGTCAAATAACTCAGAGATCAGCGGGAGAGGGTATTTGTTTTTGACCGTAATGTCGTTGAGACCTCTGTAGTCAATGCAGGGATGCAACTCTCCGCTCTTCTTCTGTACGAAGAAGAACCCGGCACCAGCCGGTGACACCGACTTTCTGATAAAACCTCTAGCCAGGTTCTCCCGAATTTATTGAGACATAGCCTCCGTCTCAGGGAGTGATAGCGGATACACACAGCCTCTTGGACGTTCTGTGCCTGGCAGAAGATCTATTGGGCAATCGTATGGACTGTGCGGCGGGAGCGTCTCCGCAGATTTTTTAGAGAAGATGTCCGCGTACTGGTGGTAGGATTTAGGCAGCGAGGAGAGATCCGCGGGCACCTCAGTGGAAGCTACCTGAACACTGCCCATCAGGCATCTTCCCTCACAAGCCTTGCTCCAACCCAGTATACTCCCCGCCCAATCAATAAGAGGGGAGTGGCAACGGAGCCAGGGAACCCCGAGAAGCACCTGGTCGATGCCATCTGGTAAAATGAGCAGGGACAGAGTCTCACGATGAGAGGGTGAGATTGAGAGCCCGAGTGGGACTGTCTGGTGGGTCACCTGAGAAGGTAAAGATGCACCATTAACCACCCTGATGGTCAGAGGTTGGGGCAGTAACACCAGTGGAACAGCGTGTTTTTGGGCAAAGGTCAAGGACATAAAGTTCCCCTCGGACCCGGAATCCACCTCTGCCCTCTTCCCTCAGACCTCTGCCTCCCAGGTGGAGGACCCACTATCTAAAGTGCCCCGGAATACCGGTTTGGGTGCAAAGGTTTCTCTCTTGGACTGACCACCACCTACGGCCACTGGACGTGGTTGTTTTTTCGACCGCTGAGGGCACGTGTTGGCCGGGTGACCAAACTGTCGGCACTGGTAACAACGCACGGAGCTTCGCATCGGTCGTGGCTTAGAGCCGGTGCGAGACACCTCCATAGGTTCGGAGGCTGAGAGCTCCTGTGCAGGATACCTCAGCGGCTCGGTGAATGTGGGAGCCAAATTTACCCTACGTCTGGATTGAACACGTTCCAGCCCGCGCGCCGTAAACCGGAGGACAATGCGGGTGGCGACAGCAATCAGTTCCTCCAGACTTGTGGGAACCTCTCTGGTTGCTAGAGCGTCTTTTACATGCTCTGCTAATCCTCTCCAAAACACCGGAACTAATGCTTTGTCCAGCCACTCTAACTCGGAAGCCAGTGTCCGGAACCGGATGGCATAATGGCTGACCGAGAGTGACCCTTTTGTTAGGGATAATAGTTGGAGAGAGGTATCGTGCGTTATCCGTGGTCCCAAAAAGACCTGCTTCAGGGCCACGAGGAACTTAGCAGCACCCTGAACCACGGGATCATCACGTTCCCACAATGGCGTAGCCCATTCTAATGTCCTGCCAGACAAAAGGGAGACAATAAACCCCACCTTAGCCTGCTCCATAGGAAACCGTGCAGCCAGTAACTCGAGCTGAATAGAGCACTGTCTCACGAATCCCCTACAGGTGGCGCTGTCACCCGAAAATTTGTCGGGAAGTGAGAGGCGAGAAATTGTCGGCGTGGGCATAAGTGCAGGCACGCGTGAGACAGCCTCTGCGACTGTCTGAGCAGCGGCTAGCGCAGCATTCGTGGCTGAGGTGGTGCTCTCAATAGCCGCCAACCTGCTCTCCAGCTGCCAAATGTAGCGCTGCAGCTGCTGCAGGTCTGCCATTACCAGCCAGACCCTGGCACTAGTGTAATGTTAGGGATGGCGGAACGCACCAAATATAATTGATAGAAGGTGCGTTCGCCGCCCGGGGTCCACCGTGCGGTAGATGTAAGGACCACTGCTGGATAACGGAGACTAAGAAGATGGCGAAGTACTGCGCTCGGGTTAACGTCACCCGAGGTGCTTAGGGCCGACTCTGTTTAGTACACAGAGGCGCCCTAGGGTAAATAAGGCGTAGACACCGGACCTGTTAACTCCACAGGACACGCCGGCGAGTGGCGTCGCAGCCGCGAACGCCAATAGGTGCTGCAGACAGCAGCGAGGCGGACACTACGGCCGTTAAACGACAGCGCTGGAGAGCCAGACACTGTTGGACGCTAGTATTTGGTGCGGAGAGAACAGTGGCTCATAGCTTGCCACAACCTGGCACTGACTGAAACACACTCTGTCACCATTCGTATAATCAGAGGGTAGGGGTTTCCAATGAGTCAGTCACCAGACACATGCATCCGTCACCATACATACACAGCAGATAAGTCTACACTAGCGCATGGCCGAGCCGCCATGCGGGCTTATTATAGCCATGTGCTTCCGGGACCTTCCAGTCCTCTGAGAAGGACCAATCAGATCCGACACAGGACCTGAGCACGTGACCCCTGATCTCCACTGAGAGGTCATCCTGCTGGCCTGCCCAGTAGCATGGAGAGAGGACTTAGACTCTGGAGCGATCTCCTGCAAAGCAGGGTGCGCTACCATTGCTGGCCCAGAGGTGGCAACAGCATCCAGAGCCAGAGAGCGAGTCCGAGCAAAGCGGCCGGATCGCCGACATTGCTGTGCAGGTCCCAGAGTGGTCGGAGAGGAAAGGGAGACCGCTGGATGCACGCCTCTGGATTCCTGTCGTGCAGTCTCAGGAATCCGACGCCTATCAGATACGACCTGGTAGGGATCGCTAGTGCGTCGCTAAATGTTTGCTAGTAAGATGCCAAACAGGCAGATCTCTTCAACGACACACCAGCGATCCTGACAACGATACGATATGGTAAGGATTGCTGGTGCATTGTCACACAGCAGCTACTTTGAACGATTCCAGCCTTCGTCCCTGAGTTGTGTGTTGATGAAAAAATGGCCTAGGACATTCGAGCACAATCAGCGATATCCAGCAGGGGGGCCAGTCACCGCTTTGTGTCACATGTAATGAGATCACAGGTGAGATCGCTGTTGCATCACAAAATCAGTGACGCATCAGCGATCTCGCTATGTGAGACGGGGCTTTAAGCTGATCCTGTGTGCTGCTAATGAAGCCCCCTGTACCACTATAGGCTGAAGGAGAATTTCAGGACAGCACATTCTAGGAGCAGGGGGAGTACTGAATTAAAAGGGTTGTCTGGTCTTAAGCTACATGTCTGCAGTCAATGTATGTGACTGCAGCCTTGTGAATCCTCACATCAAGCACACTGCATGCTGTGAGGATTCTCTGATGCTGGCAGCATGACCTGTGATCACATGACTACAAGTATGTGATATGCTTTCTCTCAGCTACATTCCGACTAGTTCAGCGCGACCTCACTTAATGTAAGTGTATTGAGCGAGGACTTGAACAGTCTAGTTGCAATGTGGCCGGGAGTTTGCAAATTGCATTCTTGCTGTCACATCACTGCCATTTCCGGATCTGGCACCTCAGACATATGGCTTAAAAAATAAATAAGAGGCTTAGTATAATAGACTCGATAGAGTATTCATAGTGTTGGGGCAATACATTCACTGTGAGAGATACTGTCAAATTCTATATACACATATTGTCACTGCAGCTCTTAATGTGAACTAAACAAAAGGCATGATAGAACAGTAGAATAATGATTGCAGCTGTAGATATGACTGCATAAGAAATGATGTAACAGAAAAATAGTGACAGCAGCTCTGGATGGCACTGGAGCATAAAACATGATGTAAGAACAAAAAAGTGACTGCAGCGACTGAACTATAAAGATATGTGCCCACGATCCAGAACTGGCAGCGCTTTGGATGCAGCACATGTTCACTGCATCCAAAGCGCTGCTGTCTATTAAATGTAGGTGAATCCGCATGTGTTCACTGAACCGTGCGTATTCAACGCGTGAAAAACATTCTACTGGTGAATTTTCTCTTGCGGAGACTAGCGTTTTTCCACACAGCCTTTTCTTAGGCTGGTTTCACATTTGCGCTTTTGTGCGCAGCGCATCGTGCGCACCAGTGCGCATGCGCACTGCGCACCTATATTTAACATGATGTGCGCATGGTCTTGCGCATACTTGCGCTTTCGTGCGCATGCGTTTTTTTGTTTTTCGCGCCAGGCGCGTCAGACGCAACATCTTGCATTTTTGGTTCCGCCCTGTCTCGTCAAAAAAACGCATGCGCACGCTTGCACACGGAATGCGCAAAAACACCACATTGGAGCCTATGGGAGCGCATACGTGCGCATGGTCTTGCGCACGCTTGCGTTTTTATGCACATGCGTTTTTAAGATAAACACGACTGAAATGTGGTCTAGACAGTAAAAAAAAAAAATTAAACCAAGGTGATAAAATGGTGAGGGCACTGGGATTCCACAATACTTTAAGGATTGCTCACTAGTGGACACACAGCACAAGCTGCACCAATGTAAGTATGAAAAACCTAATGTCTGGCTGAAATTTCAATACATTTCTATGTACTTATGTCTCTTTTTTTTTTTATTGCAGCATGTCTTCATCTGGTGAGGAATATGTCCCCGGGACAGGGCAAGAGGCAGAAGAAGTGAGTACCATGCTTCCGTATGGATTGGTAAAAATATACACATGTGGTTAATTTTTTTGGTTTAATTTTCAGACCTCATCCTCCATCACGCCACCACCACCGGAGGAACGGCAGGAGCAGCAAGGCCAAGTGCGGGCGGGAAGACGTGATGTAAGTACAGACGGACTGTTTTTTTTTTTTTTACTTATTTTCTAGGCTGGTTTATTTTTTTTTATTTTTTTGGTATTTTTTAAAGTTTTTTTTTTAAATTTTCATGGTTGTTTTTTTCGATGTTTGTTGCTTTTTTTTGCATTTATTTTCATTTAAAACAAAAATTTTTTTCATGGCTTGTGTATCAATATCTAAAGCTCAAAGTGTGTATGTGTGTATGTGTATATGTGTGTGTGTGTGTGTGTATATGTTTGTTTGTTTGGGTATATGGGCACGGGACTATGGGATGGCGGATATGTATGATGGTATATGGGCACGGGACTATGGGATGGAGGATATATATGATGGGTATATGGGCATGGGACTATGGGATGGAGGATATGTATGATGGTATATGGGCACGGGACTATGGGATGGAGGATATGTATGACGGGTATATGGGCACAGGACTATGGGATGGCGAATATGTATGATGGGTATATGGGCACAGGACTATGGGATGGCGAATATGTATGATGGGTATATGGGCACAGGACTATGGGATGGCGAATATGTATGATGGGTATATGGGCACAGGACTATGGGATGGAGGATATGTATGATGGTATATGGGCACGGGACTATGGGATGGAGGATAATTATAATTTTCTATAACTAACCACAGTTAGTTACTATGCCCGGGCAGCGCCGGGCTCTTCAGCTAGTTTTCGAGATTTTTTATTTTAAAATCTTTCAAAGATTAATGTTTGTCTTTCTTTTTTAGGCTCCACAGCGGGAGGAGGACCTCGCCCTGGACAACGACGAGCTCATCCGTCTAGTCCAGGAGCGAGTCCCGTTGTGGGACACCCGTCACCAACTGCACTCGGACAACGTGGTGATCCGGCGGCTCTGGAACGAGGTGGCCGCATTGCTGATGGATGGCTGGGACAACGCCTCTCCCCGGGTCCGCAAGGATTTTCGTAAGTATTTAAATGCAGTGTGATGCAGCAGTGATCTTGGCCGGGATCACCCAACTGTGTGTGATGCTATTAACTCCATGGAGTTTCTATCATCACACACAGTTGGATGATCACAGCCTCCAGTGCATAGTCTTACTTTTTTCTTTTTTTTTTTTCCACCACAGTGAACAAAGTCAGAACCCGTTGGCGCTCGATGAAGGACCGCTTCAACAGGGATATCCGTCAGGAGAATCAGGTTCGCAGTGGTGCTGCGGAAGGACCGGCACGAAGTACAGATACCATCGTGCCTTGGCATTTTTAAGACCGGTCCTTGCCTCCCGAACGTAAGTATTTTCTAGTTGTATTGTGTTTTATTCTGTGCTTTTCTATTCCACAGGAGTTGGCGATTGTTAATTTATGGTAGTAATTTCTTTCTTTTCTTTTCACAGCACCTGGAGCAGCACCCTGCAACCTGGGCCCGAAGCGGTCCTTCATCAAGCTGCCCCGGACCCCTCCCAGCCATCCATCAGCGAGGAAGCACCTTGCAGGTCTGCACCACAGTCATCTGGAGACCAGGAAGCTGGTCGCTCAGGTGTTCCCCTGTCCCAGGTCTCTGCCACTGGTTTTGCGGGCACTTCCCGCCAGCAGCGGCAGAGGACCTCGGACAGGCCTCTCATGCCCGAGTTCGTTGAATTGAGCTCGGTCTTTCAGAGTAGCCTCAAGGCACTCTCCGATAGACTTGAGAGTGGTTTCCTCCTTTTGGACCAACGCTACAAGTCTATCGAGGGTCGCCTTGAGCGCCTGGAAGTCGACCTCGCCAGACCAGCGCATCATTTTTATACCCAAATAGCTCGGGACACGGCGGAACACCTTACCCCTGACCTCCAGTTGACTGTCATGCAGGCCTGCAACAATGCTTTTATGCAGGCTATGCAGCAGAGTAGGATTATGCAGCAGTCAGCGGTGGCATTTCCACCGGTGCCACCCCTGACTCGTTTTACAGCATTACCTACTTCTGCTGCATATCACTGCACAGCCACCACACTTCCAAGCCTCGCCGGACACCAATATACCGCCCCAAGTCCGAGTGCAGCTGGACACTTACCCGCCAACACCATGCCAAGCGCTGCTCCTGCCTGGCCCACCACTGCTGCCGCCACCACCACTGGATGGCCCGTCATCACCACCCCTGCCTGTAGCGCCGCCACCACCACCACCAGCGGGAGGACCACCCCGGTATGGACCGCCACAGCCACCACGCCTGCATGGACCGCCACCACCACCAGCACCACCACCTCGGAGCAGCATCAGCTGGGGGACCCGCATTCAATATTTACGGCCCCTGCCAGGACATCCACCACCACCAGCATGCCACAGCAGGTACAAGATCCTGGCAGGCGGTCCACAAGCGCCAGGCGGTCCCCCAGCTCCAGCCAGTCCACAGCCTCCAGGCGTTCCAGAGGCTCAAGGCGGTCCAGAGGCTCAAGGCGGTCCAGAGGCTCAAGGCGGTCCCCGGGGTCTAGCCAGTCCTCAGGCTCTAGCGAGGACAGCAGCAAGACGACGGGCCACCGTCATAAAAAAACAAAGAGGAGGACTCTTACCCTCCCTCCTCCCTCACCTCCCACTTCACAACTTTCCTTGCCTCGGCTCCCTTCCCCCACTTCTTTGGTTCCTCCTTCCCCTAGAACCCCTTACTCCACCCAAAGCCGTTCCTCATCCCTCCACACCCCCCAGTTTCCACCAACTAAAAAATAAGTAAAATAAATGTTATATTTTTATTTCAAAATAATGTTTGGTTCTTGTGTCTTTCGCCGCCTGCACACACTGCGCCGTACACTATGGTTTGTTTTTCTTTAGTTTATACTGGATGGTCAGCCATCCAACTCTGAAAGGGATACTATATTTCATTTTTTTTTTATATATATATATATATATATATATATATATATATACACTCACTGGCCACTTTATTAGGTACACCTGTCCAACTGTGTGTTAAGACTTAATTTCTAATCAGCCAATCACATGGCGGCAACTCAGTGCATTTAGGCATGTAGACATGGTCAAGACAATCTCCTGCAGTTCAAACCGAGCATCAGTATGGGGAAGAAAGGTGATTTGAGTGCCTTTGAACGTGGCATGATTGTTGGTGCCAGAAGGGCTGGTCTGAGAATTTCAGAAACTGCTGATCTACTGGGATTTTCACGCACAACCATCTCTAGGGTTTACAGAGAATGGTCCGAAAAAGAAAAAAAATCCAGTGAGCGGCAGTTCTGTGGCCGGAAATGCCATGTTGATGCCAGAGGTCAGAGGAGAATGGGCAGACTGGTTCGAGCTGATAGAAAGGCAACAGTGACTCAAATTGCCACCCGTTACAACCAAGGTAGGCAGAAGAGCATCTCTGAACGCACAGTGCGTCGAACTTTGAGGCAGATGGGCTACAGCAGCAGAAGACCACACTGGGTACCACTCCTCTCAGCTAAGAACAGGAAACTGAGGCTACAATTTGCACAAGCTCATCGAAATTGGACAGTAGAAGATTGGAAAAACGTTGCCTGGTCTGATGAGTCTCGATTTCTGCTGCGACATTCGGATGGTAGGGTCAGAATTTGGCGTAAACAACATGAAAGCATGGATCCATCCTGCCTTGTATCAACGGTTCAGGCTGGTGGTGGTGGTGTCATGGTGTGGGGAATTTTTTCTGGGCACTCTTTGGGCCCCTTGGTACCAATTGAGCATCGTTGCAACGCCACAGCCTACCTGAGTATTGTTGCTGACCATGTCCATCCCTTTATGACCACAATGTACCCAACATCTGATGGCTACTTTCAGCAGGATAATGCGCCATGTCATAAAGCTCGAATCATCTCAGATTGGTTTCTTGAACATGACAATGAGTTTACTGTACTCAAATGGCCTCCTCAGTCACCAGATCTCAATCCAATAGAGCATCTTTGGGATGTGGTGGAACGGGAGATTCGCATCAGGGATGTGCAGCCGACAAATCTGCGCCAACTGTGTGATGCCATCATGTCAATATGGTCCAAAATCTCTGAGGAATGCTTCCAGCACCTTGTTGAATCTCTGCCACGAAGAATTGAGGCAGTTCTGAAGCCAAAAGGGGGTCCAACCCCTTACTAGCATGGTGTACCTAATAAAGTGGCCAGTGAGTGTATATATAAATATATAAATATATATATATATAAATAAAAAAAAAATGAAATATAGTATCCCTTTCAGAGTTGGATGGCTGACCATCCGGTATAAAGTAAAGAAAGGGAAACCACCAAAAAAAATAAATAAATTATATATATATATATATATATATATATATATATATAAATTTATATATATAAATATATAAATAAATATATAAATATATATATATAAATATATATAAATATATATATAAATATAAATATATAAATATATATATATTTTTATATATTTATATATATATATATTTTTTTATATATAAATATATATATATATATTTATATAAATATATGTATATATATATACAGTGGGGAAAAAAAGTATTTAGTCAGTCAGCAATAGTGCAAGTTCCACCACTTAAAAAGATGAGAGGCGTCTGTAATTTACATCATAGGTAGACCTCAAGTATGGGAGACAAACTGAGAAAAAAAAATCCAGAAAATCACATTGTCTGTTTTTTTTTTCATTTTATTTGCATATTATGGTGGAAAATAAGTATTTGGTCAGAAACAAGCAATCAAGATTTCTGGCTCTCACAGACCTGTAACTTCTTCTTTAAGAGTCTCCTCTTTCCTCCACTCATTACCTGTAGTAATGGCACCTGTTTAAACTTGTTATCAGTATAAAAAGACACCTGTGCACAACCTCAAACAGTCTGACTCCAAACTCCACTATGGTGAAGACCAAAGAGCTGTCAAAGGACACCAGAAACAAAATTGTAGCCCTGCACCAGGCTGGGAAGACTGAATCTGCAATAGCCAACCAGCTTGGAGTGAAGAAATCAACTGTGGGAGCAATAATTAGAAAATGGAAGACATACAAGACCACTGATAATCTCCCTCGATCTGGTGCTCCACGCAAAATCCCACCCCGTGGGGTCAGAATGATCACAAGAACGGTGAGCAAAAATCCCAGAACCACGTGGGGGGACCTAGTGAATGAACTGCAGAGAGCTGGGACCAATGTAACAAGGCCTACCATAAGTAACACACTACGCCACCATGGACTCAGATCCTGCAGTGCCAGACGTGTCCCACTGCTTAAGCCTGTACATGTCCGGGCCCGTCTGAAGTTTGCTAGAGAGCATTTGGATGATCCAGAGGAGTTTTGGGAGAATGTCCTATGGTCTGATGAAACCAAACTGGAACTGTTTGGTAGAAACACAACTTGTCGTGTTTGGAGGAAAAAGAATACTGAGTTGCATCCATCAAACACCATACCTACTGTAAAGCATGGTGGTGGAAACATCATGCTTTGGGGCTGTTTCTCTGCAAAGGGGCCAGGACGACTGATCCGGGTACATGAAAGAATGAATGGGGCCATGTATCGTGAGATTTTGAGTGCAAACCTCCTTCCATCAGCAAGGGCATTGAAGATGAAACGTGGCTGGGTCTTTCAACATGACAATGATCCAAAGCACACCGCCAGGGCAATGAAGGAGTGGCTTCGTAAGAAGCATTTCAAGGTCCTGGAGTGGCCTAGCCAGTCTCCAGATCTCAACCCTATAGAAAACCTTTGGAGGGAGTTGAAAGTCCGTGTTGCCAAGCGAAAAGCCAAAAACATCACTGCTCTAGAGGAGATCTGCATGGAGGAATGGGCCAACATACCAACAACAGTGTGTGGCAACCTTGTGAAGACTTACAGAAAACGTTTGACCTCTGTCATTGCCAATAAAGGATATATCACAAAGTATTGAGATGAAATTTTGTTTCTGACCAAATACTTATTTTCCACCATAATATGCAAATAAAATGAAAAAAAAAAACAGACAATGTGATTTTCTGGATTTTTTTTTCTCAGTTTGTCTCCCATAGTTGAGGTCTACCTATGATGTAAATTACAGACGCCTCTCATCTTTTTAAGTGGTGGAACTTGCACTATTGCTGACTGACTAAATACTTTTTTTCCCCACTGTATTTATATAAATATATATATATATTTATATAAATATATATATATATATTTATATAAATATATATATATATAAATATATATATATATAAATATATATATATATATATATAAATATATATATATATATATATATATATATATATATTTTTTTTTTTTTATGGTGGTTTCCCTTTCTTCACTTTAACCTGGGCAGGTGAGTAGTGGAGTTTATTAAGACACAGTACACTGGGTACAGGTATAAAAAACCATGTATTTTATTTTTAACAAACAACAAAACTATTAAACCATTTGATCCTGCCATGCTACACGACCAACATCGGATAAAAAGAAGTCCGCAAATTGGTCCCTCATTTGGGCAACTTCGACTGAGGACCAAAGAGGGTGCTGAGTAAAATCTGGCAAAGGGTTGGCAGCAGGCTCATCCATGTCAAAGTTCGGCCGCTCCTTTGCCATAACAAAATTGTGCAGAACCACGCATGCCTTCACCACCTCATCCACTGTTTCCATTTTGAGATTGATGGCGGTGCTGAGAATTCGCCATCTGGACACTAGAATGCCAAAGGCGCACTCTACAGTCCTGCGAGCCCTCGTAAGCCTGTAGTTGAAAATTTTCTTGCGGTGGTCCAAGTCACGGCTGGAGTATGGCTTCAGCAGGTTTGGGCACATCTGAAATGCCTCATCCCCAACCACTACAAATGGCAGTGGTGGAGTTTGGGTTTGGGGAAGAGGCCGTGCCAGTGGAAAATTGAAATGGTTGCCGTACAACCTCCAGCCCATATCAGAGTTCTTAAAAGTCTGTGAATCGTTGCCCCGTCCGAATGCCCCTATGTCCACCGCCACAAACCGTCAGTCTGCATCCGCAATGGCCATTAGGACTGTGGAAAAGTACTTCTTGTAGTTGTAGTACTCGGAGCCACTTCTTGCGGGTTTTGTGATGCGGATGTGCTTCCCGTCCACCGCTCCTAGGCAGTTCGGGAAATTGCAGACTGCCCAGAATTTCTCCGATATTTGAAGCCACTTTTCGGCAGTGGGCAATGGCAGAAACTCCGGACACAGAACATCCCACAGAGCCCTGCAGGTGTCGGCAACAATCCCGGATAAAGTAGAGATTCCCAGCCGGTACTGGAAATGCAGGGATGAAAGACTCTCTCCAGTTGCCAGGAACCTGCCAAACATAAAAAGAAAAAATAATTATATTTCTGTCTTGGGTATTACTAAAAACACTGACTAACTATTTTGCATGTTTTTTTAATACAACATAGCAAAAAAACATTTTATAAAGGCTTGGGATTAGTACATGCCAGAAGAAAAACCATTATGCAAAAAAGCAATTTCCCAAAAATAATGTTAAAATTCAATAGCCAAAAAAACACCTAATTTTTTGGATAAAAAAAAAAAAAATGGGATTAGTACATGACAGAAGAAAAACCATTATGCAAAAAAGCAATTTCCCAAAAATAATGTTAAAATTCAATAGCCAAAAAAAAACCTAATTTTTTGGACCAAAAAAAAAAAAAAAAAAAAAAAATGGAAAAAGCCAAAAAAATTATGCAAACATAACAACATACATACCGTAAGGTGACAAGGAGTCTTTCTTCGGGAGGAATGGCACGCCGGAGCTGAGTGTCCCGTCTCCGGATGTTTCCTTCAACCATACCCAGCAAGTCAAGGAAGCTTTCCTGGGACATCCGTGTATAGTCAGCAAATTTCTCCGGGTTTTCCTGTAGCTCGCTGTACAGCGTGTGATATGCTCCACGGCTTGCCCGGAGTTCGATGATTGGATGCCTCCAAAACCGACGCCGCTGCCGTCTCTGCTGTCTCTCCCTCTCCCTTTCTTGCTGGCAACAAAAGGCATACGCCTGAGACAGCGTGATGTCAAGATCCAGCTTGAAGCGGAAACTATCCAGACGCAGGTCCATCTTGACACCGGAAACAGCAGCAAAATCTGATGAATTCAGCAGTACAGGGTCTATAAAACATTCCAATGACACACGCCCACTGGTGACCCATTGGTGTTCAAGGATTTTTCTATTGTGAAATGTCACACCTAAAAACGCATGCGCATAAAAAACGCAACCGCATGCAAAAACGCATGTAAAACGCAAGTAACGCTGCGTTATTTTGACGCATCAGCGTGCGCATGACGAAAAAAAACCGCGCGTTTGTTTTGCGTTTTTCTTTGCGTTTTTTATGCGCACGATGCGCTGCGCAAAAAAACGCTAATGTGAAACTAGCCTTATTCATATTTCAAATTTACATGATTGAGTCAGGAATATCTTTGTTTAGGCTCTGATCACTGGATGTGGTACGAAACACTGAGCTGTTTCCATTATTCCCATAGAAATGAAAATCTCTTAGCTGACACCGCAGCTCCAGCTCCAGGGTTTGAAGCCTGGAAAAAGTTATTACTGTCTCATGTGTAGGAGGGTGGAAAAATACTTGGACTCGGACAAATGTAAATAGTTAATGTGTATATAGGTTATGTGACATGTGTCTCTGTAACTATGTAACTGTATATATGTAACTATATTGATGTGTCTCATGTTGTTATAAATGCATGGGTACTGTTTATTAGAAAGTCAGCTAGGAACCGTGGAGTGCAGTATCTGGCCACAAGAGGGAGATATAACACCAGGGAAGGTCTGAGAATAGTCTGGAAAGTGGGTGGAGCAAGTAGGGGATTTCCAGGCTTAAGGGATAAAAGGGGGAGGTTCCCAGACCTGGGGAGAGCTCAGGAAGAGACAGAGGACAGAGACAGAGAAGAGAAGACATAGAGAGGTCAGAAAGGGAGGTGGCCCCAGGGAGACAGCTAAAGGAAAGGAGAGTCTGGGGTACTGAACTGCTGGAGAGCTGGACACTGAAGAGAAGTAGGTGTGGCAGCGGGTGGACAGGCCAAGTAGGTGATCGCTGTGGCCTCAGGCAGGCACAATGAAAGAAACTGATGTGACATCACACCGGGAAAGCAGAGGAGGGAAGGAGGAAACATGTACCAGGTACCCAGGAAGGTGTATGGAAGCTGTCTGAAAGGTTGCTGTATTCTGGGAGAAGAATAAACGGTTTTGTGTGAAGCACTCCTTGCTCTGGACTCCAGTCTTTTCGTTTGTCAAAGCAAGGAGCGGGGACTGCAACAGAAGTACAGAGCATGCTATGCTATAGGGACCACCCTCCCCAGTCGGCACAGGTTTCTACACATGAATATCCAGTCTGGAAGAGTAAAAGAGCATGTCAATGCCAACAGAAAGCCTGACAAGAGTACAACTGGTTTTGGTGAAAAAGAAGAGTGTTTATAAGTTTGCGATTCTGGACATAAATTTAGATAGATCAAGACCTGAAAGGTATTGGGCATTTTAATCAGGTAGAAACAAAATCTCCAAAACAAAAATAATCATTGTACATCACTCTGCTTCACCACAGACCGCTGGTTCTCATATTGTGTCCTGTATATTGCAAAATTGTGGCCTACGTCGCAGATGAGTCCTAGACACACATAACCAAAAATTGGCATCCAGCACTCTGCCATGAAGAATGGTTAGAAAATTAATTTTTCCTTATTACTGCATGTTAAAAAAATATTTTAAAAATATGAGCAAATCCAAAAAAAGTCCAATAAGGAAATCAAACAGATGTGATTTAAACCCATGTCCCAGTTCTTAATCATAGCAATTAGAGATGAGCAGATAAAATTTGACTGAAAATGAATTCTACTTGCATTTTCTAAAAATTACCATTCACCATAATATGCTTTTTTGTACTTCGCTTCTGCGCAGATTCGGCAAAATGCAAGCCACTGGTGTCCATCTTTCTGGACAGTAACTGGCTACCAAAATATTTTAAAAATTCTTAAGCTCACCTCTCCAGCCCCTCCGATCCTTGCCGCATCTTGTCAAGGCGTCGTAACGTTATGACATGCACCGTGACCTTGCGTGCATGTGCAAAACCCTACCGGGCTTCGTCAAAGCTGGAAATCCAGGCTCTGCATGCGAGGCCTGGGGATTTCAACCCGAGAGACACCAGAGCATAATAAGGGACAGTAAATTGACTATTCCAAAAATCGAATTTGCCAGAAAAAAAAGGAGCAAACAGACGAATTTGAATTTTATCTGATCAACCCATATATAGTAGCAATGGATTGTATTGGTGATGGATAGCACCATCTGTGGGAACCTTAGGCATACCATTCTCTAAGTTGAATTTCTGTCTGCAGCCTAAATATACTGTAAATGTCTTTTAGAGAGAACCTATTTCTATGGAAAATAGTTGTTACTTTGACTATTATATATAATTGCATACAATTTTTAGTTGACAAGATGACGTTGATATTAAAACTATTTAGGTGCATTGTATCTTTTATGTGCTATGAAAGCTTTACAATTCACCATCCAATCAAAAGTTGAGAATAAAGAGTTTGACTTCGAACTTATGTCCCATGCTTGCCATGGAATATGATACAATACGCGGCTTTGAATAGACTTTTGTTTCCTCATGTTCCCTTCCTTGAACCGCTTTTTTTTTTTTACATAAAATAATGATAAAATAAAGCATAATGCAAATCTGCCACAAAGCTCTGAAATGCAAAATGAAGGATTTGCTTGGTGCGAAAGTTAAATATGCGTAATTGTTTGTGTTTCATAACTGCTAACAATTAGGATTTCGTACATTCCAATGATATTATGGAGAAATCTTAAGTCAAAATGAATACTGCCGTTGCTATGGTTACGTTGAGCATGTTGATACTCTGCATTTGCAATAAGAAAACTAATTATAGCTAAAGTCTATTTATTAACATTTTAGAATAAATTGGCATAGACAGCAAGAGACAAGCCGTGTTAATACTACCGCATTATAACCCCTCCAAGGTTGGTATGACTGTAGCTTCCGACATTTATCTTATGAAAATGTCAACAAAGCTTCTCAAACCCACTCACGCCAATAAGCAGGCTTCAGATCTGCCTAAGTCACCAATTTTTGACAAGATCACAAATGTCCGACTTACAATTAGTTAGAATGTGGTGACATTTTACAAACAATAATAGCCTGTAAAAAAAAAGATTAATCGTGCAGTATCATTGTTTTCATTTGAGGTTCCTAATAATTATTTGGGCTTCCCAATAAGTCGTCTAAAAATAGCTTTACAGGAGAAATTTTGCACTTTCTGTGCCTGATTTTCTAACAGAGGACCTCAAACTGATCTGCCATTTACAGAGCATATAATCACAACTAACTAGTGATCAGAGGATCGTTGGAAATTCAAATTCACCGGCTTCACCGAATTTTCCCCCCAAAATTTGGTTTGCAGTTAAGAAATTTACTGCAATAACATAAAAGAATAGTCTCTAATTGCCAGAAAAATATGTGTGTAAAGGGCCTGTCACACTAAGCGATATCACTAGCAATATCGCTATAATGTCACTGGTTTTGTGACGCAGCAGCGATACTGCTAGCGATATCGCTATGTGTGATACTTACCTCCGACGGGCTCCCCCGCTGGTTATCGCTGATCGCGCGAGAACGGCCTGGGCTCGTCGTCAGCTTCCTGCTGTGGCGACGAGCTACACGTGGACGCGGGCGGGAAGACGTCTTCATCCCATCGTCTGACAGGTAAGTAGCAACCGCCGACTGCTGCGATGTCGCTGGTGAGATCTGCCTGTTTGGCAGCTCATTAGCGACCACTTAGCGATGCACCAGCGATCCTGACCGGGTCATATCATTGTCGGGATCGCTGGTGCATCGCTAAGTGTGACAGTACCTTAAGGGCAGGTTCAGTTGACTGTAGATTCTCTCATTCAAGAGAATCAGGTCAATTATGCAAATGATACTCTGATCAAACGCTGATCAGGGTGTGAGCATAGTATGATCCAATTATTTGGGTAGAGGAGAAGATGGAGAAAAACATTCTGTATCTTCTCCACTCTGTCAGTCTGGAAATTGAGTACAGCTCAATGGTTTCCACAGACTCACTGACTTTCATAGCTGAGAGTAATCCAAATATCAGATCAAATTTGTGCATGCATAGTCTGTCCGAGGAAAAATGAAACATGGTCCCACAGCATAACATTGGTCCGGGTGCCAGCCGATGTTTTTATTTTACACACATACATACACATGTTTATGTACACACATCTCATGCATACACACATGTATATATACATACACACACCACACATACACATGCCTATACTGTATATATACATACACACAGCACATACGCACCTCAATCCCCTTCACAGGACTCATCAGTCTTTTTCCTATTCAGATCCTCTAGACTCTTGAAGATAAATGGCCTTAAGTGACATCATAGTCACATGACCATGATGTTGCCAAAGGTTCTTAAGCGGGTTTCACACTAAGCGAGATCGCTAGCGATATCGCTCAAGCGTCACCGATATTGTGACGCGACAGCGATATCGCTAGCGATCTCGCTAAGTGTGAAATGTAGCGGCGACCGGACCCCCCGTCGGCTATCGCTGATCGTGCTCGAATGTGCAGGTACATTTTTCCATCGCTGGCATCCCGCTGGCCAGTAATCATCGTTGTGTTTGAAGCTTATAAACGACGAGCGACGTCGATAGCGACGCAGGGCTCAGCGATGCATGGTCGCTGAGCTATAAAAGTGTCACGCTGAAAAGTAGCAAGAAAAGGGGGGCGGGCGCGGTCTGAATCTAAAATGGCTGTGCAGGCCCAGTGCGTATTGACACAATGGACATACAAAAGGTAAAAAAAAATTAAATTGCAGAAACATGGTTAATAATAAGCAATAAAAGTATTACGCTACAAAACAGCAAGCATGGGGGCGGGCGTGGTCTGTCATCTAAAATGGCTGCCAACGACAATGCGTATGGACACAATGGCCATAGAAAAGGAAATAAAAAAGAGTTTGAATTGCAGATACATGGTCGCTGTGCTTTCAAATTGTTACGCTCAAAAATAGCAAGAATGGGGTGGGCACGGTTTTTAACAAAAAATGGATGCCCAGTCCAATGCGTATGGACACAATGTACATAGAAATGTTTAAATTGCTGATCTTGGATCGCAGAGCTTGAAAAGTGAACGCTTATCAATAGAGATAATGGAGGTGGACGAGTGTACAACAAGGGGCAAACTACAATGGGGGAAGGCAACTTTCGGTACTATTTAAATACATACCTGGCAAACAGAGTTGTCCTTTGATGAATAACATGAATCCACAAATAAAAGCGCAATAACGATTGCGATAGAGACGTTAAAGCAACCGCGGTGTGAAAGGCGTTAAAATATAAACGCTGTAGTGACTCACACAGGAACGTTGAAGCCAAACCGGTTAATAACATCCACTATGCACGGGAACAAAGTGGTGAATGAGGCGCTACAGCGTTGTCTTTTATACCTCCGTCAGATACATTTCGCACATTGTGAGCGCTGTAAAGACCATTAGGGGCAGAGGAGGCGTGGCCGGTAAGTCACGCCTGTGTCGCTGAGCCCTGCGTCGCGATCGACGTCGCTCGTCGTTTTTAAGCTTCAAACACAATGATGATTACTGGCCAGCGGGACGCCAGCGATGGAAAAATGTACCTGCACATTCGAGCACGATCAGCGATAGACGACGGGGGGTCCGGTCACCGCTATATTTCACACTTAGCGAGATCGCTAGCGATATCGCTGTCGCATCACAATACTGGTGACGCTTGAGCGATATCGCTAGCGATCTCGCTTAGTGTGAAACCCCTTTAACCTTGAAAGCTACATTGATAATACAGAATTTGCAATACCACTGCAGCTTCTGGTAGAAACGTTAAGGGCCACTAGGAGAGCGGGGGCCCTGGGCAATTTTCCAGTTTTTTCCACTCCATAGCATCAGCCCTACTCGCCTATTCTGCTGCTTCGGCACTCTTCTTTCTCCTCTGCTTACTTTTGATTGGTCTTTCAATTATTCTATGGTGTGACGCTTCCGGCACTGACAAGGTCAAACATATGTAGCACCCCACATAGCTTTGTGAGGCCCAATCAGTGGTGGAAGTTAGACTAGTCAACAGTGGTCATTAAATGACTACATAGACAGACTGACCGCACTTCCCATGTGCACAAAAAAATCGTTAATAGGTCATTCTATGAGTATAGACAATCATTGCTTTTGGCAGCACATGTCCTATTTTCACAAGATTATGCACTGCCAAGAACAATGGTTTTTAATCAAGCTTAAAAATGATTTTACCCAACAACAAGCATTTTTCTCGTTCATTGGGTGACTTATTCACACTAGCTCATTATCGGGAGACTAGCAGCCCGAGGAGCACTCGTTCAAGGTAATCGACCTCTGTAAATGCATTTTCTGTTAAACTGAAATAATAGGCAGAATTTTACCCAATAACATTGAGTGATTATTTATCTTATATATATATTTCTGTAATATGTTAATTACAGTAATTTAATACAACAATAATGCTCTGTCACATACCGAGGTGTGGATGACTCTTCAGTGACCTCATTGTATTTTTAATCTTTTTTAGCTTTCCAATTATTTTTAAATTAGATTAGAAGTTTCCAATTTGTGTCACTGAATAAACTTAACCGAAGTAAATTAGATTTTAAAGATCTCAGAGCATGTCTCATCCCACGGTCCTTTCTGAAGAAGAGCTCTCACAGTAGATAAGTGCTAATCATATTACTTATGTTACATGAAGAATAGAATTCATAAGGCGAAGGTCACCATCCTTCGCATGTGAACATATCAGGGGGGGCTTTGAAATGTACTCTTTGGCTTGTTCCTATTTGTTCTGCGGTGAGAAGAGTACGTGATATGAGACGAGAGCTTGCTGAGCATTCTCTTGGTGCTATTGTTATATTAGCTGAATTTTACCTTTCCTGAGGCTCCATCACAGGTTTGTGTGTGTGCTGTTGTGACCTGCTGAAATGAAATACATCAATCAACTCTGAAACACAAAATACGTCTACAGTATGAAAACTTTAGAAGGGCCACAAGAATTAATGTCTTCGAAGCTTGGAGCAATTCAACTGATAATGTTGGACAGCTGTCAGATGAGTACATAAATGCCTCCAGGGTTTAGATGAGCATTCAATATATAAATACCTATCGGGCATTCCCTGGTGAGCAAATAGAGGGTTAATATAATAAATGGTGACTGTTGATAAAGAGCAGTTGTCAAATAAATTCACCAATGCACAAAACTTAGTGTACTTTTTAGAAATATTTTCCCTCATTCTCTGATCAAAAGATATTGTCTTTGAATTGTAGAGGCAGAGAGGCTTTAGAGGAGCTTTGCCAGTTCGAAAATTGATTTGCAATTCACCCACCGTACGGATACATTTGAATACATACAATTGAATAGACTTGATGTGTTTGTGATTTGCTTTTGGTGACTTGAAACTAATAGATGAGTAAATCAATGGAACGGCAGATCGATTTGTTCATCTTGACTGCTGATACTAAAAATTTGCCAACCGACTTGACAAATGCTTAACATTGGCCGAGACCTTTTTTTAGCTGATTTCATTGTAATCTACTTTTTACTGCTTTTTTTCTCTCTATCTTTTAAGCTCACATTGAAAACAAAGTAGAATAAAAATTATCTTTCTGTATAAAAATACAATATGTTTACAAAAAACTGGTTACGCCATTTCTAATCTCTACAAAAATAGTATTCCTCATTCCAATTAAGGTTGGAATTTTTTTCAAAGTATGTTAATTCTCCTAACTATTGTATTGTATTGTATTGTATTAGAGTATTATACAAACAAGATTGACATCTGAGCTCTGGCAAGGAAAAGCGTAAAAAGAACGCAAGCAACCTTGACTAAACAATATATTTAACGTGCAAACATATCATTGCTCAAGAAGCTTAATAACTTCTTATAACAAAGCTCTTCCTGTATAGCTGTCTCAAATACAAATAATACAAAACATTAAAGATAACCTTGTCTAAAACAGCTAAAAAGAATTATCGGTGCCTAATTGTACTATATTCATGCTTTCCCATATGATATGCTACAAGCCAAGTTCTGAATATTCTTAATAAAAAAAATTGTGAACATTTGAGGTGAGTACCAGGATGTATAAAACTGTGTATTTTTTCACTTTCATAATATAGATTAAACAAAAAAACTTACTTTAATAGGCCAACTAAAGGAAATAGCCATTTTGGAATTTACAAAACATGCGCAATGAAAAAAAATATGGTCTCCTTGAACCCATTTAAGAAAATTCGATCCATTCTGTCCTCTATTCCCCTAACAACTCATACTTTATAATATAAAATGTTGCTTAATTAAATCTCTTAACTTAAAAGGGTGGTCCAAAGGCAAAAGTAAATCTAAATCCCTATCTATTTGATGCCATAATCAAAGCTATTTTCCAATGTACTTGCTTTAAAATTCCCTAACTATACTGTCTAACTGCTAGTCTTTTTTTTTTACTTCCTTTCTGATGACAAATTGTTTGAAAGCCCCTAATGCATCCTGGGATATTCAAACAAAGGGTCATCAGAGCAGGAAGCAGAGGCTGCAATCACTGTCACAGCCTCTGCCCCCTCCCTGAAATGAAGCATCATCAGTGACACGCGTTTCATGTGCGGGGCTAGTCCCTGTTCTGTCTTTACACTGTGCACTAAGCAATGTGCACAATGACAGCGCCCACTCGCTTGTCGGCTCAACTCTGCAGCAATGAGCCAGCAACATAGCGGTGTTACAATATCTGGCTTGCAGAAGATCAGTGCCGTCCCACACAGATGACCTCACTGATCTCTGCTTGTTTCATGATAATATTGCAGGTAAGCAGGCTGCCAAACATATAATGAATGAGCAAAATGTATTTTCATTGGAAGAAATGATTTTTTAAGCAGCCTTGATGGCACATCATCCCATATAAACAAGATTTCCTTCAAAAACTGTGTGCATGAGTACCCAAAAGAAATAATGCTTTGATGCTGTTTTCAAGACAAAGAAAAGAGGAGTCACACCAAATATTGGTTTGATTTCATCTCTCTTTTGTTGATACACTTATTATTTTGTTAACTGATAAGAATAAAATATTTGTAGTATAGCTTAAAAGTGATTAAAAATGCAAAATAGGGCATGACCAGGGGCTCTAAACACAGATAGCACGATATTGCTTACCTGGCTGGGTTGTGTCAGGCACAACTCTTGTGCAGATGTACCAGCTGCTGCTGCTCAATATGCTGAAATAAAACCAGTAGTAAATGCAATAGTAGAAAAGGACATGTGGACAAATCTGCTCTGCAGCAGTTAGGATGTGGACTGTACAGTTGCGGTCCTGCCCTTGAAGACACATATCACATTAGAGTGGTGAAAAAATAAGTATTTGATACTCTGCCAATTTTGCAAGTTTTCCCACCTATGAAGAATGGAGAGATCTGTCATTTTTATCGTAGGTACACTTCAACTGAGAGAGACAGAATTTTAAAAAAATCTAGAAATTCACATTGTATGATTTTTACATAATTAAATTGCATTATATTGCTTGAAATAAGTATTTAATACAATAGAAAAGAACTTAAAATTTGGTACAGAAACCTTTTTTGCAATTACAGAAGTCAGATGTTTCCTGTTGTTCTTGGCCAAATTTGCACACACTGCACCAGGGATTTTGGCCTACTCCTCCATACAAATCTTCTCCAGATCTTTCTGGTTTTGGAACTGTTGCAAGGTAACATTGAGTTTCAGCTCCCTCTAAACATTTTCTACTAGGTTCAGGTCTGGTGACTCTCTGGCCCACTCCAGGATCTTGAAATGCTTTTTACGGAGCCACTCCATAGTTGCCCTGGCTGTGTGTTTCTGGTCATTGTCATGCTGCAACACACAGCCATGACCCATCATCAATGCTCTTACTGAGGGAAGGAGCTTTAGCTAACCCCAAGCAGCTTTGATTGTGGCCTCTCCACTCTTCCTCCAGACTCTGGGACCTTGATTTCTTTATGAAATGCAAAATTTACTTTCATCTGAAAACAACACCTTTGACCACTGAGCAACAGTCCAGTTCTTTTTCTCCTTGGCCCAGGTAAGACACTTCTGGCGTTGTCTATTGGTTATGAGTGGCTTTACACAAGGAATGTGACACTTGTAGCCCATGTCCTGGATACATCTGTGCTTGGTGGCTCATGAAACAATGACTCCAGAAGCAGTCCACTCCTTGTGAATCTCCCCCAAATTTATGAATGGCCTTTTCTTAACAATCCTTTCAAAGCTGTGGTTCTCCCGGTTGCTTGTGCACCTTATTCTAAAATACTTTTTTCTTCAACTCAACCTTCCATTAATATGAGCCGTGAGCAGTCTTCCCTTGATTGTGGAGCCTACTGAAACAGACTAAGGGACCTTTTTATGTTCTTAGAAAGCCTTTCCAGGTGTTTTTTGTTATTTATTCTAATGTACTGAGATAATGACAAGGCTGCAGTTATCCTGGGTTGTTTGTGCAACTTTTTCTACCACACTTTTTCCTTCCACTCAAATTTCCATTAATGTGCTTGGTTACAGCACTCTGTTAACAGCCAGCTTCTTTAGCAATGACTTTTGTGGCTTACCCTCCTTGTGGAGTGTGTCAGTGACTGCCTTCTGGACATCTGTCAAGTTAGCAGTCTTCCCCATGATGGTAGAGCCTACTGAA
This sequence comes from Dendrobates tinctorius, assembly GCF_039654945.1. NCBI lineage: Eukaryota > Metazoa > Chordata > Amphibia > Anura > Dendrobatidae > Dendrobates > Dendrobates tinctorius. Next base: position 16,310,205 of record NW_027361697.1, read on the forward strand.
ACAGACTAAGGGACCTTTTTAAATGCCTAGGAAACCTTTGCATGTCTTTTTTGCTATTTTTTCTAATTTACTAAGATAATGACTTTGGGTTTTCATTGGCTGTAAGCCATGATCATCAACAATAACAAAAACAAACACTTGAAACTGATCACTCTGTTTGTAATGACTCTACAGTATTCAATATACAAATTTCACTTTTTGAATTGAAGAACTGAAATAAATTAACTTTTCGATGATATTCTAATTTTGTGAGAAACCCCTGTATGTCCCTTTTTTCTGCTATAATGGCCCCATCCTGTGCCACTTCCATTAATATATGTTCCCCATACTGGTATAATGTGCCCCATGCTGCGCTTCTTCCAGTAATAAGGTATAAATCCTACAAAAAACATGGAGCTATGTTCCAAAAAGTATAATAAAAAATACACTTTATTGTTACAAATTCATAGATAATTGTACAAAATACAGACAAATGACAAAAGTGCTCATACAAGGCTCACATGTGGCAACCGATAGCAACACCCTATATAGCAGATTGGGTGATATACATATGAAGCAATGAATCTCAATGCTGCCAATACATTCATATCATAAAAATAATGTATATGCATAGTGCAGGATCCACTACATAAAATGCCCATATGTCCAACACACAGACACAGACACAGCCCCCCGAGGAAGCCCACGCGAAACACGCGTCGGGGCTGCTCCTTCTAGTTCCGCGCTCACCTGCAGTCACCACATGGGTATGATATTAACTTCTTTTACTGTGTTTTATCAACTTAATCTTTTGGAGTGTGATAGCTCTGTTTTCTCTATATGGTGGCCTATGCACTATGCATATACATTATTTTTATGATATGAATGTATTGGCAGCATTGAGATTCATTGCTTCATATGTATATCACCCAATCTGCTATATAGGGTGTTGCTAGCGGTTACCACATGTGAGCCTTGTATGAGCACTTTTGTCATTTGTCTGTATTTTGTACAATTATCTATGAATTTGTAACAATAAAGTGTATTTTTTATTATACTTTTTGGAACATAGCTCCGTGTTTTTTGTAGGATTTATAGTATAGTGGAGTTTCCTAAGTCACTCTAATGTCCAAAATGAAGGTTTATTAACCTATATGAGTAATGGATGTACATCGGTGGTTTATATTATTATTCCAGTAATAAGGTCCCTGTTCTGCAGCTCTTCTCCAACAAATATAAAAAAGATAAGTCTACTCACCTCCCCCAGTTCTCATGACATGCAGCATCCTTTTCCATAGCCAGTACAAAAGCTGGCAGCTGACTTCAACTTTCCGGTGATGGGCAGTGCATTACATCCCTGCCATGCGCTGCCAGTGACTTGCATGACGACGTCTGCGGTCGGCCTATGATTGACTGGCAACGTATATTGCAGTGCAGGACTATGTACCGATATACATATCAGCTTAATGTGTGTCCTAGGGTGCACATCCAGCTGAAATAGCTTCTGTCATCAGCGGACCCCCTCTCCAGCACGGGCCTGGTCGTGGTCAAACCCTCTGCAACAACGATTGTTATGCACCTGTTCCATGACTACAAATTAAATGTAGCAGGGTACTCCAAATATAAAATATCACTTACAGCTGTAGTGTCCTTTTATGGGCAGGCAACTAGGGCCCATATGCAACTGCAACCTCTTCTTCAGCTATACATAAGTCCCTGGGAACTGAATCTTTAATTTTTATTTAGAGCTAGGCTTTAATTAATAATCCTAAATTGACGGCGTGTATACAAGCATTGTTATGGCATCACTGAACTACAGTATGTCTGTAGATCGAACACATTTTAGCCATCATCTTTAGACATCTAGCTTGGAAACTACAGTGTGTGCAATGCAGAATGAATAACATTAATACATGTGGTGTCTCTGGTGGCAGTGGCAAAGGGTCAGACAACCATGACTTGTTATTCCAAGTTAATAGGATGTTTTCTCCAAAACAAATTTATTTTTAACGTTTTACCTCCCTTCTTCTATACTGAACATGAAACACTTGCAAAATATGGCTCTGCTGCAAAGAGTTTAAAAGCAATGTGCAAATGTTTTCTTCTTCTCTGCCTCTAGTATAGACATAAGCATCAAGATATTGATTTTTTATCCTTTTGTTTTTACTCTGAGCTCACTCATTAGGACATCTGTTTCACATCTAAGTTATTTAACAAGTCATTGTCCTTCCCATCCTCCAACCATTGCCAAATATCATTAGCTGAAACTAGATGCTGGCTATACACCACTTTTTATTCTATTCTAGATGACAAGATTTAAAGTCATACAACAATTTTTGCTGTACAGTATTGCTGTATATAGGGAAATTTACAGTCTTCTATGAAGCCCAGCCACAGCAGAAATCACATGACAGGCATGGGGGTGTTCAGCCATTGGTTCCATGCGATTGTAACACAGCGGGATAGATGGTCACCCAAACAAATGTCCGGGCTAGACAGTGGCATCTAAATGTTGCTGTTGGTGATTAACAGAGGCATTTAAGAGGTTTACAGCACAATATGCAGGCATGCCGAATGCTGCTGTTGGATGCAGATATTGGCTATATAATATAGCTGAATAGTACAATAAGGGGGTTTGCAAACCAATGTGTAGTGTCTTCAAGGAAAAATGTCCAATATTCTAGAGAGAAAACCTTGAGACACTAATTTCATGCAAGGTGATGATTTATTTCAAAATTTCATACTTTCTCTGTTAGAAACATATTCTTGGCTTATATGTCAAAAAATATTGACGTTTCGGCCAAGAGGCCTTGTTCACAATTTATCTTGGTGCACAAAGTTGAAAAGGTGAAGACTGGGTCACAAGGATATGTGTCTAATGCCAGCACTTCCAGAGAATGACTCATTAAGAAACCCCTACCCTTGGTACGCATGTGTTGTGCAGCCTAGCCTGTTAAGCGCCCAAGCTTAGGTGTAGGTAGAGGCAGAGTCCGAGACTGGCATCAGTGTCCACTGGTGGCTCTGCTCACCACGGTGCATGTACTCGACACTCCACCATAGTCAGCGTCTATAGTGGTGCCCGCAGGTGCATGCGCTCAGAAGGTCTACAGGGACTCTGACCCCGTGTCCTTGGGGCAGAGTTCTGTGACCGCACTCTGTGCGCTCCGCTGCAGAGCTCTGTGAGCTAAACAGGCTCCGGCATTTATGTTCTGCGGTAGTGCGGCTCTGTGAGGTAACAGATTTCGCCCTGTACACACCGGGTGACGTTAACCCGCGTGTGTTCTTCCTTTATACTGCCATATAGTGTCCGCCATTACCTAGCAGCAGTATACCACCTCTGCACGGTGGACCCCGGGTTGCGATCGCACTTTCTCATATTTTATATTTTGTGCGATCGGCAACCATAACACATCTGCCCTGTGTGGTGCAGGCTCTGCTTCTGAGCCTACTCTAAAGTCTGTGAGAAAATGGAAAACGGTCTTAGGAGCGCAGGAAAGAGACTCAGGATCCTCTGTCGAAACGCATTGTGGTTTAAACCCATCTCTTGTTTGAGTCTCTTTCCTGTGCTCCTAAGACTATTATCCATTTTCTCATTGCTTCGTCTGGAGCTGCTGTGGAGACCTGACATCCTTGCCTGCCCCTGGGTTGCTTCCTAAGCGCTCCTTTATGACCGCTTATCACTGACTCTTACTCCAATGTCTGTGACAGACTTGATTACATAATGGTACATAATGGAGTATTAACATGTTACGCTGTGAAAAATCAACAAATTCACTACAAATATAAAGTACAATGTGTCATGAAAAACCAACCTCTGAGTCACTGGAATATATAGAAACATTCTAGAGTTATTACCAAAGGAAATAAGTGAAATATGTTAGATGTGAAAAATGGGGCTTCATCAATAAGGTCAAAATTGGTTCTGTCACTAAGGGATTTATATTGTTGTATCTGTAATATAAAGTAACTTTTTGGATTAAGTAATCATGTGAGTGCACACGAGAAATAACACTATTTCTAGCCATTGTATTTGTTGTCTTCAGCATGTTCACCAGTTTTCCCCTTACACGCTCTTAACTTGCAGTTGACTGCAAGCTAGTGGGTGTAGACTAGCTGTTATGATGTCTTCTATATAGAGAACAGCACTCAGAGAGGAATAACTGATCTTCATCCCTTAGTTATCACAGAGATAGATGCAGCAGCAACGTGGAGAACATTTTTCAACAAGACTGAGCAGTATAGATGTGAATCCAGCCATGGAGCGAGGTAAAAACTTGTCTGCCTATTTTAACACTTTAATAGTACATTTCCCATGTAAGTCAGAAGGGGGACCTAATCTATCAGGCTGGCACATGCTTTTTGACAGATTTTTCACATTTTTGCTGCATGTTGAACTCAGTTTCCTAGTAAATAACACCATTTTGTGATTTACTTTAGACTAGTAGCTTACATATAATGAAATGGTACCTCTTAAACTCCAATACTTTCACTAGTATCATCTGCAGGAAACCAAACTGTTATGTTTTAACATTATATCGGTGTAGGCGATTAGGAGCTATGTGTCAGAAAAACAACTCATAAAAAGAGATATTTATAAGCACAGAATTTAGAACCTAAAACATCATTTTAATTATGAATAATGCGAACGGAGTTGCGTCAAATCATAAAAAAGTGTAGTTTCTTTCTATTTAAATCCTAATATACGTATTAAGGTGAATGCAGAGATTTTGAAGTCACGGATTATTGCATTCCAAATGTAAATCTCGCTTCATACTCTGTACATTGTGTTTTTTCCTTTCATTGTTTTTTGCTATTCTGGTTCTCCTCTGAGATATATTTGTGGACATTGAGTTGACCTTTCAAAGTAAAAGTAATATTGTTTCAGTGTATTGTGTGCTTCTTTTAGCTCCTGGTCATCAATGAGCCTCCTGATCCGAGAATGATATTTCTTGCTTTCTCAATACTGTTGCTCACCTATGCATGATATGCCCTTTGCAAACATGTGTTTCTAAGATTTAAGATCCTGTCATAAGCGGTCAACGCAATATCCTTAATAATGTGATAAATTGTTTAATGAATGTCACCTAGAATTTTTTTTTTAATATTTTGGGATACCATTGAAAAAAATGTTGATAATATTTAGGAAAGCATACTACATACTTTGTGATATATTATAGACAACAAATGTGTCACATGCAAATGGTATAGTAATTCACAATATGACATGAAATTAATAAGAGAAATACTTAAAGACTAGTTATGATCGAGTATACTCGTTGCTCGGGTTTTCTCAAGCATGCTCGGGTGTCCTCCGAGTATTTTGGCGTCTACAAGTCGCAAATCATGCAGCTGAGATGACGAAATCTAAATCTCCGAGCATGCCAAAATACTCGGAGACCACGCCAAAATACTCGGAGACCACTCGAGCATACTCGGGAAAACCCGAGAAACGAGTATACTCGCTCATCACTATTAAAGACTACTTTTCAATCCACTACAAAGCCAAAATTCTGCTAAGCAAGACTGCTCAGTCATACTTGGGTCCTGGAAGAGATGTATTATTCTCTCAGAAATTTTGCTGGTACTGTTATTAAACAATTGTGTTTGCCTTAGGAGAACAGTGGCTGTCACATGGCGCATTGACTTCTTGAAACAGCCAATGTAGTCTGACTTTATTACCAAGTTTCGGCAGAATGGTGGCTCAGAGGTTAACACTGTTGCTTTGCAGTGTTGGGATCCATGGTTTAAATCCCAGCATGGAGTTTGTATGTTCTCCCTGTAATTGCTTTCTTTTCCAAAGTTGGATCAGATAGGATCACACTCGGCAATACAAGTCAATGAGTCCATGAAAATAATCAGTCTGCACTCGAATGACTGAGAACAGTTCAATTATCATGGACTGACATAATATGGACTGACAGAATGGAGAAGATGGAGACTTTTTTTTAATCTGAGAGAATCGGAGAACACTATAATCACACTATAATCAAACTCGGATCAGAGTTTTTCAGAGTGTAATTTGCATAATCAGACCGGTTTTCTCAGATGAAAGAATATCCGCTGGTGTGACCCTAGCCTTAAGGAGGTGTGGTTACGGAAATGGGTACACCGCAATGGAATCAAATATAGTTGTATTGTAACTGCCTATATACTGTACACCTTGTTCCACATTATTTTGCAAATGATATTTTTCTCTGATTTTCATAAACGGTCAATGCAAATGTGTCAGTATAATGTGCAAATCATCAGCCGACAAAGTATAAATCAAATTTTATTGGACAAATATCCCAATGATAATAGCATTTTTTCCAAAACTAAAAAAAAAACACAAAATACACTGTTCCAAATTATTATGCACAAAAGAGTTTCCAAACATTTTATAGATTATAAAGAACTGAAAATGGCAATTTGTTGATTTTGCAGCATTAAGAGGTCACATTTACTGAAGTAAAAGCTTCTTCAATCAAAAACATATTTACAAGCCCAGTTACATTTTAACATTAGATTCCTTTTTTGATATCACCTTCACAATTCTGGCATCCATTGAACATAAGAGTTTTTGGATAGTTTCTGCTTGAATTTCTTTGCAGGAAGTCAGAATAGAGTTCCGAGCTGCTGTTTTGATGTGAACTGCCTGCCACCCTCATAGATATTTTGGTTGAGGATACTCCTGAGGTTCTTAGTAGGGTTGAGGTCAGGGGAGGATGATGGTCACAGCATGAATTCCTCTCCTTTTATTCCCATATCAGCAAATGACTCAGAGTGAGTGGTGATCAAGCACTTAAATGCTCAAGCGCTCTGTACTGTACTCACATTGAGTACGTCGGACGCTCGGAAGTGATTGACTCTATTAGTGACCATAATGGAAGTAAATGTGAAACTCAAGCAATTTTCCAGATGACGGTCTCTTTCTCTCTCTCTCTCGCTCTCTCCCTCTCTCTATTATCGAGCAGTGGCAATCACCCTTGCCCATTACTACTTAGAGGTATTCTTTGCAGGTTGAGATTGAGTATTTTCATGCATGAAATGCTTTTGCTATGGATGGTAGAGTTCTTCTTTTTGTACCATGGAAGAAGAATCATAGAATCATAGAATCATAGAATCGTAGAGTTGGAAGGGACCTCCTGGGCCATCTGGTCCAACCCCCTGCTCAAAGCAGGATTCGCTAAATCATCCCAGTTAGATGTCTGTCCAGCCTCTGTTTGAAGACTTCCATTGAAGGAGAACTCACCACTTCTCGTGGCAGCCTGTTCCACTCATTGATCACTCTAACTGTCAAAAAGTTTTTTCTAATATCTAATCTGTGTCTCCTCCCATTCAGCTTCATCCCATTGCTTCTAGTCTTTCCTTGTGCAAATGAGAATAAAGTTGATCCTTCTACAATGTGACAGCCCTTTAGATATTTGTAGACAGCTATTAAGTCTCCTCTCAGTCTTCTCTTTTGCAAACTAAACATTCCCAAATCCTGCAACCTTTCCTCATAAGACAGGGTTTGCAGACCGGTCACCATTCTGGTCGCTCTTTTCTGAACTTGCTCCAGTTTGTTGATGTCTTTTTTAAAATGTGGTGCCCAAAATTGGACACAATATTCCAGATGAGGTCTGACCAAAGAGGAGTAGAGGGAAATAATTACTTCACGTGATCTAGACTGTATGCTTCTGTTAATACATCCTAGAATTGCATTTGCCTTTTTTGCTGCTGCATCACACTGTTGACTCATATTCAGTCTGTGATCTATTAGTATACCCAAGTCTTTTTCACATGTGCTGTCACTTAGCCCTATTCCTCCCATTCTATATATGCTTTTTTCATTTTTATTGCCCAGATGTAGTACTTTGCATTTCTCCCTGTTAAAAACCATTCTGTTAGTTGCTGCCCACTTCTCCAGTTTATTTAAATCTTTTTGAATCCTCTCTCTCTCTTCTCTAGTATTAGCTATCCCTCCTAGCTTTGTGTCATCAGCAAATTTAATCAGTTTACCCTCAATTCCTTCATCTAAATCGTTGATAAAGATGTTGAACAATACAGGGCCCAGGACAGAGCCCTGTGGTACCCCACTTGAGACATTCTTCCAACTGGATGTGCAGCCATTTACGACCACTCTTTGGGTCCGATCACTAAGCCAGTTATGAATCCACCTAACAGTTGCCTTGTCCATTCCATACTTAGTCATTTTTTCAATAAGGATTGTATGAGAGACTTTGTCAAATGCTTTGCTGAAGTCAAGATATACTATATCTACAGCATTTCCTTGATCCACCCAATCAGTAATACCATCATAGAAGGAAATTAAATTAGTCTGACATGACTTATTAGTTACAAACCCATGCTGACTCTGTTTAATCACTTCATTCTTATCCAGGTATTGACATACATGTTGTTTAATAAAGAGATCAGTCAGAAACGTTATATACTTTGCCAAGGTCATTTTCACATCTTCAGGGACCCTAATGGGGTCTACCAGCTGTCTCCGCATGATTCCAGTCCAATACATAACTTTTTAATTTGCATAATGACAATGCAACCTTGTTGGGACATTGGCTATCCACAAACCATCCACTACTCCATCCATCTGGATCATCCAGGGTTGCTCAGACTCATTAGCAAACAAGACTGTCTTCATTTGTTCCTGGACCAACTGTAACCGTTTCTGCTTTTGAGCACTGTTTAGAAATGGTCGAATAGTAGGTTTAAGTACAGCTGAAAGCCTCTGAAGGATCCTACACCTTGAGGTTTGCGGTACCTCAGAGGCACAAGCAGCTTCAAATACCTGTCTGTTGGTTTTAGTATTTTAGCAGCTGCTCTCTTAATCTAATGAAATTGTCTGACAGAAACCTTACTCATTATGTCTTTATCTGCACAAACCAATCTGTGCTCTGTGCTTTGTATTAGCCAGAAATCTCTTCACAGTACATTGATCCTGCCTAAGTTTTAATGAAATATCTAATATTTTCATACCTTATTTGAAACATTGCACTATTTGATACTTTTTAGAAGCAGACAAAATCTTTTTCTTTCCCATATTGCTTGAAACCTATGGAATGTCTTTCTTAAGTCATTTTCTTTTAACTTTTTATTGGGCTCACCTGGCAAACTAATTTTCACAGGTGTTTGAGATTGATTTCAGTGATCCAAAGAACCCTGAGACACAATATCATCCGTGAATTTATTTGAAAAACAAAAAATTACATTTTTATGGCACCTGAATGCAATTTGCATAATAATTTGGAATATGGCATAGACAATATTGTTGTTATTATGGAAGAACTAAAAAGAAATTTTATGAAAACCGGTGCCATGTTAACTTTATTCATTTGTTGAATGTTACAACATAGATTTCTATCTAGATGAGTCTCATTACTATACTTCAAAGGAAAACAATTTGTATTTCCTTTCTATTTTCATGTAAAACTTTTAAGGACTTTCTTATATTACATTACCGAACTTATACTCGTACATCCAATAAGTCATATATTTTAATGAACCGTCTCTATAATCTAGTTTCAAACATCTATCAACAATCCTCATGACAGATATTAAATGTTGCTTTGCTGGTGTTCCACCAATGGGATCCCATCAATTATTAGTTAAAATTTCTGAGTCTTTCATTCACATCTATCACATTAAGGAACAGTTCTTATATATTGAGAATAGACAATACTTTGCCATTAAATAAAAGTAAATCAATTCATAATATACCCAATAAGTTATAGTTTTTCTAAAAGATTTCAATTTGCCAAAACTCAAATATTTCAGAATTTAATTTGTTATTTCATTGATACCAATGATAAACATTGCGCCCTACATGACTGTGTAGGGAAATGCATGTGTGTGGCATGCGTAACACCCCATGTGAATACGTGTGGTATAGTCAGCAGCAAAATACGCAAACCAACGACTGAACATCGTCCATTTATGCTTTGAGTTCTGAAGTGACCTCGGAGCATAATATACATTTTTTCAGATTCTAAATATTTCAGACCAAATCGAATCTGCTGGCTACTTTCATTGAATCTGCCTAAAATGAAGCTCAAGAGAATCACTGATCTCTAATTGCCACTCAATACATTTATCAGCATTAGGCTGGGGTCACACTTGCGAGTGTGATGCGAGAAACTCATGCGAGTCTCTCGCATCAATACTCGGTACTCCCGCCGACACTCGGGACCGGAGCATGCAGCTGAATAGAAATACATGCAGTCGCACACTCCGATCTGAGTGCCGGCGGCAGTGCCGGGTAATGAGGCGAGAGACTCGCGCGAGTTTCTTGCATCACACTCTCAAATGTGACCCCGGCCTTATACTTAGTTTTCTACCTGGGCAAGCCCTACAGAACATTTCTCTTAATAACCCATCTGTAGTTCATAAATAGAACTGAACCTTGCCACACAATTACAATAATTGCAAAATTATTTTTTGCTTGATAGCTATTTGTTATAACACCCTCATATACATGCACACTTGTGTTTTTTCATGGAAAGAGGAAGGTAAGCTACTACCATAATGATCTTGCATGTTCAAATTCAATATGTCCAATTCTTTTCACTATTGATAAAAGCTGAGCGAATGCTGGCAAAGCATGACCTATATTCTTCAACATTAAAAATGCAACACCAAGAAGGAAAAGTCGTGGTATTTTGAAAATCGCAGGATCGATTGACTTATTATTGACTAGATGTGTGCCCGATGCTATCGCATCGGGAGGGCAGTAACATCACGATGGGGGCAGCTTTGTGGCGCTGGGGGTGGCGGCCCACCCACTTCCGTGCAGTCACAACCGGCAGGAAAGACGGTGTTTTGCGGCCTGTGCTGGAGATGGTATCCGTCGCCACCAGAGGGTGGCCGCACCCAATCTCCAGCACAGGCCTCAAGCCACAGTCTTTCCTGCCCCCTGTGACTGCACAGAGGTGTGTGGGCAGGCAGCGGTGGGATCTGGCGCGTGTAGTCAGGCGGTGGGTCCTGGTGGGGGTCCGGCGGCGGCATCCCTCTCATTACTCCCCCCTCATTACACCCCTCTCGTTATACCCCCTTGTTACACCCCTTTCACAGCCTCGTGATCGCAGCGGCGGCCTGGATCCGAGCAATGGCCGGGATCCCAGCAGCGGTCGGGATCGCAGCGGCGGCCTGGATCCGAGTGGCTGCTGGGATCCCAGCGGCAGTCGGAATTGCAGTGGTGGCCTGGATCCAAGCGTTAGCTGGGATCCGAGCGGCGGCTGGGATCCAAGCAGTGGCCGGGATCCCAGCGGCAGTCGGGAACACAGCGGTGGTCGGGATCGCAGCAGCAGCCTGAATCCGAGCGACAACTGGGATTCCAGCGGCGGTCGAGATTGCAGCTGCATCCTGTATCTGAGCGGCATCACTTGGGTGTACCAAAATGGCGGTCGGCGTACTTCCGGTACGGCGCAGTGGATTGTGGGATTCGGGGACATCCAGACGGAAGTGGATGACAGACAATTTAAGGCAATTATGTATATAGATATGCAAATGAAGAAAAAATGTAAACATTTTTAAACATTTTGATTTATTCGGTATTGAGTATGAGCACCTCACAAAGAAATTCACTCACTTACACACTTTGGTATACCATCAATTGGGTTAAACTTATTAATGATTGTCTGAGAAATGTTCTGCCGCATTAAAGCACTTGGGCACACAAATTATCAAGATCTGCTGCTGGGAACTCCCTTTTTAATTACTGACCTTCAACATCAAAAGTGTGCTCAATGGTAGTCAAGTCCGGAGATGTTGCAGGCTATGGTAGGACACAGGCCGTGCAGGTTGCTCACACATGAGCTATATGTATCCTGACATTGTTGTGTTCAAAAATGACAACTAGGACACTCTGGAGAAATGCCCATACCACTAGTTCATAGTTACACAATTACATAATTAAATAGGTTAAAATAGACCTAGGTCCATCAATTTCAACATTTCTCCACCAATTATCCATTTTTTTCACTAAATTATCTATAAATTGACTACAATCCACAATGTTATGTGTGCTGAGTAGTGTTGAGCATTACGATACTGCAAATATCGGGTATCGGCCGATATTCGCTGTATCGGAATTCCGATACCGAGTACCGATATTTTTTCAATATCGGATACCGGAATCAGAAGTCCCCATAATGCAATGAGCCACTATTGTGGCTGTGATTGGCTGCTGAAATGATGTCATCATGATGCGCTGTCTGTGCCCATTATGATGCGCGGTCTGTGCTGACTGCCGGGGGTCTGTGCCAACTATGGGGGGTTTATGCCGACTGTCGGGGGTCTGTGCTGGCTGCCGGTGGTCTGTGCCGGCTGCTGGTGGTCTGTACGGGCCTCTCGGGGGTCTATACAGGCCTGTCGGGGGCCTGTGCCGGCTGCCGGTGGTCTGTACAGGCCTCTCGGGAGTCTGTACAGGCCTGTCGGGGGCCTGTGCCAGCTGCCGGTGGTCTGTACGGGCCTCTCAGGGGCCTATGCTGGCTGTCGTGGTCTGTGCCGTCTGCCGGGGGCCTGTGCCGGCTGCCGCTGGTCTGTACGGGCCTCTCGGGGGTCTGTATGGGCCTCTCGGGGGTCTGTATGGGCCTCTCGGGGGCCTGTGCTGGCTGTAGGTGGTCTGTGCCGGCTGCCGGGGGCCTGTGCCGGCTGCCGGTGGTCTGTACGGGCCTCTCGGGGGTCTGTACAGGCCTGCCAGGGGCCTGTGCCGGCTGCCGGTGGTCTGTACAGGCCTCTCGGGGGCCTGTGCCAGCTGTCGGTGGTCTGTGCCGGCTGCCGGGGGCCTGTGCCAGCTGCTGGTGGTCTGTACGGGCCTCTCGGGGGCCTGTGCCGGCTGTCGGTGGTCTGTGCCGGCTGCCGGGGGTCTGTGCGGGCCTGCCGGGGGTCTTGTTTGTGTGCAGGCATCGTCCGACGGCACTACAAGTCCCATCGGGCGATGCCTGCTACAATAACAGTGATTGACACATTAGCCAATGATGGGACAGTAGTAGTCCCATCATCCCGCTAATGTGTTGAATGTAAAAAAAAAAACATACTACATACATACTACATATATACTACATTCATACAACATACATATATACTACATACATGCTACATATATACTACAGTCATACAATATACATACATGCTACATATATACTACATACATACTGCATGTATACTACATTCATACAACATACATACATACTACATACATGCTACATATATACTACATTCATGCAATATACATATATACTACATTCATGCAACATACATACATACTACATACATGCTACATATATACTACATTCATACAACATATATATACTACACTCATACTACATATATATATATATATATACACTACACTCATACAACATACATACTACATACTGTACATGCTACATATATACTACATTCACACAACATACATACATACTACATACATGCTACATATATACTACATTCATACGACATACATATATACTACATATATACTACATTCATACTACATATATACTACATTCATACAACATACATACATACTACATACATACTACATTCATACAGCATACATACATACTACATTCATACAACATACATACTACATACTACATACATGCTACATATATACTACATTCATACAACATACACTACATTCATACAACATACATACTTACATGCTACATACATACTGCATTCATACAACATACATACATACTACATACATGCTGCATGTATACTACATTCATGCATACTACATATATACTACATTCATACAACATACATATATACTACATACATACTAAATTCATACAACATACATATATACTACATACATACTAAATTCATACAACATACATATATACTACATACATACTACATGTATACTACATTCATACAACATACATGCATACTACATACATGCTACATATATACTACATTCATACAACATAAACAAAAAGAACAGAATGACAAATGTGCAAAAATACCTTGCAATGAGACATATAACAGTAGTCAGCAAGTGCTGATAAAAGGTAATAACAAACACAGGGTATTTAGTCGATACGTTTTTTTGCAAAAAAATGTATACCAAGCTGCCTCACCAACGTCAAGGTAACCCGTATTGAAGCAGTCCCTACCTAATGTATTTAATACCTGAACATATGAACTGTGTCTAAATGAGCAGGATTAAGACAGGCGCTTTCTGGTATGGGCACGTGATGCAAGACAGCTCCTTATGTGCATGTCACACAAGAGAGGGGTGGGGTCTCTCAAATCATGCATAAGCATGAAAAAAACTGGATTAAAAACACACATGTGACATGCACAATGTGAACAAGTCTGTTGGACCATGTTCACTCCACCCTGACTGAAACACAAACAAAAAGCACAGAATGACAAATGTGCACCCCTCTCTTGTGTGACATGCACATAAGGAGCTGTCTTGCATCACGTGCCCATACCAGAAAGCGCCTGTCTTAATCCTGCTCATTTAGACACAGTTCATATGTTCAGGTATTAAATACATTAGATAGGGACTGCTTCAATACGGGTTACCTTGACGTTGGTGAGGCAGCTTGGTATACATTTTTTTGCAAAAAAAACGTATCGACTAAATACCCTGTGTTTGTTATTACCTTTTATCAGCACTTGCTGACTACTGTTATATGTCTCATTGCAAGGTATTTTTGCACATTTGTCATTCTGTGCTTTTTGTTTGTGTTTCAGTCAGGGTGGAGTGAACATGGTCCAACAGACTTGTTCACATTGTGCATGTCACATGTGTGTTTTTAATCCAGTTTTTTTCATGCTTATGCATGATTTGAGAGACCCCACCCCTCTCTTGTGTGACATGCACATAAGGAGCTGTCTTGCATCACGTGCCCATACCAGAAAGCGCCTGTCTTAATCCTGCTCATTTAGACACAGTTCATATGTTCAGGTATTAAATACATTAGATAGGGACTGCTTCAATACAGGTTACCTTGACGTTGGTGAGGCAGCTTGGTATACATTTTTTTGCAAAAAAACGTATCGACTAAATACCCTGTGTTTGTTATTACCTTTTATCAGCACTTGCTGACTACTGTTATATGTCTCATTGCAAGATATTTTTGCACATTTGTCATTCTGTGCTTTTTGTTTGTGTTTCAGTCAGGGTAGAGTGAACATGGTCCAACAGACTTGTTCACATTGTGCATGTCACATGTGTGTTTTTACATTCATACAACATACATACTACATTCATACAACATACATACATACTACATGCATGCTTCATATATACTACATTCAGACAACATACATACATAGTACATACTACATACATACTACATACATACAACATGCTACAGACATACAACATTCATACTACATACTGCATACATACTACATACATACTGCATACAATACATACATATAGACATACAGTACATATAACACAGAGTACATACTCACCATCACTTGGCACTTTGATCCCCGAAGCCAGTGTCATCTATAAAAAATTAGAAAATAACAAACAACCGATATACTTCCTGATCCACAGAAATCCATGAGGGTCCCACGCCAATTTCCCGTGGAGAACAGCAGCATCAACTGATGCGACCGCTCTCTAGGGGCTTCAATAATCCAATGACGGGAGGTAGGTATCCTTCCGCACTGTATTCCTCCACCACTGGAATACAGTGCGGAAGGATACCTACCTCCCGTCATTGGATTATTGAAGCCCCTAGAGAGCAGTCACATCAGCTGATGCTGCGGTTCTCCACGGGAAATCGGCGTGGGACCCTCGTGGATTTCTGCGGATCAGGGAGTATATGGCTTGTTTGTTATTTTCATATTTTTTCATAGATGACACTGGCTTCGGGGATCAAAGTGACAAGTAATGGTGATTATGTACTCTATGTTATATGTACTGTATATCTATGTATGTATTGTATGAATGTATTGTATGCAGTATGTATGTAGTATGTATGCAGTATGTAGTATGTATGTTGTATGTCTGTAGCATGTTGTATGTATGTAGTATGTACTATGTATGTATGTTGTATGAATGTAGTGTATATGAAGCATGTATGTAGTATATATGTATGTTGTATGAATGTAGTATATATGTAGCATGTATGTAGTATGTATGTATGTTGTATGAATGTAGTATATATGTAGCATGTATGTAGTATGTAAGTATGTTGTATGAAAGTAGTATATATGAAGTATGTATGTAGTATATATATGTATGTTCTATGAATGTAGTATATATGTAGCATGTATGTAGTATGTATGTTGTATGAATGTAGTATATATGTAGTATGTATTCATTATGTAGTATGTATGTATGTTGTATGAATGTAGTATATATGTAGCATGTATGTAGTATGTATGTTGTATGAATGTAGTATATATGAAGTATGTATGTAGTATATATGTATGTTGTATGAATGTAGTATATATGTAGCATGTATGTCGTATGTAGTATGTATGTTGTATGAATGTAGTATGTATGTATGTTGTATGAATGTAGTATATATGTAGTATGTATGTAGTATATATGTATGTTGTATGAATGTAGTATATATGTAGCATGTATGTAGTATGTATGTATGTTGTATGAATGTAGTATGTATGTAGTATGTATGTAGTATGTTTTTTTTTTTGTTTTTTTTACATTCAACACATTAGCCGGATGATGGGACTACTACTGTCCCATCATTGGCTAATGTGTCAATCACTGTCATTGTAGCAGGCATCGCCCGATGGGACTTGTAGTCCCATCGGACGATGCCTGCACACACACAAGACCCCCGGCAGGCCCGTACAGACCACCGGCAGCCAGCACAAGCCCCCGGAAGCTGGCACAGACCACCGACAGCCGGCACAGGCCCCCGAGAGGCCCGTACAGACCACCGGCAACCGGCACAGGCCCCCGACAGGCCTGTACAGACCCCCGAGAGGCCCGTACAGACCACCGGCAACCGGCACAGGCCCCCGACAGGCCTGTACAGACCCCCCGAGAGGCCCGTACAGACCACCGGCAGCTGGCACAGGCCCCCGACAGTCGGCACAGACCCCTGAGAGGCCCATACAGACCACCGGCAGCCGGCACATGCCCCCTACAGTCGGCACAGACCCCTGAGAGGCCCGCACAGACCCTGCCCGCACACACAGACACGCACAGTGTCCACCCACGCACCGCCTCACTATTCCCCCCTCCCAAACAGGATGCACAAGGCAAGAAAGGGTTTTTTTAATTTCGATATTTCTGTCCGATTGACTTGAATGGGACTTCCGGGATCGGAATCGGCGATACCAATACTTTTTGGGGTATTGGGCCAATCCAATCCGATCCGATATTTCTGAATATCAGATGGTATCGCTCAACACTAGTGCTGAGGAAGCCACTCAGCGATTTTTTGAAAGCTGTTATAGAGTCTGCTATTCCTAACTCTTGTTGTCAGCATTCCACATTCTGACTGCTCTAACTGTATAGAACCCTTTCATATTTAGCAGCTGGAACAGACTTTCTTCCACCTCTAATGAATGCCACCTGGTACTTAGTTTGGCCTTTGGAAAAAAATAAGTCATGTGCCAGTCCTTTGCATTGACCAAAAATGTATTTATACATATAAATGATATCTCCTCTGAGGCGTCTTTTCCTAAGCTAAACAAGACCAAGTTTTCCAAGCCTCTCACCATATTAGAGGCCTTCCACCCCTTGTAATAATCTAGTTGCCCTCATTTGAACTGACTCTAACTTCTAAATATCCTTTTGAAAATGTGGCGCCCAAAACTGGATCCCATATTCTACATGTGGCCTTATAAGTGATTTATAGAGGAGTAGCAAAACATTGGGATCACAGGATTTTATTTTTCTTATTATGCACCCTAAAGTCTTGTTTGCTTTAGGGGCTACTGCTTGATCTTGAGTACTGCTGCTCAGCTTACTTTTAACATGAATATCCAAGTCCTTCTCCTGTTCTGTAATCCCAAGTAAACTCCCATTTAATGTATATGCAACAATAAGATTACTCCTTCCTTAGTGCATTACTCTACATTTATCAATAATAAACCTCTTGGCCATGCAGACCTCTTATTCAAATCGTTTTGTAATATTGTACTGTGGAAGTCAGTTTTTAATATCCCTCATAGTTTTGGTGTTGTCAGCAAAGACTGACACTTTACTCTAATTCCATTCCACAAGGTCATTTATAAAGAGATTAAAAAGAATCGGTCCTATCACACATTCTTAAGTAACCCACTGCTGACTATATCCTATCTAGAGATTGTCAATTTACGATGACCCTTTGTTTCCTGTCTTTCAGTCAGTTCCTTATCTCTCTGCATACACTTTACCCCTAGAGCTTTGGTATACAGTGGCATGTAAATTATTGTGAACAGTTAAGCAAGTTGAGGATGAAGTGATCTCTAAAAGGCCTAAAGATGACACATTTTCTTTGTATTTTAGACATAAAAATAAACAAATAAAAAATATTGGAATTTTTTTATTTTGATATTTAAAAAAGGGAAATGGGCCAATCCAAAACTCTCAAACTAGAATTGAAAGACTCTTGCCTAGCTACAAAAAGCATTAACAAGCTGCAATACTTTCAAAACATACAGGATGCCAAAACTTTTTCATCAGCCCATTTTTCCTTTTTGTAATTTTTAAAATGTAAAAGATGAAAGCTTTTTTTGCCTAAAATGCAAAGGAAAAGTTTGACACACTGATAGCAACACCGCAGAAGAAATGCTAGCACAGGCTTCCAGTATCCACTGTTTCAGATGCTGCACATCTCGTGTCTTCACAGCATAGACAATTGCCTTCAGATGACTCCAAAGATAAAAGTCTAAGGGGGTCAGATCGGGAGACCTTGGTGGTCATTCAACTGGCCCACGATGACCAATCCACTTTCCAGGAAATTGTTCATGTAGGAATATTCAGACCTGACACCCATAATTGATGGTATGGTGTGGTATATGGGACAAAGATAGTTGGGCCATTCTTCATCAAATGGAAACCTCAATGCCACTGGATAACTGAAATTGCTACATGATGATGTGTTGCCCTCTTTATGCAATGAAGATGACACATTCCCTGAGTTTTTCCAGCAAGATGGTGCACCACTACATTATTGGTGTCAGGTCCGAGCATTCCTACAAGGAATCTGACCCCCTTAGACTAGCATTTTTTCTGTGATGTTGCTATCAGTGTGTCAAGAGTGGGAGAAGAGGGTTGCATTGACAATCCAACACAATGGACAGCACATTGAACACATTTTATGAGTGGTCTTAAACTTGTAAATAAATCATGAAAGAATAAAGTTACGTTAAAGCCAAGCACACCATTGTTTTTCTTGCGACATTCTCAATAAGTTTGATGTTTCACATGGCCCTCATCCCTTTGGAAAAAATAAAGTTGAATCCAAAATGGCCAACTTCAAAATGACCATCATGGTCACATACCATCTTGAAAAGTTTCCCCCCTCTCATAAACTAATGTACAACAAACAGGAAGTTGATATCACCAAGCATTCCCATTTTATTTAGGTGTAACCACATAAATGGCTCACCCTGTAGTTCTATTGCCGGCGTTCCTGCATGGTGTCCCCTTTGCACTCAATGCCGGGACTGTGCCAGCCCTTGGGGTGGTTCCCTCCTGCTATTTCCTGGTGTGCTTGCCAGGCGGAGCATGGGTACGTTCCCTTGCTCTTAAAGGGGGCAGTACACACATATAATAAATGCTCTCAGTTTGCAGCTGAAAGGCATTTAGTATAGTGTCAGCATCTGCAAGATGGCTCCCAGCCAATCAATATTAATTTGAGCCATTAGGTAGTTGGTGTTCTACCAATGCAATTGTGAGATCCCCTGGTCCTGATGCGGCCAGTGTCCTGAACCCAAAATCCTGGTTCCTTTGTGGCCAGAGTTCAGAATCCAAATCCCTGGTCCCGATTTGGCCATTGACTTGAACTTCATCCCCTGGTCCCAGTGCGAACAGTGCCTGAATATTGTCTCCTGGTCCCAGTGAGGTCAGTTCCAGAACATTGTTCTCTGGTCCGTGTACAGCCAGTGCCTGATCTAGTATCCTAGACCAGTGTGTCTGAAAATAGCCCAAACCAGTGACAGCAAACCAGCAGCTGCAGTTTCAGGATCTGCCTAAGGGTACCGTTACACCTAGCGATGCACCAGCGATCCCGACTAGCAATATGACGCAGTCAGGATCGCTGGTGCATCGCTAGGTGGTCGCTAGTGAGCTGCCACTCAGGCAGACCTCACCAGCGACATCGCTGGGGACGGGGATCGCTACTTACCTGTCAGATGCGGCGATCCTGCGTCCTCCCGCCCGGATCCACGCATCGTTCGTCATCACAGCAGGAAGCGCCGCACGAAGTTACCAACGAGGAATGATCCAGGAGCTTCTCACGCGATCAGGGATAACCAGCGGGGGAGCCGGTCGGAGGTAAGTATCACATGCAGCGATATCGCTAGCCATATCGCTGCAACGTCACAAAATCGGTGACTTTACAGCGATATTGCTAGCGATATCGCAGTGTGTAACGGGGGCTTAAGAGTAGGATCTAGTGGCTACCTGCAGTCCAGTCTGTCTCCACCATCAGGAGCTCCAGTGAGCACCTGTGAACCACTCAGCTATGCCCCTTCCTAGGCAGGTCCAGTTCTGTGGCACAGTGGGTCCACAAACCCTCCTTGGGAGTAACAGAAAACAGCTCATTTAACTTTATGGCAAAATGCATATAAAACTTAACAAACAAGTATGGCACGTATTGTAGATATAGAAGATGTAGCTAAATATAGTGCAGAAAACCAGTGGAATTATTTCATTTTTCAGAAACTGTTCCTAAAAATAACCCTTGTCATCTTTTGTTATTTATATTTAATGTGATAAAAAATAACCACTATTCTAGCTACCTACCTGTCAAGTAAATCAAATACCATCCAATTGAAATGCATATTTTTTGGGGGGAAATTATTAGTTTTTTGGTTGGAAAAAAGTAAACATATACCGGAGTCCTTTCATCTTTCATATCCCTACTCGCATTACAACTCATACGGTTCGCTGTGTTTGGGAATAGCGCCTAAGGCATCCACAAAAAATAATCTGCTTTATTCTCCCTTGCTCATTGAAGTGTAAAGTGAGGTGAACAGATGAGGTTGAAATCCGTACATGTGCTGGCAGGTTTCTTTTTTTGAAGGGGCTAATTTAATTTTCAGCGAATGAAATGGCTTATTGAGTAACACATTTTCCAAATAAGCATTCATGATGTCGAATATTACTGCACTGAACAGGAGAATCATTGGTCAGCTGAGTGTTGCTTCCTTTTTTCCAGGAATAATAGCACTGCTAAGTATCTCTTAAAGATGCTTAGTCATGCAGTACTGTCTTGTCAAAAGCAATCTAGTGAGTCTTTAGGAAAAGTGCACAGAAACCAAGAACTGAAAATGAAAGGGGAGACAATGATTCACAGTCAGGAAAGATACTTTCCTTAAAATGGCAATAGATGTAGAGATTAACTGCTTATTTAATGAGCGTGCCAATACTCTATCAACATCCTAGATTTTTTAATTGCACAATATACACTTCTTCCAATTTTTGGCTAATGTAAGTAATAATTATAGTGGAAAATCAAACAATTCAAAAAATGTTTTGTTACACAATAAACTTGTGCGAATACATTTATACATATATAATACACCTACAGAAAAAAATGGACTACACAACCAAATATTATACATTTAGGTAGATTTCTAAAAATCAGCATTAGGCACTTAATTAAAATTTTGAAGTGGGCATATCTAGTGGGGGAGCAGGAGAGGTATTTGCACCAGTTGCGGCACACCATTGGAGGTGTTTCCCAGGTGCCTGATTTTTGCCAACCCTCTGGAGTGGAATTCAGCTTTTCTCTGAGCAAGTTGCTAAGGGTGGTTTCACATTAGCGCTTTTTAAGCGCACGCACGGCCGGGGGTAGCTCCGCCCCAGAGCCGGCTCTCTGCCCGGCGTGCCCGCCCCTTGCTTGTATCGCCGCCTCCTAGCGCACAGCGGCGCCTGCGATCGGCGCACCCTATCTTTAGCATAGGGTGCGCAGATCGTGCGCAGGCCGTGCGCTAGTTGCGCTTTGACCTGCGCTGCGCACTTTTGACGGTGCGCCGTGCGCGCCAAAATCAAACTTTTCGGATTTTGGCGCGCACGGCGCACGGTCAAAAGTGCGCAGCACAGGTCAAAGCGCAACTAGCGCACGGCCTGCGCACGATCTGCGCACCCTATGCTAAAGATAGGGTGCGCCGATCGCAGGCGCCGCTGTGCGCTAGGAGGCGGCGCTACAAGCAAGGGGCGGGCACGCCGGGCAGAGAGCCGGCTCGGGGGCGGAGCTACCCCCGGCCGTGCGTGCGCTTAAAAAGCGCTAATATGAAACCAGCCTAAGCTAACCAGAGAAAGTGTAACACAGGCTCAGATCATTCAACTGAACCTGCATCTTTCACTTGCGAGTGAAATTGAAACCTTGATCGCTGGCATTTCTAAGTAAAGGCCCGTCACACTAAGCGACTTACCAGCGATCCCGACACCGATATCAAGGTGTCAGGATCGCTAGTAAGTCGCTATGTGATCGCTGGTGAGCTGTCACACAGACAGCTTCACCAGCGATCAGCACAGCGATGCCAAGCGCCCGGCATCTCTGGCCATCCCTGTAAAAAATAGAATCAAAATAAAAGATATAGTTATTCTCACCTTCCGATGTCCCGTTCAGCCATCCTCCCTCTCTCCACGCTCCGGTCCCAGTGATCCTTTGCGAGAATGACCGCGAGATGTCACGGTCTCGAGGGATAACAAAGTCTCGCGGTCATTCGTGCAAAGGATCACTGGGACCGGAGCATGGAGAGAGGCAGGATGGCTGAACGGGACATCGGAAGGTGAGAATAACTATATTTTTTATTTTTTTATTATTTTTTACACCTGATCGCTGGTCTCCTACCTGTCACACACAGCGGTGCGTGCTGGCCAGTGGGAGACCAGCGACCAAAGAAATGTCCAGAGGTTTCTTGCAGCGATCAGCGATACCGGCAGGGGGGCCGCTCGCTGATCGCTGTCACACACAGCAATCTTGCTGGTGAGATCGCTGTTACGTCACAAAAGTTGTGACTCAGCAGTGATCTCGCTACCGAGATCGCTTAGTGTGATGGGGCCTTAAGGGCGACATAAGCAGCATGATCAGATCATTAGGCAATGCATAGGCGGGGTAAATGTCATTATGGTAAGTGCTTCAATGGAACTGAAGAAACTGAAAGCTTACTGTATTTGGGAATCTAGAGACTCCCTGGTCTGCACCTACATTGATTGACCAGAGCTCCTTCCCTTACATACCTCCGACTTCTCAGGATGCTCCTTTTGTAAGTACTGTATCTGTACCTTCCACGATAAGTAGATATGGGCAGCAATGTCTGCCCAGCGCTTTATGACTGTGGCTTTCAGCCACCATACCTCAGCACAGACTTACCTCTTATTGTCAGTCCAGTGAGCACACATTCATTTCTTTACTGCTGTCTTATAGACAGCAAGGCTCTGTGATGCCATGTTTAAACACAAGGCCAGCTCCAGCTTTTTGTGGGCACCGGGTGTCAGGAAAATATGAATATGTTTATATTCTATGTTCACTTCCAGGGCTCATGCTGCCTTTCCCCCATTATATTTGTGCCGTGCAGCACTGAGCGCTCATGTGCAGGCTTGTTACTGCAGCGTCCAACCCCCTCCCTTTTCCCTCCTGTTTTCCACTCACCCCTCACTCCTGCTATACAAGCTGGTGTAATGTGAGACCATGGTATGCCTGGCAACACAGGATCCTTTTATGACCCTGACTGGTTAAAAGCAGTTGTGTAGCACATGGATTTTAATGTTCCTTTTTTCAGTCAAGCTCAAATATAATAACCCAGAATAATCATAGATGCAGGAAACTTATATTTTGGCATCTGCATCATTTAAGCTACACCCAACAACGTTTTGTGACTTCTGCGCCCACCAAAACTCGAGAAAAGGGTATATGCCTCCCAGTAATACAGAGCTATACAATGTTTGGTATCAAAAGAAAGGTAATTTCGTAATAAGAAAAATGATATCCCTGATGTCTCATTGCGAGGTTTCCACCCAGAGTTATAGCAAATAGAAGTTTTGATAACTGTTCAAAAGGGGGTATATATCCTAGAGCTCAGTCTCCCCCAGTGAGGTCACTGAAGGAAAGCTATAAAGCTCAGATGCTGACTCAGTGGGGTGCCATTTGCCCAGGGTGCCAGCTAGGAAGCTGTGCTGATAGACCATTTTCCCTTGGTGAAGGTGCCCCTCCCTCTCCTCCACATGGTGTGCGATGGACTGATAAGTGTAAGTTCTTATTTTAATCAACTTTATTTTGTAATTGTCTGTATATACTGTATCTTGTCTCTTTATGTGTAACATCTGTTATATTTTTGTAAACACTGCCTATCCTTTCCAGAGTAAATCTATAAATTTACTAGTTTCATTTCTCCTTGCTCTATAGCATACCGCCACGACCTCCATGCTAATTATGCTACCATGTGGGTTGGCTCCTGACCCGATAATGATTTTAATGTCAGACAAAGAGCTGGTGGCAGCAACGTGTTCTGGAGTATTTGTGAGACCCTGGCAGTAACAGAACGGAGAGTTATGTGTGTATTTCCTTCCTGAGACTGGGGATATGCATACCACCCTCATTGCAGAGTGCCCAATAGCCAGTACATGGCAAGGCAGCCTTTCTGGTGACTACTTATCCTTGGTGTAGTTCACTCACCCACCTGAGGGTAAGGGTTGCACCAGAGAACTGCATGTTCCAAAACAGGAACTGAAGGTGGAAACAAAAGTTGTGGGTGGTTATAGGACCCATGACCACTAATAAATAGTACATTTGTGACAATTGGTGGGATATAATAAATTCCTGACAACTGGGAGCTACCACACATCCCCAGTTCCTGACACATTGGTGACAGAGCGGTGGGATAATAGAGAATTAGTAACCTGGTTTGAGCAATCATTCCTCTCACTAAAAACTTGCACGGTTCTTGCGAGGACCCTGTGCAAAAAGTTTTGGAGAACAAACTCAGTATTTATTAATAAAGACAATACAACATATATAGCGGTTACCCCCTCCCCTTCTCTTTGTTTTCTGTCTTATCTTTTATTTGTCAACTATGGCTACACTGTGAGAGGCCTGGTATAAGCAGGAGAAAAAGGACACTCTTGATGGAATATGTTCGACCAGAGGTATTGACCCCCCCATGGCAAAAAACAAAAACCAAATGGTCGCTGAACTGGTGCAATTTTCAGCAGAGTCAGTCCGTCCCCAGAGCCCAGGGGATGCAGGAGCCAGCCCAAGTGCAGTGCTGCTACGGAGGTCCAACCTCTGAATGCCAGCCCTACTTGCAACCAGGGCAGTCTGGACCCCCTCCTGCTGATGGCCTTGGATCAAATCGATGCAGTCGATCATGAGGGACGTCTTCAGTTGATTCAGCAACACCGACAATCCCAGGCTAAGCAGAAAGAGAGACAGTACCAGTTGGAGTTAGCCTGAATCCAGGGGCAAAGGTCATCCCAGTCCAGCAGCGCTCAGTTCCTTAAACCCCGGTAGGAGAATTTTCGTGTGATGGAAAAGGACAGAGATTTGGACATTTTTCTGTGGGGATTTGAAAAAGCCTGCTGACAGTACCAGCTGCCTGTGACCCAATGGGCCCAATATTTAACCCCAGGGCTCAAAGGAAAAGCTCTGGAGGCATTTGCTTCTCTCCCTCAAGACCAAGATTGGGACTGTCAGGCCATCAAGCAGGCCCTGATAAAGAAGCACCAACTGACTCCTGAGGCTTACCATAAAAAGTTCCAGAACCTCCAACGTGGCCCGCATGACAGCTACAGTGATGTGATGCATGGACTCAGAACCCATTTTGACCAGTGGGTCCAAGGACTGTCAGCGACCACCTTTGAGCAGATGCGGGACCTGATGATAAAAGACCAGCTGCTACATCTTTGTCCGGCTGAGGTGCGACAGTTAGTGATGGGCCGGGAGCCAAAAGAAGCAGACAAAGCAGCACAGATCGCCAACACCTACAAGGCCAACTGGAAACCAGAGTTGTGGAAGCCAGTCACCGCCAGCTGGAAAGGGGGTAAGCCATCAACCAACCCCAGTACCCCTGCCAGCTGACTCACCGGAGGCCTCGTCCACTTTGCCAGCGCAAGGCCTACATCCGATACTCGCAAGTGCTATTTCTGCAATTGGCCTGGACATCTCAGTGCCACCTGTCCAGAGAAGCATTCAAGGCCACAGGGCCTAATGCAGCAGTTCTTTTGGTGGGTGGGACGGTTAGGAGGGCTTGTGAAAATTTGCAGAACATCACCGTGGGGAACAAGGTCGCCATTAGCCTCAAGGACACCGTGGCCAAACGAATCCTCATCTGACTCGAACTGATGGCCCCTGAAGAGATTATTCCAGGGGTGCGTCTTATAGTCCAGATGTACCAGCTCTGTGTGGTGGGGAGGTGGGGGAGCGGTTTTGGCGGAGCAGTGGGTCACAGAGGCAGGAGCCGGCAGCTTCGGCTAACTCCTGTGCCCGCTGCTAAAGAGAAATGAATATTCACTGCATTCCATGCCCGTGAGTGTGGAAGGCAATAAATATTCATTTATTTTTGGCATCCTGGTATGATTGGTCCCATCCTTATTCTGGTATGATTGGCCCCATCCCAGTCCTGGTATACATAGCCCCATCAGAAAAGAGTAGAAAAAACAAACCACTACACTTACCTTCCTCCGCACCCTTGCAGTGTCCTGCTCCATTGCCAGCAGCTCTTCAGGTATTCATTGTTCTTCAGTAGTGTGCAGTTTCAGCCGGAGCCTTACAGCTGCAGTTGTCATGTGTGCCGATACTTAAGAGAATTGAATAATCAGAATTTTTGGCCATCAAGTAGGCTGAAAAAGGAATAAATTACTACATGGTAAGACTAAGTAGTATGTTGTATTGAAGCTAAATAATGTTTGCTAAAGAGCACATACTGTAGATTTTAACTCTGCATTGAATGCACTCCTATGAAGGAGGCCTTAGAAAGTTTTTTCATTTTGGATTTTTGACCCACACAAATATTAAATAAAGAGCTTGGTATCTGTACTGGTGTCCAAAGTAGTTGCTCAGGGAAAAAATTCTCTATACATCTGATAATCACTTTATAGTTGGAGTTTTTGAAACAATAAATTCAGGTACAAGAAAAACTAGAGTTTTACTTCCGTATCTTGAAATTCCATGTTCTCACTTATTTGTCTTTCAACAATGAGATAGATACACTTCAAAATGTCATCCTTTAAAGCATAACATTCTATATAAAATACAGTATATGAAGGATCTCAGTCATATCTATAATAACTTGTGTAATGGATTTTCACTGTTCCGGTCTTAAGTTTTTTACATGTCTGATTCTTATGTAAATATAGTTTCCTATAACCATAGAAACCAGAAGGTTCAGATATGAATTATACAAAAATGGAAAAATAAGCAAATGGTTATCACAAGTGACATCTCTCCCTCTATCATACTTTCTCTCATTCTTGTGGAGTTGCACCTCTTTCCATATGTATATATCTAAAGTTTGTTCCAAACTGCATAATTCGATATTAAAATTGGTATGGTAATTATACACTCAAGGTGGTGAGTTTTCCCTGTGGTCTTTATTTAACGTGGTTACACTAAAGCAAACAAGGAAATTAGACAAAGAGAACAAAATTGCCTTGAACAACGCTTGAGGTGATCAGATGATACATGTATTATTCATGGATTACAGATCATGAAATTTGGGTTTCACATGAAGTTTAGAGCTTAAAAATGAGCCACCACTTGCTCCAGGCTACTGGGTAAGTTGCTGGGCTACAAGGGTCTTTCTGTCTTTTTTGTAACATTCTGGAAACTGCATATTTGTAGAAAATATATACATTAGAAATATTATTTCAGTTCGTTTAACAAGATGATTTATTTGGAAATTCTGTTTAAAGGACATACACATGACTGAACTTCTGAACTTATTAGGATCATAAAAAAACAGATGTATCATAAAGTCACATTACATGTAGTATCAGTTCTGCAGGTTGGCTGAGGGAATTCAGACATCTTGCCATAGCTGCTGCCATGAGACCTAACTGCGAAGAAGGGCCAACTCAATAGAAAGGTGATTTCGTGTCTTCACTGCTGAAGAGGATCATATTGCAGAGTGCCCCCATTTTACACAAGGTTATGAGGTCCTATGATTTTTTGGTATAACTGCAATGAGGAGTAACAAAATATTCTTTTGAGAATGTCCACCAGTCCCAGGATCAGCAAAGGTCCCAGGTGCTGTCCAACACTTACTGTATCTGATATGTGAGACTGTGAAGGGAATTAGTGGACAAATTCCGAGTTGCCGACAGAATTGAGACATATATCCCAGTATGGTACAGTAAGGTGGTGGTTTATTTCACTGTGTTTCAAAGTATATAACTTCTTCTTCAGGAAGAAACCACATGTGGTTTCTCCTGAAGAAGAAGTTAAATACCGTATATACTCTGTGATGAGCGTCGTTTTTCCTTTTAGAGTGGACCCTCTGGGCCATGGCACCCACCCACCTAGGGTGAGCAAACCTAGTGAGAACCCACCCCCTGTACAGGGAGTGTCAGGGGCAAGACCAAGGGGCGAGCCACCACGGCTGCTGGACCAGACGGCCGGCTCAGGGAGACACTATTGAGTGCCTAGCATCAGGACGAACAGGATATGAAACATAAGCGAGGTCACAAGTTTTCTTCAGCAAATGCGGTTACACACTTTAATCAGATACATGGCAAAAACAGAGAATCAGATGCAGGGCACAAACGGTGAAACACGGCAAGGTGCGTGCGAGGGCATGCCAAATGTTCAGACATAACACATGCAGAAAACATACCGGAGTCCAGGGCAGGGTACGTGCTAGGGATCACACAAGGGTTCCTAGGAGGGATGTGTACAAGGACACGCCAGAGTCCAAGACAAGGTGCGCACCGAGAGACATGCCAGAGTCCAAGGCAGGGTGCGTGCAAGGAGACACGCCAGGATCCAAGACAGGGTGCGATGGCATCGGACTCCGGACTACTGGCAACGACTGACAAGATCCAGGCATCAGGCTGCCGAAATCAGCTCCGGACATCAGGCCGCAATCATCTGGTTCCGGACCTCTGGCAGCGGTTGGCAAGTTTCGGGAATCCGGCAGGCAAGCCAGGGTTCAAGGTGGGGTGCGTGCTTGGAGCCATGCCAGGGTTCAAGGCAGGGTGTGTGCTTGGAGACACGCCAGGGTTCATTCAAAGATGGAGGCCTGCTCATGCAGAGGGCATGCCAGGGAAAGGTACAAGGACGGAGGCCTGCACGTGCAAAGGAACACGCCAGGGTCAGGTTCAAGGACGGAGGCCTGCGTATGCCAAGGGGAATGCCAGGGACAGAGTTTAAAAGCAGAGTCCTGCTTGTGCAGAGAGGCATGCCAGGGTCAGAGTTCGATACAAGGTACAGACTAGGACCTGTGCGTGCTAGAGGGCACGACAGGGTACATAGCAAAACCTGCGCGTACCTTTATAGAAGCACGGGGAGGTATGCCAAGGGCAGGTGAGGACCTGCGCGTGCTATAGAGAGCACAGTGCAGAAACAGCGTGAAGTGCAAGGAAGCACAGAGAGCACGGCTGGGGCACTGGCTAGCTGATCGGTCTGCAGCACTAACAGGCGGGCAAGACTCTAGCGAACCCGGCTGAGGCATAGCAGGCGACACAGCTGTCACTGACCGATGAACAAGGCTGAGGCACAAGCAGGCGGGCATGGCTAGGGAGGGCATGGCTGAGGCACAAGCAGGAGGCTAGGAAGGCCAGGCGCATGCAAAGGGCACATGAAGCAACAAAGCAAAGCAAGACAAGAAACAAGGCAGAGATAGGCAGGTACGGAACATGGAGCGGAAACTTAGGCAGAAACAGTGTCAGATCAGAGTGAGAACAGAGCTAGCAGCGGACCATAGGCCGAAGCCCAGAGCCGGGCCAAGGCAGGGCCTTGGGACTAGTCAGGGAGTGTGCTAGAGAGCACCAGAGGACAGAGTCTAGCAGCGGAGCGTAGGCCGAAGCCCAGAGGCGGGCCAAGGCGGAGCCTTGGGACTAGACATAGAAATGTGCAAGAGAGCACAAAAGGTAAGAGAGGAGGAATGGTGTGTGCCAGGAGGCACTACAGAGCACCATAGGAAGAGAGCAAGGCAGAACAAGCAAAGACCGAGAACATAGGAAGGAACACAAGGCAGAGTATAGTGAAGGCAAGACATGGCAGAAACGAGCAAGGCAGAGAACACCAGAAGGACAACAAGTCCAAGCAGGACAAGGACGAACATGGCACAATGGACAAACATAAGACAAGGCACAGGACAAGTGACGGAGTACAAGCACAGAGCGTGCACAGAGTTGCACGACAGAGCAAAGTGCAGGGACACAGAATACAGGAGCGACCCAGCAGGCCAATCAGCCATGTAGGGAAGCAACACAATACTCAGGCCCTGACCATAGGGAGGGGTGGTCTGATATAGCACCATAGCACCAGTACTTCTGGGTCAGGACCAGGGAGGGACTTTGGGTTCAGATCCTCCAGGATCATATAGAGCATCACTAGAACAGCCTGGGTAGAACCATAGAGGAGGTCACATGATCAGGGGTTTCCAGGAATACAGCAGATTGCAGAATCATAGCAGGACTGGAACATAGGAAGAGTCACATGATCAGGGGTTTCCAGGAATACAGTGGATTGCAGAATAAGAGCAGGACTGGAAAGTAGGAAGGGTCATATGATCAGTGGTTTCCAGTAATAAAGCGGATTGCAGAATCAGAGCAGGACTGGAACATAGGAAGAGTCACATGATCAGGGGTTTCCAGGAATACAGCGGATTGCAGAGTCAGACAGAGACAGATGGTTACTCAGCAACAGCATGCAGCCATGAGGTAAGGCGCGCGTGCACACTGCTCCAGGCATCTTGCGGCATGACAGACATGGCGGACATGACAGACATGGTGGACATGACATATTCGAGTATGAGCTGACCCGAGTATAAGCCGAGGCCCCTTATTTTGCCACATAAAACTGGGAAAACGTATTGACTCAAGTATAAGCCTAGGGTGGGAAATGCAGCAGCTACTGGTAAATTTCAAAACCAAAAATAGATACCAATAAAAGTAAAATTAATTGAGACATCAGTAGGATTAATGTTTTTGAATATCCATATTGAATCAGGAACCCCATATAATGCTCCATACAAAATAAGCCTCATATAATGCTCCAGAAAGTTCATGATGGACCCCATAAGATGCTCCATGCAAAAATATGCCCCATATAATGCTGCACAAAGGTTAATAATGGCCCCATAAGATGCTCCATATTAAAGTATGTCCTATATAATGCTGCACAAAGGTTAATGATGGCCCAATAAGATGCTCCATATTAAAATATGCCACATATAATGCTGCACAAAAGTTAATGATGGCCCCATAAGATGCTCCATATTAAAATATGCCCCATATAATGCTGCACAAAGATTATTGATGGCCCCTTAAGATGCTCCATATTAAAATATGCTCCATATAATGCTTCACAAAGGTTAATGATGGCCCCATAAGATGCTCCATAGAATAATATGCCCCAGATAATGCACCATAAAAGTTGATGGCCCCATAAGATGCGCCATAGAATAATATGCCCCATATAATGCTTCATAAGGGTTGATGGCCCCATAAGATTCTCCATAGAATAATATGCCCCATATAATGCTCCATAAAATTTGATGGCCCCATAAGATGCTCCATAGAATAATATACCCCATGTAATTCTCTATAAAGGTTTATGGCCCCATAAAATACTCCATAGAATAATATGCCCCATATGCTGCTGCTATGATTAAAAAAAGACATACTCACCTCTTGTCGCTGGGGTCAAGTGCTAGTGTCCTGAGCAGGCGGGGACACGAGTGCACTATTGGGGCCAGGTGCCGGTGTCGCCGCTGGCTCAGGCCCTCGGCACGTGCAATATTCACCTGTCTCCATTCCACCGCCATGCGCTTTGGTGTTTTCTAGGTACTCTAGCTGTGACTGTTCAGGCAGAGGACACGCACTTCACACGTCATCACGCCCTCTGACCTGAACGCCACAGCCAGAGAATTCGGAAGATACAGCTTAGCGGTGGAATGGGGAGAGGTGAATATTGCATGGCTCACCCTCCCCCATCATACTCATCCTCCTGGCGTGGTCTCTGCACTTCCCTGCTTCTCCGTTGTCCCGGGGCCGGCAGCTCCTTCCAGTGTTGAGCGATCACGTGGTACTGCTCATTAAAGTAATGAATATGTGCTCCACGCCTATGGGAATGGAGTCACGTGCATATTCATTACTTTAATGAGCGGTACCAAGTGACCGCTCAACACTGGAAGTATCAGGATCCTGACAGCGCCGGCGTACAGCCTCCGCTGAGCAGGGACTCACCCGCACTGTAGGGACCCCTGGGGACCAGAATAGCCAGAAAGTATAGGTGCACAGGACCTTAGTGATGAAGTTTAGGAAGCCGGCACGGGACCTACGGTCATGTGACAGCAAGGGGGCGGGGCTTTGCGTCGTGCTTTCAGAGAAGACAGCAAACTCAGAGTCAGGCAAAACGGAGGTCGTTCACAGTACGGACAGCGAGGTACAGGAGGGGTAAACAGATGGGAGGTCAGACAAAGCCAAAGGTCATACACAAGAGGGCGACGCGGTACCAAGGGGACGAGCAGAGAGAAGTCGGGTCACAAGAAGAGAGTCATACACGAGAGGTAGCGCAGTACAAGAGGGACAGGCAGAACTTGTAACAGGGACAGAACCGAATCAAAACCAAACAAGCAAGCAAGATATCAGGCACAAGGCACACGTACGCACAAGGTCAACTAACTCAGCCGAGGGCAGGAGTATAACTGACACCGGACGTAGGTCCAGTGAGCATTAAATAGCCGCCCTCTGCCAGGGAGAGGTGGAACAATTAACCCCCAATCAGACCAGGACGGGCCAAAGCGAAACCCCGTCCTGGATCATGACAGTACCGTCCTCTCAATGGGGGGACACTGGACCCCCAGGTCTCTCAGGGTACTTGGCGTGAAAGGCCTGGACCAACCGATCCGCATGAACCGATCGAGCAGGAACCCACGAGCGTTCTTCAGGACCGTAGCCTTTCCAAAGTACCAGATATTGAAGTGCACGATGGACCAACCTGGAGTCGACAATTCGTTCCACCTCGTACTCCGACTGCCCGTCTACCAAAACCGGTGTTGGGGAAGCTGATGATCCCTCCCCAGCGGACCTCACAGGTTTCAAAAGGGCCTTATGAAAAACATTTGGGATCCGCAGAGATGGCGGGAGACGCAACCGAAAAGCCACCGGGTTAACTGCCTCGGTAATTTCATAAGGACCGATAAACTTGGGTCCAAGCTTCGCAGAGGGGACCTTGAGTCTTATATTCTTGGTGGACAACCATACCTTATCCCCAATCTGCAACACCGGTCCTGCAGATCATTTTTTGTCCGCAAAAAATGTAAACTTGTCTTGGGCCTTCGTAATATTACTCTGGACCTCTCGCCATACCTCCCCCAACCGCTGGATCGTCTCATCCGCCCCAAGACACCCAGAATTCAAACGGGAAAATTCTCCAAAATGAGGATGAAACCCATAATTGCAAAAAAAGGGAGATGTACCCGTAGACTGTTAACACGGTTGTTAAATGCAAACTCAGCCACCGGTAACACAGAACACCAATCATCTTGTCGGTCTGGAGTCAGGCAACGCAGAATTTGCTCCAAAGACTGATTGGTCCGCTCGGTCTGCCCATTAGTCTCTGGATGATAAGCGGATGAAAAGGACAGACCAATACCCAACCTTTTCCAAAAAGCCCTCCAAAACCAGGAAACAAATTGCACTCCTCTATCAGACACCACATTCAAGGGTACCCCAAGCAACCACACCACATGCTCAACAAACAATCTGGACAATGTTTCCACATTAGGTAGAGCTGCCAAAGGTACACAATGTGCCTGCTTACTAAACCTGTCCACCACAACCCAGACGACGGTATTACCCTTGGAGGGGGGAAGGTTGGTGATGAAATCCATGGACAAATGCGTCCATGGTCTCTCAGGAATTGGCAGTGCTACCAATTCCCCGGCCGGCCAGTTATGGGGGGTTTTTGCACGGGCACAAACATCACAAGCAGACACATATTCCCCAACATCAGAGGCTAAAGCAGACCACCAGAATACTCTAGCAATGGCCTTCCGGGTAGCCGAGATCCCTGGATGTCCACCCAGAACTGAGTCATGGAACTCCCGGAGGACCTTAAGGCGAAGCTGAGCTGGCACAAAACGTTTGTCCACCGGCTTAGCCGGCGGTGCAAGAGACTGGGCATCCCGAATCTCTCGTTCCAACATATTCGAAATACCCACCACCACCACCCCAGGCTGAAGAATGGAGGATGGAGGTTCCGGGGGGGGGGGGGGACACCTGATCTAGACTGCGTGACAAGGCATCTGCTCTGACATTTTTAGATCCTGGCCGAAAAGTGATCGAGAAGTTGAATCGGGAAAAAAAGTGACCATCTAGCCTGTCTAGGAGTCAACCTCTTAGCTGACTCAACATAAGCTAGGTTTTTGTGGTCCGTAATTACGGTTATAGGATAGACAGCCCCCTCCAAAAAATGCCTCCATTCTTCAAAGGCCAACTTAACGGCCAGAAGTTCTCGGTTTCCCACATCATAGTTTCTCTCCACAGGAGAGAATTTCTTTGAGAAAAAGGCGCAAGGTCTTAAATTGGTCAAAGTGACGGGTCCTTGGGACAATACCGCCCCCACCCCCACCTCTGAGGCATCTACCTCATACGCTCAGGGGCCGAGGTTGGAAGGGAGAAAGCCCAAGCTCGGGGGGCTCCCCTTAACAGAGACATAATGACCCCCACTCTCTGACTTTCATCCCCAGAAGAGTGTGGTCTTAAGGGAAAAAAAAAGCTTATAGCCCTCATTGAAAACTCTGAACTCTTTTTTATTTCCAGAAAAGGTATCTAGTAACTTCACTGGAGACTCAGGGGAAACTAATGTAATATCCTGTGCCCCGATGAAAAAGCCCCCTGCACAGTGTCAGCGATCAGCTGCTGAGACTGAGCCAGGACTCGTTGTTCTCCAAGGAGTCTCTGAGACATCTGAGTTAGGTGTTTAACCTGCTCAGAAAGAGTGTGCATAGGATCCATCACACACAAGTGAATGGAAGCAGAGAAAAAAAAATGGTATTGGTCAGTTATAATATCAGGATCCTGACAGCGCCGGCATACAGCCTTCGCTGAGCAGGGACTCACCCGCACTGTAGGGACCCCTGGGGACCAGAATAGCCAGAAAGTATAGGTGCACAGGACCTTAGTGATGAAGTTTAGCAAGCCGGCACAGGACCTACGGTCATGTGACTGCAAGGGGGCGGGGCTTAGCATCCTGCTTTCAGAGAAGACAGCAAACTCACAGTCAGGCAAAACGGAGGTCGTTCACAGTACAGACAGCGAGGTACAGGAGGGGTAAAGAGATGGGAGGTCAGACAAAGCCAAAGGTCATACACAAGAGGGCGACGCAGTACCAAGGAGACGAGCAGAGAGAAGTCGGGTCACAAGCAGAGAGTCATAAACGAGAGGTAGCGCAGTACAAGAGGGACAGGCAGAACTCATAACAGGGACAGAACCGAATCAAAACCAAACAAGCAAGCAAGATATCAGGCACAAGGCACACGTACGCACAAGGTCAACTAACTCAGCCGAGGGCAGGAGTATAACTGACACCGGACCTAGGTCCAGTGAGCATTAAATAGCCGCCCTCTGCCAGGGAGAGGCAGAACAATTAACCCCCAATCAGACCAGGACGGGCCAAAGCGAAACCCCGTCCTGGATCATGACAGGAAGGAGCTGCAGGCCCCAGGATGGAGATACAGGGATGGAGACCAGTGATGGTGCAGAGGAGGGTGAGTATGATCTTTTTGGTGGCTGCAACTGCTCCCCATCCACCACTGACTTTCTATGGTAGGACTCGTGTGTAAGCTGAACGGGCATTTTCAGCACAAAAAAATGTTCTGGAAATTTTCAGCTTATACATGAGTATATACGGTACTTCGAAACGCATTGAAATAAACCACCACCTTACTGGTCCATACTGGGATAGACGTCTCAATTCTGTCCAGAAGTGAGGAATTTGTCCACTTACACCCTTCACAATCTGATGTCCGATGGCCACTTGCTGACCCGTGGATCCGCTGTGGCTGATTTTCTACATTATATGCGTACTTAACAGATTGAACAGGTGAGTTTAATCTGAGTGCTAAACTAACTGTATTTCTCAGATAAGACCCTATTTGCGCTGATTTCTCATATAGTTTCTTGTGTATCTGATACAGTATGTTTAATGTTTGTGCATTGATCTGTTAGAAAAGTCAACAGGTTGTCAAGTTGCTCTTAAAGTTAAAGTTGCTTGACAATTGTATTAGTATGAGTATATATCTTACTTTGCCATTGTCCAGAAAGCCAGTGGGGGAGGGGGAGCAGGGGAGAAGCAGAGCAGCGGCAGGAGCTGGCAGTGTGGCACAGTGACAGCTGCAGCCGCCAGCTTCAAGAAGACATCATACTCACCCTCCTCGTGCCGTCGCTGCATCTCCATCCCTGGCTCTCAGTCCCTGCACCTGCAGCTCTTCCACAGTGCTGAGGGGTCATCTCAAAATCGTCCAAAGACATACCGAAGCCCCAACAGGAGTCTCAGAAAACCGAGTCATATATATGGGTTTAAAGAGTGACACGTGAAAGGTGTCAGCATTGCGTAGGTGAGGTGGAAGACTCGCCGAAGGAACAATTAAACGTGGTTCATCCCCATCCTTGGAAGAGACTACCGAATGAGACAAGGCATCGGCATGTCAATTCTTCTTCCCCCCGGACAAAAAATGGAAGGTAAAATTGAATCAGGAGAAGAATAAGGACAACCTAGCCTCACAAGAATTCTGACTTTGTGCAGTCTGGAAATACGTAAGGTTTTTATGGTCCATAAAAACCTTAAAGGGATGTTGAGCTCCCTCCGGAAGATATCTCCACTCTGGGAAAGCCAATTTCATGGAAAGCAGTTCCCTGTCCCCAATGAAATAGTTCTCCACTGGTGAAAAGGTCTTAGACCTTGACCATCTTTTTGAAACAGAACTGCCCCAGCACCAACACTAGTGGCATCCATCTCTAGAATGAAAGGTTTATTGACATCGGGATGATGCAGAACTGGCACCCTAGCAAAATGGGACTTCAAGGAGGTAAAGGCCTTGGAGACCTCCTCAGACCATTGTCTCGAGTCAGCTCTCAAGGGAGCTGCTAGAGTGGAGAAGTGAGGGATGAACTGGCGGTAATAATTGATGAATCCCAAAAAAAACACTGAACCACTTTGAGGGAATGCGGTTCCTGCCAGTTCAACACCACTTCCAGCTTGGCAGGGTCCATAGATAACCCCTTGCCCAAGATGATGCATCCCAGAAATGGTAGGGACTCTTTCTCAAACACACATTTCTCCCACTTAGCAAAAAGGGAATTAGCGCAAAGGAGCTCAAAAACCTTACAGACATCCTTATGGTGAGTGTCAACATCGGAGGAATAGATGATGATGTCATCCAGATAAACCTACCACAGATGTAGGCAACATTTCCTGGAAGATGTCATTTATGAAGTCTTGGAAAACTGCGGGAGCATTACAGAGACCGAATGGCATGACCAAGTACTCATAATGACCGTCCCGAGAATTAAGGGCGGTCTTCCATTCATCCCCTTCACGTATAAGAAAAAGATAGTAGGCCCCCCGCAAGTCCAACTTCGTGAATATCCTAGCACCAAGCAGCCTGTAAAAGAGCTTGGAGATTAACAGCAGAGGATATTTATTTTTTATAGTGATCACGTACAAACCCCTATAATCTATGCAGGGACATAATTCTCCATTCTTCTTTTGGACAAAGAAGAAACCAGCCCCAGCAGGTGACAATGACTTCTTGATAAACCCCCTCACCAAATTCTCGCTGATGTATTCGGACATCACCTCAGTCTCCGGGAGTGACAAAAGGTGCACACACCCGCGAGGAGGCACTGCGCCTGGAATGAGGTCTATAGGGCAATCATAGGGGCAATGAAGAGTCTCTGTGGCTTTTTTAGAGAACACATCTGCATACTGCCAATAGTGCTTAGGTAGGGGAGTTAGATTAGTCGTGGCCACTGTCGACCCAATCTGAACCTGGCCCCTCAAACAGAGTCCCTCGCACGAACTACTCCATCTCAAAGTGCTCCTTGTTGCCCACTCGATATGAGGAGGTATGCCCAAAAGTACCTCGTCCATGACCTCTGAGATGACTAAAAAGGAAATGATCTCCTGATATTTTGGAGCCATCATGAGGGTAAGAGGTATTGTCTGATTTGTGATTTGGGTAGGAAGAACAGACCCATTAACTCATTAACCACCCTGATGGTGACTGGCTTCTGGAGCATCACTAAGGCTGGGTTCACATAGCGTTAGAGGGGTGCGTTTAACACATTCGTTACATAGCGGCATTAACGCTATGTAACAGATGCATTAACGCACCCATACACTGCTATAGACTAGTGCATCGCTAATGCATCCCATAATCGGCATGCGTTAGCGATGTGCCGTCATTCTGTGATGGACCCTCGGACGCAGGCTGCAGCGTGGGAGTAGCTATGCGTTGAACGGACTGCATTAACGCTATGTGAACCTGGCCTAAGGGAATTGCATACCGTTGAGCGAAGGTGGATGACAAAAAATTACCCTCTGCCTAAAAAATCCACGCAAGCCTCTGTAGTGAGAGTAGTCAGCCCATATGATAGGGTCACACTGAAGGTTAATTGGGAGGACATATTTGCCGTGACTGATGAACCACCTCCGACAGCCACTAGATGCAGCTGTCTCTCCCTACGCCTGGGACATTTATTGGCATAATGTCCAGCCTCCCTACAAGCAAAGCAGGTCGGTTGGGAACATACAGGATGGGATTTTGATTCTGCCCGAGAGACCTCTATGGGCTCCACCGGATTGCTTCTTCGAGTTGGGGATTCCAAAGGATTGGTAAAGTTTGGAGTTAACTGAATCTTTTGTCTACACTGGGCTTGCTCCAATCTTCATTCATCTTGCAGAAGATCAGTGGCTACAGATATTAAATCCTCCAGTGTAGCTGGGATATCCCTAGTGGCCAAAGCATTATTTACGCGGTCAGCAAGGCCCCACCAAAATATGAGAAACAGGACCTTATCTGCCCACTCCAACTCGGACGCTAAGGTCCAGAATTGCATGGCAAATTGACTGACCGTGGAAGAGCCCTGGGTTAACGCCAAGAGTTTGAGTGTGACATCATGGGTAACTTGAGGTCCAAGAAAGACCTGTTTCAGAGCATCTAGAAAGCTAGAGGTGCTCTTGCCCACCTGGTCATTACACTCCCATAATTGCGTAGCCCACTCCAATGCTCTGTCCATCAACAGGGACATCACAAATCCCACCTTAGCTCGCTCAGATGGGAATCGTGAGGCCAGTTCTCCAGCTGAATCGAGCATTGGTTCACGAATCCCCTGCAAACCTTGTTGTTCCCTGATAACTAATCAGGTAGTGGGAAACATGAAAGGGACGGGACAGTAGTCACGGCAGTAACCCTAGTGATGGCTTTGCTGGCTGCTTGTGCCTCAACTGCGGTTAGATCCACAGCTGAAGATGCCCACTCAAGCATGGATAACCTGCCCTCCAGCTGCTGGAGACACTGCTCGTCTGCCATTACTAGTCAGACCCTGGCGCTAGTATACTGTTAGGCTATGTGCACACGTAACGGAACTCTTGCGGAAATTACCACGAGAGTTCCGGAATTCCATTCTGCGGGAAAATCGCATTTTAAATTCCTGCGATTTTCCCGTGGAAAAACTAGCATTTTGCAAGCGTAATTAGCTTGCAGAATGCTAGCGTTTTCCAAGCGATCTGTAGCATCGCTTGGAGAACTGATTGACAGGTTGGTCACACTCGTCAAACATAGTGTTTGACAAGTGTGACCAACTTTTTACTACCGAGGCCGCCTATGCAGCATCAGTAGTAAAAGATAGAATGTAAAAAAAATAAAAAAATGGTGTTATTCTTACCTTCCGACGTTCCGCGCAGCCGTTCCCAGTAATCCTTTGCGAAAATGCCCGCGATGGTGTCCGTTCTCGCGGGATCGCGACGTCTCGCGGTAATTCGCAATGACGTCGTGCAAATGACCGCGAGACTTCGCGATCCCGTGAGAACGGATGCCATCGCGGGCATTTTCGCAAAGGATTACTGGGAACGAGAGCGTGGAGAGAGGCTGGAAGGCTGCGCGGGACGTCGGAAGGTAAGAATAACAATATTTTTTATTTTAAATTCTATTTTTTACAGGGATATGGTACCCAAAGCCCGGAGGACAGTCTCCTCTCCTCCGGACCGTGGGTACCATCCGCAATTGTTCTGCTTACTTTCCGCATGCGGGAAGTAAGCGGAACAATACATTCCTATGGGTGCGGGATCGCCGCGATTCCGCAAAATAATGAGCATGCTGCGTTTTTTACCGTGAAGCGATTCCGCCGCGGTAAAAACCGCAGCATTAGCACAGCATTGCGGAATCCCATAGGAATGCATGGGATGCTTATTTTTTACATTTTCGCGGCAAAATCACGCGGTTAAAACCACCGCAGTAACGCAAAAAAAACGCCACGTGTGAACAGCCTTAGGGTTGGCAGATTGATCTAAATAAAAAATTAATAATAAAGTGCAATCGCAACCTGGGGTCCTCCGTGCAGAGATGAAAAACTGCTGCTAGAGACCAATGGCGAAAGCACAACAGGGATCGATTGCTTGAACACACTGTACAATCACCACACAGTGTGAACGGGACATTAAGTACCAAGCTCCGTTAATTCACAGAGCGGTACCAAGCAAAAGAATACTAAATGCAATACCCTGTTAAATGTCACAGGGAAAAAGCATATGGATTGAACTTGCTCTGAAACTGAACTATGTCAATCGCACACAAGAACGTAACAGATGCTAAGCCAAGAGAAGTCACTTCAGAGACACTAGGTATAATATATTGACTAGAGTTGAACTTGCGCTGTAACTCCACTGTGCTAACCGCACACATGTGGGAAATAGATGCTAAGCCAAGTAGCTAATTGCCCGACATCATGTACAGTACCAGAGCTTAGAGAGACACACAAAGCTTGCAGACAGAATGGTAAAGTATTCACACTCACTCTCCATAACTTTCATGATACTAGCGCGCCAGCATGCACCGTTGAGGGCCCTTTATACATTATGCTCCACCCCAAACTCTCACACACACTCAGCCTATATATCGCCCACGGGCCAATCCAGAGCTGCCACATCACCAAAGCAGGTGACGTCCGACCACCAATAGGAAGATGCCACATCACAGACATGCTCAGTAAGGTGATCTCTGGTCTTAGACTCCAGAGTGTCAGGCTGCACCTTTATATCACTGATTACTAAGGACTTGGCTGGAGTGCCTGCAGTAACCAACCATATAGCATGAACCTGCGCAAGATGCCAGGACCAACTTCTATACTGAGCAGCTCCCGCAGCGGCCAAGCCCAAATGGGAGACCGCAGAGGCAGATAAGACTTGGGGTCCATCCTGTGCAGCAGGAGAATCCTGACACCTAACAATATATTAATCATTTTTATATTGTAAGGTAACAGCACCATCTGCTGGCAATTTAATGTATACATTCTAGTTCAGTTTGCAATGTATTATGGGAAGTTCCTAGGGCATTGTGGGATTGTTCCTGTTGCATTGTGGTCTTATGACACTGTGAAAGGAACAGCAGCCATTGTTCTTGTATACTCTTGAGGGGAAACCACACCACTCGTTTTTATGTCATGCTCCTTGTAAACAGCCTTCTCTAAGCATAGTTGGTAAGCCACTATCTATGTATTACAGTCCTGTGTTTATCAGTATGTTTGCTGTATTAAATAGGTAATCATTTGTTTGTATATTACCTCATGTTACTGTGTACTGCAGACTATCTGTATTTTATGCACTGTGCAGTTATACTGTATATTCCGAAATGCTCCTGTTATTGCACCTTATAGCTTCACCCTTTCCTGTCACATCTACAATCAATAAAAGAAGGTTACAACTTTACAGCCTCTTTTTCGTAAAGAAGACGGGGGTTTAGCTACATGTCTCATTACTAGTGTTGAGCTTTCCGATACCGCAAGTATCGGGTATCGGCTGATATTAGCTGTATCGGAATTCCGATACTGACTTCCGATACTTTTTTCATATCGGATACCAGAATCGGAATCGGAAGTTCCCATAATGCTATGAGCCCGCTCGCTTTGATTCAGCCAATGGGAATCCTCAGAAGTGTGGGCACATCCTGTTAGGCATGTAGGCATGTTATCTATTGGCATGGCTGTGATTGGCTGCGGAAATCATTTCATGATGCACTATAAAAGCCACCGCCGCCGCCATTTCTGGTCACTCTGCTGTGAATTCAGTTAGGGGCAGGCTGCTGTTGAAGACTGTGAGGGACAGTTAGAAATAGCGATTCCACAAAACATATAGTGCTTAACCCAGGCTACATAAACCACCACTGTAGCTTGCTTTTCCCTAGCAGCAGTGTTCACAGCTGTCTGTAAGGGCTGTGTGAGTGCAGCTCACGCTGTGGAGTGGGTCCTTCAGCCATGTCTGGTTGTAGGACGCCCAGCGTGCCTCACTGCTGCCTCATACATATTTTTCTTTTTGAGCTGCTTATTTTTCTTAAATTCTATCTAGTGTGCTTCCATCCGTATCCATATACGTTGGTTGCAAACACTAGTAGTAGACAGCGGAGCCTTTCTGCAGCTTTTCAGTGCTAGAGCCCACTTAGCTGCACTGTTCACGGCTGTCTGAGAGGTCTCTGACTGTGTGTGAGTGCAGCTCACGCTGAGTAGGGTGTCCTGCAGCTACGTCTGGTTGTAGGCCGCTCAGCATGTCTCTGCCTCACACATTTTTCTTTTATTGCAGCTCATTTTTTCTCCTATTAGTGTGCATCCATCCGTATCCATATACGGTGGTTGCAAACACTCTAGGAGTATACAGCGGAGCCTTTCTGCAGCCTGTCAGTGCTAGTGCCCACTTAGCTACACTGTTCACGGCTGTCTGAGAGGTCTCTGACTGTGTGTGAGTGCAGCTTACACTGAGTAGTGTGTCCTGCAGCTACGTCTGGTTGTAGGCCGCTCAGCGTGCGTCACTGCCTCACACATATTTTTCTTTAATTGCAGCTCATTTTTTCTTCTCCTATTAGTGTGCATCCATCCATATCCATCTACATTGGTTGGTTGCAAACACTATATAGGAGTAGATAGAGGAGCCTTTTTACTGGCTTGTGCCCTTCAGCTGCAGCCAGATTAGTATTACCCAATTTTTTTGAAGCCTCATCTTTTGCATTGTAGGTTACCTGCCTGCATTGTAATAGCTCCAGAAAGTTGGTGATACTCTCACTTTCAAATCTTTGGTCACATCCTTTTAGTTTTTTTTCCCAAAAAAAAACCAACAAAGTTCACCAAACACTACATTTGAAAGTTGTGTAGGCCACATTAGCTCCCATTAAAGTGTAGTCGACACACACACTGCATAAAATTAGTGTTTCTTAAACCTGTAACCAGCTGTTCAGGAATAAGCACACTAAGGCCCCCCTTTGTACTTTTCTGCCTATCTTTCTCAGTCTAGCAAGATGAAGAAAGCAGGAAGTAAGGGACGTGGGCGTGGGCGTGGAGTTTCAGCAGGGAGAGGACGTGGGGATTCTGCATGGAGAGGACGTGGGGATTCTGTGCCTGCTGTTGGCACCAGTGAGTCAGCATCCCCCAGTTTTAGCAGGCAACAGTCCTTTATGCGCAGCTTTGTAGGACCTCACCGTACCCCACTGCTGCGGGAGGAACAAATTGAAGCTGTTGTGGGATGGATGGCAGCTAACACATCGACTTCAATTACTTCCACATCCTCTCAGGGCCAGAGCACCAAAGAGCAACCATCTGTCTCTTCACCACCTGCCAAAGTGCCCAGGCAGTCAGAGAGCCCTGGACAGGAGCCATCACAGTCTCTACTTCTGTTCTCGGAATCTG
The DNA here is from genome assembly GCF_039654945.1 of Dendrobates tinctorius. NCBI lineage: Eukaryota > Metazoa > Chordata > Amphibia > Anura > Dendrobatidae > Dendrobates > Dendrobates tinctorius. The sequence goes on from NW_027361697.1 coordinate 16,354,393, forward strand.
TTGGTTTGGAAAGAGGGGGCCAGCCAAGCAGCATTCCAGAATGTGAAGAAGAGGGAGTATGCAGTGATGTGCAACTTCTTTGTCCCTATGAATCTGAAGAGGCGGGTGGGCCAGTGCCTATGGTCAGCACACCTCAGTACGCATCAGATGATGACGAGACACAGGTGCCACTTTCTGTTGCTTACGGTGCTGGCGAGACAACCCAGGAGAAGCAGGTGTTTGAAGAGGGGAGTGTAGATGATGAGGTCCTTGACCCATCATGGTGTGAGGAACAGGAAGGTGGTGGGAGCAGCTCTGAGGAAGAGATTGCCCGAATGGCAAAAACCAGAGGGAAAGGGAGGGGGCAGACTTGGTTGCCTGTAGCCTCCACTTCGGCACCCGTTAGGAGCATTTCACTTTCAAAAGGCAATACGGGCGCTCCCAAGACATGCAGTGTGTGGTCCTTTTTTGACACGGTTGCAGATGACATTTTCTTTGTCAAATGCAAGCTGTGTCATCAGAGAGTCAAAAGAGGGAAAAATGTCAGCAACCTCAATACCACTAATATGTGGAAACATGTGCGGACCAAGCACGAGGTGGAGTTACACAGACACACTGAAGACGTAGGCCAATGTACAGCACCACCTACCACCTCTTCAGCTCATGTTGGGGCCTCTTCCTCCAGCTCACACACAGCTGGTTCGGCTTCCTCACAGGATCGCCAAGGAAGAACCTCTGGCACTGTTGTCCGGAGACCCTGTGACATTCCACCCACAGCACCACGTTCCAAGTCATCCTCACGCTCCCAGGCCACTCGACAGCCATCAGTAGCACAGGCATGGGAGAAAAGGCGGCCATACTCGGCAAACCATCCCCGAACCATCCTCTGAATGCTGGCATTGCCAAACTACTGGCACTTGAAATGCTGTCATTCAGGCTGGTGGAGACTGACACCTTCCGGGACTTCATGGCATTGGCAGTCCCACAATACACCGTGCCCAGCCGCTTTTATTTCAGCAGGCGAGCCGTCCCTGCCCTGCAGAAACATGTGGAGGCAAACATAAAGCATGCGCTACTAAACGCCGTCAGTAGCAAGGTCCACCTGACCACCGATGCGTGGACCAGTAACCATGGACAGGAACGATACCTTTCCCTGACTGCCCATTGGGTCAATGTTGTGGAGCCGGATACAGATCTGGAGAGTGGCGCTCTACGTGTTCTGCTAACTCCACGGATTGCAGGAATCCAGTCTGTACACATTGACTCCTCCTCCTACTCAAGTTCCTCTGAAACAGCGCAGCAGGAGCCTGTTATGACCGATATGAGCACAGCCGTGGCCAAACGTCAACAGGCCGTACTGAAATTAATTTCTTTGGGGAATCGAAGCCACACAGTGCAGGAGCTCTGGAATGCCATCAAGCAGGAGAGCGACGTGTGGTTTGTGCCAGCGAATCTCCAGCCGGGCTTGGTAGTGTGTGACAATGGCTGAAATCTGGTGGCAGCTCTTGGCCTAGGCAACCTCACTCATATCCCATGTCTGGCACATGTGCTCAACTTGGTCGTGTAGAGCTTTCTGAGGGACTATCCAGATCTTGATGCACTGCTGTACAAGGTCCGCATAGAGTGCGCTCACTTGCGACATTCCAGCACGGCAAGGTGGCGCCTTGCTGCTCTGCAGCGCCGATTACGCCTTCCGGAACATCGCATCATATGTGACCTACCCACCAGGTGGAATTCTACATTACATATGTTGGAGCGGTTGTGTGAGCAGCAGGCAGCAGTCATGGAGTACCAGCTGCATCAGGTGCAAACAAGTCGCACTGTGCGCCGGTCACACTTCAGCACCACTGAGTGGGCCTCTATGAAGGACATCTGCCTCGTTTTGCGTACCTTCGATGATTCCACGCAGATGGCGAGTGCAGATGATGCACTAATCAGCATGACTGTGTTAGTGGGGTTCAGTAATGCCAGCTGTTCCCCTGCTGTGTAGACGGCAAAGTCTAGTGCTGCCTCCACATGCCAACAACATCAGGCCTGAGCCTGCTCCATGACTCATCCCGGGCTCCAACAATGCCAGTTAGTGTTCAGAAGTGCTGTCTTCGCAGAGAAACACACACTAGCTCCTGTGTTAGTGGGGTTCAGTAATGCCAGCTGTTCCCCTGCTGTGTAGATGGCAAAGTCTCCTGCTCCATCCACATGCCAACACCATCAGGCCTCAGCCTGCTCCATGCCTCATCCTGGGCTCCAACAACACCAGTTGGTGTTCAGAAGTGCCGTCTTCACAGAGCAAAACACACTAGCTCCTGTGTTAGTGGGGTTCAGTAATGCCAGCTGTTCCCCTGCTGTGTAGACGGCAAAGTCTCCTGCTCCATCCACATGCCAACACCATCAGGCCTCAGCCGGCTCCATGCCTCATCCTGGGCTCCAACAACGCCAGTTGGTGTTCAGAAGTGCCGTCTTCGCAGAGAAAAACACACTCGCTACTGTGTCTGTGGGGATCAGTAATGCCAGCTGTTCCCCTGCTGTGTAGACGGCAAAGTCTAGTGCTGCCTCCACATGCCAACAACATCAGGCCTGAGCCTGTTCCATGCCTCATCCTGGGCTCCAACAGCGCCAGTTGGTGTTCAGAAGTGCCGTCTTCGCAGAGAAACACACACTAGCTCCTGTGTTAGTGGGGTTTAGTAATGCCAGCTGTTCCCCTGCTGTGTAGATGGCAAAGTCTCCTGCTCCATCCACATGCCAACACCATCAGGCCTCAGCCTGCTCCATGCCTCATTCTGGGCTCCAACAACACCAGTTGGTGTTCAGAAGTGCCGTCTTCGCAGAGAAAAACACACTCGCTACTGTGTCTGTTGGGTTCAGTAATGCCAGCTGTTCCCCTGCTGTGTAGACGGCAAAGTCTAGTGCTGCCTCCACATGCCAACAACATCAGGCCCGAGCCTGCTCCATGCCTCATCCTGGGCTCCAACAATGCCAGTTGGTGTTCAGAAGTGCCGTCTTCACAGAGAAACACACACTAGCTCCTGTGTTAGTAGGGTTCAGTAATGCTAGCTGTTCCCCTGCTGTGTAGACGGCAAAGTCTAGTGCTGCCTCCACATGCCAACAACATCAGGCCTGAGCCTGCTCCATGCCTCATCCGGGGCTCCAACAACGCCAGTTGGTGTTCAGAAGTTCCGTCTTCGCAGAGAAACACACACTAGCTCCTGTGTTAATGGGGTTCAGTAATGCCAGCTGTTCCCCTGCTGTGCAGACGGCAAAGTCTCCTGCTCCATCCACATGCCAACACCATCAGGCCTCAGCCTGCTCCATGCCTCATCCTGGGCTCCAACAACGCCAGTTGGTGTTCAGAAATGCCGTCTTTGCAGAGAAAAACACACTCGCTACTGTGTCTGTGGGGTTCAGTAATGCCAGCTGTTCCCCTATTGTGTAGACGGTAAAGTCTAGTGCTGCCTCCACATGCCAACAACATCAGGCCTGAGCCTGCTCCATGCCTCATCCTGGGCTCCAACAACGCCAGTTGGTGTTCAGAAGTGCCGTCTTCGCAGAGAAACACACACTAGCTCCTGTGTTAGTGGGGTTCAGTAATGCCAGCTGTTCCCCTGCTGTGTAGACGGCAAAGTCTCCTGCTCCATCCACATGCCAACACCATCAGGCCTCAGCCTGCTCCATGCCTCATCCTGGGCTCCAACAACGCCAGTTGGTGTTCAGAAGTACCGTCTTCGCACAGAAAAACACACTCGCTACTGTGTCTGTGGGGTTCAGTAATGCCAGCTGTTCCCCTGCTGTGTAGACGGCAAAGTCTTCTGCTGCCTCCACATGCCAACACCATCAGGCCTGAGCCTGCTCCATGCCTCATCCTGGGCTCCAACAACGCCAGTTGGTGTTCAGAAGTGCCGTATTCGCAGAGAAAAACACACTCGCTACTGTGTTAGTGGGGTTCAGTAATGCCAGCTGTTCCCCTGCTGTGTAGACGGCAAAGTCTCCTGCTCCATCCACATGCCAACACCATCAGGCCTCAGCCTGCTCCATGCCTCATCCTGGGCTCCAACAACGCCAGTTGGTGTTCAGAAGTGCCGTCTTCGCAGAGAAAAACACACTCGCTACTGTGTCTGTGGGGTTCAGTAATGCCTGCTGTTCCCCTGCTGTGTAGACGGCAAAGTCTCCTGCTGCCTCCACATGCCAACACCATCAGGCCTCAGCCTGCTCCATGCCTCATCCTGGGCTCCAACAATGCCAGTTGGTGTTCAGAAGTGCTGTATTCGCAGAGAAAAACACACTCGCTACTCTGTTAGTGGGGTTCAGTAATGCCAGCTGTTGCCCTGCTGTGTGGATGGCAAAGTCTCCTGCTGCCTCCAAACTCACACTACTACTGATTTTTAACCGTGCTCCACTTAGGCCTCTGGCTCTACTGTCTCTAGTATTTCCCTTGGCCTCCAACCCCGCCAGTCGCTGCTCTGAAGTGGCATCTGCACAATTCACTCTTGTTCCTGTGTTACCGTGGCTCAGGAACGTCAGTTGATCCACTGATGTGTGTCCGGCAATGTCTCCCGCTCTGTCCACATTCCCATTACTAGTAGTGGGAATGTGGACAGAGCAGGAGACCTTGACGGACACACATCAGTGGATCAACTGACGTAAATGAGCCCCAGTCAAACAGGAACAAGTGTGGATTGTGCAAACGCCACTTCAGAGCAGCGATTGGCGGGGTTGGAGGCCAGGGGAAACACTAGAGACAGTAGAGCCAGAGGCCTAAGTGGAGCCCGGTTAAAATCAGTAGTTGTGTACAACCAATATAAAACTCGCTCCAAGTAGGCCTCAGCCTGCTGCATGATTGACCCCTGGGCTCCAACATCGCCAATTGCAGCTCAGAAGTGTCTTTGGCACGGGCACTCCCTCCTGCCCAGCCTGGTTCCAGCACGCCTGCTGTTTCCGGGTAGTGTCAACATCACTTTGCCACCAATACGTTGTCCTGTCGTGTTGCGGTCGGGTTAGCCATGTCTATGGTGCCTGCAGTTTCGGTGCTTCCTATGTGGGCTGCGGGTTCTGGTAATAAAGGCTGGTTCCGTAGTGCCAATAGGACAAGCACCCCCTGTAGGACTGTGGGGTACGTGTTATGAATGAGTCACCGTAGGAGGCAAAAACAAAAATACTAGCTAAGTCCAGAAAACCATAGAAGTTGGCAGCTATTGGATTGCAGACCCCTGAACCTAACAACAACAACTAGCAGTAGCCGTGGTGGGTTCCTACGGTGCCCTAGACCCCTCGATCACAGCCGGAGAATTACATAGCCTAAAGACAGAAAGGGAAATCTAAACTGCCCCAGAGCAGACCCCAAAGCAATAAGCAGCCCCCAACATATAATGACAGTGAAGCAAGATGAAAAAACACTCACACAGATAGAAAGATAGGCTGAGCAAATGATGGGGCCCAAGCTAACTAAATAGGACAGAATAGAAAAGCTGCTGTCTGCAATCCGCCAAAACCCTCCCAAAAACAAGAGCCAACAGACTGATAGGGAAAAAAGCCCTGAAGACGCTAGGCTTCAAAAAGACTATATCAGTACTCAGGTATTATCTGAAGACAGAGCAAAAAGGAATTCAGCTCACCCAGCAGGGAAAGGCAGAAATCCAGAAAAACAAGGCAAAACAAAACCAAAACACAAATGCAAAAAGTAGAGCAGAAAACTTAGCTTTTGAGGAGCAGAAATCAGACTGGTCTCCAAGAATCCCACAGAATAATCACCCGCAAGGCAGAAGGGTGTCGGCTGCCTAATATCCAGTCAGCAATCCCAGTCACCCAGTCATCATCATTCTGCTCAGGTGCTTTGTATTCAGCCTCACTACCTTCCTTCACCAGAAGAGGGAGTTCATCAGACCTCAATGGTGAAGGGGAAAATGAACTCACAACAGTACCTCCCCCTTGAGGAGGGGTCACCGAACCCTCAACCACGCCACCAGGGCGATCAGGGTGAGCCCGATGAAAGGCACGCACCAATCTTTTGGCATGAATATCAGAGGCAGAGACCCAGGAATAATCCTCCTGACCATAACCCTTCCACTTAACCAAATACTGGAGTCTCCGTCTAGCCAGACGGGAATCCAGTATCTTTTCTACCTCATATTCCATGTTACCTTCAACTAATACAGGGTCCGGAGGTGCCACCCCAGGAACAACTGGTTCAACAAACCTCTTCAACAAGGACTTATGAAACACATTATGAATTTTAAATGTGACAGGAAGAGCCAAACGAAAAAAAAGAGACCGGATTAATAATCTCCAAAATCTCGTAACGTCCAATAAATCTAGGCTTAAACTTAGGAGAAGCCACCTTCATAGCGATATTTTTTGATGATAACCAAACCATATCACCAACCTTAAACTGGGGACCAATGGTCCTATGTCGGTTGGAAAACCACTGGGCCTTTTCCTGGGAGAGAGATAACTTATCCACCACTTGGTCCCAGATCTGGTGCATTCCCTCCACCACAGTGTTAACACCTGGGCAGGCAAAAGGCTCCACCTGCCCTGGAGAAAATCGAGGATGAAACCCAAAGTTACAAAAAAAAGTGACATCAAAGTGGCAGAACTAGCTCTATTATTTAAAGCAAATTCGGCCAAGGGCAAAAATGAAACCCAATCATCCTGATCAGCGGAAATAAAACATCTCAAATACGACTCCAAGGTCTGGTTTGTTCTCTCTGTCTGCCCATTGGTCTGAGGGTGAAAAGCAGAGGAGAAGGACAACTGAATTCCCAGCTTGGAACAGAAAGTCCTCCAAACTCTAGACACAAATTGAACTCCTCTGTCAGATACAATGTTCTCAGGAATCCCGTGCAAGCGAACCACCTGTTGCAAAAACAGGGGCACCAACTCAGAGGAAGATGACAACTTAGGGAGTGGTACAAGATGAACCATCTTAGAGAACCTATCACAAATCACCCAAATAACAGTCATTCTCTGAGAGACAGGCATATCAGAGATGAAATCCATTGAAATATGGGTCCATGGCCTCCTGGGGCCCGGCAAAGGCATCAACAACCCACTAGAGAGAGAACAAGGCTTAGACCGGGAGCAAGTGCCACAGGACTGCACAAAATTCCTGACATCACGAGACAAGGCGGGCCACCAAAAAGACCGACTCACCAGATCTCTAGTACCAAAAATACCTGGATGACCAGCCAATGCAGAGCAATGAACTTCAGACATCACTCTCTTCTTCCACTGGTCAGGAACATACAACTTTCCACTGGGACAACGCTCAGGTTTGTCCTACTTGAACTCTTCCAGAGCACGTCTCAAATTGGGCGAGATGGCAGAAAGAACTACCCCTTCGCCTAAGATCGTAGCAGGCTTGGTCACCACAGGAGAATCAGCAAAGAAGCTCCTAGAGAGGGCGTCTGCCTTGACATTCTTAGTGCCAGGAAGAAAAGAGACCACAAAATCAAAACGTGTAAAAAACAAGGCCCACCTAGCCTGTCTAGGGTTCAAGCGTTTGGCCGACTCCAGGTAAATCAAATTCTTGTGGTCAGTGAGGACCACAACTTGCTGTTTAGCTCCCTCCAACCAAGGTCTCCACTCCTCAAATGCCCATTTCATGGCTAACAGTTCCCGATTCCCCACATCATAGTTACGCTCAGATGGAGAGAACTTTCGGGAAAAGAAAGCACAGGGATTCATTTTAGATGTTACAGGATCCTTTTGGGACAAAACAGCTCCTGCACCAATCTCAGAAGCGTCCACCTCTACCTGGAACGGGAGAGAGACATCAGGTTGCCGCAAAACCGGGGCAGAAGTGAATCTTCGCTTCAGCTCCTGAAATGAAGAAACAGCCTCCGGAGACCAATTCAACACATCAGCACCCTTTTTAGTCAGATCAGTCAATGGCTTGGCAATACTAGAAAATTTTGCTATAAATTTCCGATAAAAATTAGCAAAACCCAAAAACTTCTGGAGGGCCTTCAAAGACGTGGGCTGAACCCATTCATAAATAGCCTTTACCTTGGCCGGGTCCATTTCAATAGTTGACGGAGACAAAATAAATCCCAAAAATGAAATCCTCTGTACCCCAAAAAGGCATTTCGATCCTTTGACATACAGGGAATTCTCCCTCAAGATCCGGAACACAGTCCGAACATGTTCCACATGAGAATCCCAATCCTTGGAGAAGATCAAAATATCATCCAGATAGATGATCAAAAATTTATCCACCAAGTCTCGGAAAATGTCGTTCATGAAGCACTGGAAGACAGAAGGGGCATTAGTGAGCCCAAAAGGCATCACCAGGTACTCAAAATGTCCCTCCGGAGTATTAAACACCGTCTTCCATTCATCCCCATGCTTAATGCGGATAAGATTATACGCCCCCCTGAGGTCAAGCTTGGTAAACCAGCAAGCACCTTTAACTCTGGAGAATAGATCCGAAATCAGGGGTAACGGATACTGATATTTAATAGTAATTTTGTTGAGGGCACGATAATCAATACAAGGCCTTAATGAACCATTCTTTTTGGCCACAAAAAAAAAACGGCACCTAAGGGTGAAGAGGATGGTCTAATATGACCCTTCTCCAACCCCTCCTTAATATAGGATCGCATAGCCTCGTGCTCGAGTACAGATAAATTGAAGAGCCGACCCTTAGGAAATTTACACCCCGGGTTCAGTTCAATTGCACAGTCATAACTCCTATGAGGAGGCAAAGACGCAGACTCATTCTCACTAAATACATCATAAAAGTCCGCCAAATAGTCAGGAACATCATGAGACTGAGGAGAGGTGGAAAAAAACGGAGCCTCACTAAGGGCACACCGACAACCCCAACTCACCACAGACACAGATTTCCAATCCAAAACTGGATTATGAATTTGCAACCAGGGAAACCCCAGAACAATGGTATCATGCAAATTATGCAACACCAAAAATCTGCAATTTTCTTGATGGTCTGGGGCGACCCGCATTACCACCTGGGTCCAAAACTGAGGTTTATTTTTCGCCAAAGGAGTAGCATCAATCCCCCTCAAAGGGATAGGCGTCCGCAGAGGTGTCATCGGAAATCCACAACGTTTAGCAAAATCCAAGTCCATTAGATTCAGGGCTGCTCCTGAATCCACAAAAGCCTTGGCGGAAAATGTGGACAGGGAGCAGATCAGAGTAATTGCCAGAAGAAACTTAGGCTGAACACCACCCACAGAAAACGTGTGTGCAAAACGTTTCTCTCGTTTAGGACAGACCGAAATAATATGCGAGGCATCTCCACAAAAAAACACAGCTTATTACGCCTTCTGAACTCCTGACATTGCTCCCTGGACAAAACTCTATCACATTGCATAGGTTCAGACACTTGTTCAACAGGTGGCAACACCTCTCGTGCAGTCCTGCGTTCACTTAAACGCCGATCAACCTGAATGGCTAATGACATAGAATCGTCAAGACCAGAGGGAACAGGAAATCCCACCATAGTATCTTTTACGGCTTCTGACAAACCCTTCCGAAAGAGAGGTGCCAAGGCATTATCATTCCAGATAGTAAGGACCGCCCACTTTCGGAATTTTTGACAGTACAATTCTGCAGAATCTCGACCCTGGCTCAATGCCAACAGGGTCTTTTCAGCCTGATCAATAGCATTAGGTTCATCATAAAACAACCCCAAGGCTTGAAAAAATGCGTTCACATTGGTCAGAATAGGATCATCTGGTTTCAAAGAAAACGCCCAATCCAGGGGATCGCCACGCAGCAAAGAGATGACAATTTTAACCTGCTGCGCGGAGCTCCCTGACGAGTTAGGCTTCAAGGCAAAAAATAATTTACAATTATTTTTGAAATTCAAAAATTTAGACCGATCCCCAAAAAACACATCAGGAGTAGGGATCTTTGGTTCTACAGCATGTGAATGAGCAAGGTAGGCGGAAATTCCCCGCACTTCCACAGCGAGCTGCTCCACACAATCAGACAATTGCTTTATCTCCGTTGAGAGAAAAAAAAAATTCCCCCTACGGCCTCAGAGATATAGAGGAAAAAATATACACACTTTTTTGGGGTTTTTTTTTACAATTCTTTCCTGCTATAGAGTACCCTAGGATCTGCGGTATGGCGGGTGATTCTGTTATGAATGAGTCACCGTAGGAGGCAAAAACAGAAATACTAGCTAAGTCCAGAAAACCAGAGAAGTTGGCAGCTATCGGATTGCAAACCCCTGAGCCTAACAACAACAACTAGCAGTAGCCGTGGGGGGTTCCTACGGTGCCCTAGACCTCTCGATCACAGTCGGAGAACTACATAGCCTAAAGACAGAAAGGGAAATCTAAACTGCCCCAGAGCAGACCCCAAAGCAATAGGCAGCCCCCAACATATAATGACAGTGAAGCAAGATGAAAAAACACTCACACAGATAGAAAGATAGGCTGAGCAAATGATGGGGCCCAAGCTAACTAAATAGGACAGAATAGAAAAGCTGCTGTCTACAATCCGCCAAAACCCTCTCAAAAACAAGAGCCAACAGACTGATAGGGAAAAAAGCCCTGAAGACGCTAGGCTTCAAAAAGACTATATCAGTAATCAGGTATTATCTGAAGACAGAGCAAAAAGGAATTCAGCTCACCCAGCAGGGAAAGGCAGAAATCCAGAAAAACAAGGCAAAACAAAACCAAAACACAAATGCAAAAAGTAGAGCAGAAAACTTAGCTTTTGAGAAGCAGGAATTAGACTGGTCTCCAAGAATCCCACAGAGTAATCACCCGCAAGGCAGAAGGGCGTCGGCTGCCTTATATCCAGTCAGCAACCCCAGTCACCCAGTCATCATCATTCTGCTCAGGTGCTTTGTAATCAGCCTCACTACCTTCCTTCACCAGAACAGGGAGTTCATCAGACCTCAATGGTGAAGGGGAAAATGAACTCACAACAGTTTCGGTAACTGCGGCCGGCTCACGGCCTTGCAACTTTATTTTTTTCCTGGGTACCTTCTGCTACCCATCCGGGTTCCAACACCGTCAGCTGGTTTTCGGCAGAGCCTTTGGCCTAGGTGCCTCCTTCTCGGTATCCGAGTTCCAGCAACGTCTGCTGGTCCTTGGTAGTGCTTTTTAGCACAGGTACCTCCTACTTAGAAACCGTGTTCCAGCACCGTCAGCTGGTCCACGGTTGTCCCTTTGGCTCTTGTTCCTTCTGCTGCCCCTCCGAGTTCCAGCAACATCTGCTGGTCCTTGGTAGTTCTTTGGAGCACAGGTACCTCCTGCTTATTAACCGTGTTCCAGCACCGTCAGCTGGTCCACGGTTGTGCCATTGGCTCTTGTTCCTTCTACTGCCCCTCCGGGTTCCAGTACCGTCAGCTGGTTCTCGGCAGAGCATTTGGCCTAGGTGCCTCCTTCTCGGTATCCGAGTTCCAGCAACGTCTGCTGTTCCTTGGTAGTGCTTTTCAGCACAGGTACCTCCTGCTCAGAAAACGTGTTCCAGCACCGTCAGCTGGTTCACGGATGTGCCATTGGCTCTTGTTCCTTCTGCTGCCACTCTGGGTTCCAGCACCGTCAGCTGGTTCTCGGTAGTGCCATAGAGTATTGTAGCTTCTGCTACCCAGCCTGGTTCCAGCACGCCTGCTGTTTCCGGGTAGTGTCAACGTCACTTTGCCACCAATACGTTGTCCTGTCGTGTTGCGGTCGGGTTAGCCGAGTCTATGGTGCCTGCAGTTTCGGTGCTTCCTATGTGGGCTGGGGGTTCTGGTAATAAAGGCTGGTTCCGTAGTGCCAATAGGACACGCACCCCCTGTAGGACTGTGGGTTTCGGTAACTGCGGCCGGCTCACGGCCTTGCAACTTTGTTTTTTTCCTGGGTACCTTCTGCTACCCATTCGGGTTCCAGTACCGTCAGCTGGTTCTCGGCAGAGCCTTTGGCCTAGGTGCCTCCATCTTGGTATCCGAGTTCCAGCAACGTCTGCTGGTCCTTGGTAGTGCTTTGTAGCACAGGTACCTCCTGCTTAGTAACCGTGTTCCAGCACCGTCAGCTGGTCCACGGTTGTGCCATTGGCTGTTGCTCCTTCTGCTGCCACTCTGGGTTCCAGCACCGTCAGCTGGTTCTCGGTAGTTCCATTGACTCTTGTAGCTAATGCTACCAATCCGGGTTCCAGCACCGTCAGCTGGTTCTCGGGAGTGTCTTTGGCACGGGCACTCCTTCCTGCCCATCCTGGTTCCAGCACGCCTGCTGTTTCCGGGTAGTGTCAACGTCACTTTGCCACCAGTACATTGTCCTGTCGTGTTGCGTTCGGGTTAGCCGAGTCTATGGTGCCTGCAGTTTTGGTGCTTCCTATATGGGCTGCGGGTTCTGGTAATAAAGGCTAGTTCCGTAGTGCCAATAGGACAAGCACCCCCTGTAGGACTGTGGGTTTCGGAAACTGCGTCCTGCTCGCGGCCTTGCAACTTTGTTGATCATGGGTACCTTCTGCTACCCATCTGGGTTCCAGCACCGTCAGCTGGTTCTCGGCAGAGCCTTTGGCCTAGGTGCCTCCTTCTCGGTGTCTGAGTTCCAGCAACGTCTGCTGGTCCTTGGTAGTACTTTTTAGCACAGGTGCCTCCTGCTTAGAAACCGTGTTCCAGCACCGTCAGCTGGTCCACGGTTGTCCCTTTAGCTCTTGTTCCTTCTGCTGCCCCTCCGGGTTCCAGCACCGTCAGCTGGTCCTCGTTATTGTAATTTGCTCTTGCAGCTTCTGCAACCCATCCGGGTTCCAGCACCGTCAGCTGGTTCTCGGCAGTGCCTTTGGCCTAGGTGCCTCCTTCTTGGTATCGGAGTTCCAGCAACGTCTGCTGGTCCTTGGTAGTGCTTTGGAGCACAGGTACCTCCTGCTTAGTAACCGTGTTCCAGCAACGTCAGCTGGTCCACGGTTGTGCCATTGGCTCTTGTTCATTCTGCTTCCTGTTATGAATGAGTCACCGTAGGAGGCAAAAGCAGAAATACAAGCTAAGTCCAGAAAACCAGAGAAGTTGGCAACTATCAGATTGCAGACCCCTGAACCTATCAACACAACTAGCAGTAGCCGTGGGGGGTTCCTACGATGCTCCTCGATCACAGTCGGAGAAATACATAGGCCTAAAGAAAGAAAGGGGAAATCTAAACTGCCGCAGAGCAGACCCCAAAGCAATAGGCAGCCCCCAACATATAATGACGGTGAAGCAAGATGAAAATACTAACACAGACAGAAAGGAAAGGACAGGAAGGCTGCTGTCTGCAATCTGCCAAAACCCTATCAAAGACATAAGCCAACCAGCTGATATGAAAAAGGCCCTGAAGCAGCTAGGCTTCAAAAACTGAATCAGCACTCAAGTATTTTCAGAAGACAGAGCTAAATGAATTCAGCACACCCCAGAAGGGAATGGCAGAAATCCAGAAAAACAAAGCAAAAACAAAGTCAAAGCACAAAAGCAAAAGGCCGAGCAGCAAACTTAGCTTTGGAGGAGCAGGAATTCAGACTGGTCTCCAAGGATCCCACAGAGAAATCACCCGCATGGCAGAAGGGCGTCAGCAGCATTATATCCAGTCCGTAACTCCACTCAGCCAGTCATAATCATCAGCCTCAGGTATTTGACAATCAGGCTCACTACCTTTCTTTACCAGAAGAGGGAGTTCCTCAGGCCTCAGTAATGAAGGGGAAAATGAACTCACAACAGCTTCCCCTCCGGGTTCCAGTACCGTCAGCTGGTTCTCGGCAGTTCCTCAGCCTTCTTGTACCTTCTGCTAATTTTCCAAGTTCAAGCTTGTGGAAATGGTTTTTGATTCTCACTCTGGATCTCCCTGACAATGACCCTGAAGACGACGACCCTGAAGACCACACAGAAAAATACCTAAAAATGACCCTTAAGAAGATGACCAAGAGGACAAAGAACAGGAAGACTACCACCAAGTTGCAGAACAACAAGAGACAGAAGACCAAGAAGCATAAAAACCAAAAGCAGAAGAACATTAAGCATAAGACTAAAAATCAGAGCAAATGATATTATCTAATTTATAAGCAGAAGAAGACTAAGCAGTGTATGGTTGTGAGTCCGTTCCTCCTCGTGGTGCCCCTGGAAAAGGCCTGCTGCTGCAGGCCAAACTGAACGCGGACAAATCCTATTGTAAATCTGTTGTCACAGGCTGAATGGAAGGTGTAATCTTCAAACTTTTATAGATAACAACTACAGGGATGCCTGACACAAATAAGAATATGATGAAGAAGAATAGGAAGAAGCTGAAGAAGTTGAATATGAAGAATAATAATAGTTGAATAAGAAGAATATGAAGAATGTAAAATAAAAATTAAATAGGAAGAAGGTGAAGAAGAAGAAGATGAATAAGGTGAAGAAGAAGTTGAAGAAAAAGATGCTGCTGAGGATGATGAAGGAGAAAGTGTGGGAGAAGTAAAAAAGAAGATGAAGAGCATGGAAGCAGTGAAACATACATATCTGACAAAATATAAAAGAGGTTAACATAGTAAATATCTTTGTAACTCCAAACGTCTTTAAAAAAAAAATTGAATTCCTGCTATTCCATTTGATTGGGCTAAAACTCTATGGCTTTAATGTCTCCTACACCTCCCACAATACATTCTACATTATTATTAGTTGTGTTTCTTCATGTAGAATTAACCTACAGGGAAAGAAAGGGTTTTTTTAATTCCGATATTTCAGTTCCATTGACTTGAATGGGACTTCAGGGGATCGGAATCGGCGATACCCGATACTTTTTTCAGATCGGCCGATCCATTCTGATCCGATATTTTTCAGTATCGGGTGGTATCGCTCAACACTACTCATTACACACCGTGCTAAAGTGTATGAGGACAGCATGATCTATCGATCTGTCATCTGCCATGCTTCTGAACACTATCTATCTCAGTCTTTGAACATCTTTAATACATAAAACTGTTTAATCTCTATGATTTCATTCCATTCGTCTCACACAGATATCACACGGATACACGGATGTCACATGGATGTCACACGAACACGGACCATGGATTTCCCTAGAACTGTTTTTTCCAGTGCAGGAATCACCAGGATGTGTGAAGGAGGCCTAAGAATGTGGAAGCCACTAGCAGCAACAGAAGCACCACCACGGGCACCAGCTGTCTGGCCTTTATTGCTACCAAATGGCATGTAAGGCAATGTTCACACATTCAGTATTTGGTCAGTATTTTACATCAGTATTTGTATGCCAAATTCAAGAGTGCCGCAATAGGAGAAAATGTACAATAGAAACACAAGCACCACTTCTGCATTTTTCACCCACTCCTGGTTTGGACTTCCAAAAGCTGATTTAAAATAATGACCAAATACAGAACGTGTGAACGTGGCCTAAGACTCTCTTTCCTATCTTTTGTGTCTTAACTAAACTTGAGCGAATATGTTTGGAATCGGTCCAATTTGCCATATTCATGCCATATTGATACCCTTTTCGTGCTGATTTTATGTTTCATGATCGGTTCCGAACATATTCGGTAATTTCTACTCTCATTGACTACAATGACGTTTGGCTACGTTCGGCAAATAATGCAAAACCAATATTCGCCAACGATTGTAATCGGAACCGAATTTTGAAAAATTTGTTCAACTACTCTCGTCTTAACCATATGGTACCACTAGATCAAACAATTAACAGTTTAGGTCAATCTAAAGGAATCAATGAGAGGGCACATTCACTTACATAAGCTTAAACAAAAGAACACACTGGCTTATCAATAGGCTTTAATTATTCAGAGAAAAGAGGGAGATACAAAAGCGCAAATAGGGTTTTATCAAACCTCAAGCGGGAGTCACACACAACAATCTCGCTAGCGATATCGCTGCTGAGTCACAACTTTTGTGACGTAACAGCGATCTCACCAGCGAGATCGCTGTGTGTGACAGCGATCAGCAAGCGGCCCCCCCGCCGGTATCGCTGATCGCTGTAAGAAACTCTGGACATTTTTTTGGTCGGGGGTCTCCCGCTGGCCAGCACGCATCGCTGCGTGTGACAGGCGGGAGACCAGCGATCAGCTGTAAAAAAATAGAATTAAAATAAAAAATATTGTTATTCTCACCTTCCGACTTCCCGCGCAGTCTTCCCGCCTCTCTCCACGCTCCGGTCCCAGTGATCCTTTGCACGAATGACCGCGAGACTTCGCGCTCCCACGAGACCATGACGTCTCATGGTCATTCTCGCAAAGGATTACTTGGACCGGAGCGTGGAGAGAGGCAGGATGGCTGCGCAGGACGTCGGAAAGTGAAAATAGCAATATTTTTTATTTTAATTCTATTTTTTACAGGGATGGCAAGCGATGCCGGGCGCTCGGCATCACTGTGCTGATCACTGGTGAAGCTGCCTGTGTGACAGCTCACCAGCGATCACATAGCGACTTACCAGCGATCCTGACACCTTGATATCGGTGTCGGTATCGCTGGTAAGTCGCTATGTGTGACTCCAGCTTTACACAGAGTTGCCAACCAAGAGAACTACTCACCTGGTGAGAGTGAAGGAAAGACATATATTAATGGTGGCTGCTGCAGATCCGCAGGTCAGTGCAAGACCTGGTTGAAGTATACACTTAGGTAGGAAGGAAGGATCATCACTGCGCTGCCGCAAGAAGAATTCCAAAAATTGTAGAGGTTTCAACATGGTTTATTCTACACGTTTCAGAGTTCAGGTGGCCTCTTCATCAGGACATACCACAAATATTGTACAATATTTGTGGTAAGTCATGATGAAGGGGTCACCTGAACCCTGAAAGGCATAGAATAAACCACGTTGAAACCTCTACAATTTTTGGAATTCTTCTTGCGGCAGCGCAGTGATGATCCTTCCTTCCTACCTAAGTATAGGCTTTAATTATGTATTTCCAATACAGAGTCACATTATTGCACTATTGATGGACTGTTTAAGTTCTCATGATGAGTTATTAGTGAGTTTTTGATGCAGCATATTTTCGCCATGCAAAAAAAGTACCATGTTACAGTTTCCAGCAAAGTGGAAGGGATTTATAGAAATCTCATGCCAACCATGCTTTTACTTTAGCTACATAACTTGACCTGTGGTGCGATTTTCCAATCCTGAATATATCAATTTCTTGTGGATACACTGAGTTTTATATGTGGAATTCCCTTTAGAATTGCAGAAAATATGCAGAAAAAAAACATATACATTTAATGCATTTCTGCTGAGAAAAACCCACTAAAAGCACATGTAACCTACACTTGGCTGTATTAGTAAGGTTTTGACAAAGCTAAATACCAGAAACTATTAAAAACAAAGCAGTTTTATTTAAAACATGAACTACCAACAAGAAACAATAACTGCCGAGTCTAAATCAAAGAAAAGGTGTAAAAAAAATGCACTCAAGAATACAACATAAAAAATGCATGTTACCAAATTTACCTAGTAGTTGCAGAAATGCTGCAGAAAATCTGCCACATCAAATGGTTATTTTTTTTTTAACACACGTTTTTTTCATGCATGTGATCACTACGTTACATTGCTTGTTAAAACTGCAAATGCATCTTATGGTATATGAAAAGGCAGAAAAACTGAATAAATAAATTATTTTGAAAAATATAAATATATGTTAGCATATTGTGGCAGACATGCATAAATAAATATGTAGATGTATTCACTTACCCTTTACAAGTTTTAATATAATAGTGATTTTTATTTCTTTTGCGATGTTCTGCATGCTGCATACATGGTATTATTATCTACAAGTAGCTCAAGCCCAAATGTCATGGCATAAGTGATTGAAAAGCGGATATTTGCTTGCATGATGTGCTCAACAGACATAGCTACTGGAAATCAAAATATATATTTCAGCAGATAACAGCCTCAACCAGCTACCTTTCGGGAGCCAAAGTTGTTCCTTGAGCACCACAAAAGGTAGAGAAGAGAGATTTATAGATACATAAGAATTTGTGTGTGTGTATATATACATATATATGTAAGCCAACAACTAAGTGAAAGAAAATTCACAAAATAATAAAGCATAAATGGATATTCATAATCAATACAATAACCTACTCAAAAAATGAATACACCAAACGGAGTCCAAAACATTAAAACTCAAATAAATTTATTACATAATTACAAATGAGTATACAGAACCAGACATAGTAACATACCATAATTACAGCAAAATACATATAAAAAATACATGTAAAAAAGACATATTGACCACTATAGATAGATAATCATACAAAAATGATAAGGATAATAATAATAAAGTGCATAATATATATGGGCTGAAAAATCAGCTACTCATAAAGTGCATAGAAAATATTTAATATATAAATCCAAATCATATATACCCGTAATGTGTGGCTCAATGTGTGCAGGCCCCCTCCAACGTACGTTTCGCCCACCGTGGCTTTTTCAAGGAGTGTTATGTATATACAGTATATACACACACGTATACACATACATATACTGTGTATATACAGTATATGTATCTGTTAGTTTTAAGTTTGCCATTTACAATGACCCGCAACCTGAAATGTAAAATGTAACTTAAGGAAATGTCTTTTAAATAAATTCAAAGCTGCATTTAATTAGCAAATCACAATAATTTTGTCTAACAATGTACCGTAGTTACTATAAAATAATAAAAGGCTTCTGACTTGTTACACTGAGAGAAACCTGCCCTATAATGTTAGGACAGGTGCTTGAGAGCATGTGTAGTAGAAAGCTTCTTTACTGTGACATAGAGATACCTACAGGTGCTTCTCATAAATTTAGAATATCATCAAAATGTTAATTTATTTCAGTTCAATACAAAAAGTGAAACTCCATTATTATATAGAGTCATTACACACAGAGTGATCTATTTCAAGTGTTTATTTCTGTTAATGTTGATGATTATGGCTTACAGCCAATGAAAACCCAAAAGTCATTATCTCAGTAAATTAGAATACTTTATAACACCAGCTTGAAAAATTATTTTAAAATTCAAAATGTTGACCTCCTGAAATGTAAGTTCAGTAAATGTGCTCAATACTTGGTCGGGGGCTCCTTTAGCATCAATTACTGCATCAATCTGGCGTGGCATGGAGGCGATCAGCCTGTGGCACTGCTGAGGTGTTATGGAAGCCAGGTTGCTTTGATAGCAGCCTTTAGCATGTCTGCATTGTTGAGTCTGGTGTCTCTCATCTTCCTCTTGACAATATATAGATTCTCTATGGGGTTAAGGTTGGTCGAATTTGCTGGCCAATCAAGCACAGGGATACTGTTGTTTTTAAACCAGCGAGATACTTTTGGCAGTGTGGACAGGTGCCAAGTCCTGCTGGAGAATGAAATTTCCATCCCCAAAAAGCTTGTTGGCAGAGGGAAGCATGAAGTGCTCTAAAATTTCCTGGTAGACGGCTGCACTGACTTTGGTCTTGTCTTGATAAAACACAGTGGACCTACTGTTATGAATGAGTCACCGAAGGAGGAAAAAGCAAAAATACAAGCTAAGTCCAGAAAACCGGAGAGGTTGGTAGCTATCGGATTGCAGACCCCTGATCCTATCCACAACAACTAACAGTAGCCGTGGGGGGTTCCTACGATGCCCTAGACCCCTCGAACACAGCCGGAGAACTAAATAGGCCTAAAGAAAGAAAGGGGAAATCTAAACTGCCCCAGAGCAGACCCCAAAGCAATAGGCAGCCCCCAACATATAATGACGGTGAAGCAAGATGAAAACACTAACACAGATAGAAAGATAGGTTGAGCAAACGATGGGGCCCAAGCTAACTAAATAGGACAGGATAGAAAAGCTGCTGTCTGCAATCCGTAAAAAACCCGACCAAAAAATGTCCCAACCGTCTGATAGGAAAAACAGGCCCTGAAGTCGCTAGGACTTCAAAAAGACTATATCAGCACTCAGGTAAATTCTGATGACAGAGCAAAGAGAAAAACTGATCAGAGACAAAAATGGAACTCAGCACACCCCCGACCGGGGATGGCTGAACTCCAAAAAACAAGGTAAACAAAACAAAACTAATAAGTTCAATAGCAGAGCAAAAACTTATCTTTGGGAAGCAGGAATCAGACTGGTCTCCTAGAATCCAGCAGAAAAATCACCAGCGACTCAGAAGGGCGTCGGCTGCCTTATATCCAGTCAGAATTTCCTGTTACCCAGTCATCATCTACCAGATCAGGTGTTTGGTAATCAGCCTCACTACCTTCCTTCACCAGAAGAGGGAGTTCATCAGACATCGACGGTGAAGGGGAAAATGAACTCACAAAAGTACCTCCCCCTTGAGGAGGGGTCACCGAACCCTCATCCATGCCACCAGGGCGATCAGGATGGGCCCGATGAAAGGCACGAACCAATCTTTCGGCATGAATATCGGATGCAGGGACCCAAGAATTATCCTCCTGGCCATAACCCTTCCATTTAACCAAATACTGGAGTCTCCGTCTAGCCAGGCGAGAATCCAGTATCTTCTCAACCTCATATTCCACATTACCTTCAACCAATACCGGGTCAGGAGGTGCCACCACAGGAACTACTGGCTCAACAAACCTCTTTAACAGAGACTTATGAAACACGTTATGGATCTTAAATGTAACAGGAAGAGCCAATCGAAAAGAGACAGGATTAAGAATCTCCAAAATCTTGTAAGGTCCAATAAATCTAGGTTTAAACTTTGGAGAAGCCACCTTCATAGCGATATTCTTTGATGACAAACAAACCATATCACCCACCTTAAACTGGGGTCCAATTGTCCTATGCAGGTTGGAAAACCGCTGGGCCTTTTCCTGGGAGAGAGACAACTTATCCACCACTTGGTCCCAGATCTGGTGCATTCTCTCCACCACAGTGTCAACACCTGGGCACACAGAAGGCTCCACCTGTCGAGGATGAAACCCAAAGTTACAAAAAAAAGGTGACATCAAAGTGGCAGAACTAGCTCTATTATTTAAAGCAAATTCGGCCAAGGGCAAAAATGAAACCCAATCATCCTGATCAGCAGAAATAAAACATCTCAAATACGACTCCAAAGTCTGGTTTGTCCTCTCCGTCTGCCCATTGGTCTGAGGGTGAAAACCAGAGGAGAAGGACAACTGAATTCCCAGCTTGGAACAGAAAGTCCTCCAAAATCTAGACACAAACTGAACTCCTCTGTCAGATACAATGTTCTCAGGAATCCCGTGCAAGCGAACCACCTGTTGCAAAAACAAGGGCACCAACTCTGAGGAAGATGGCAACTTAGGGAGTGGTACAAGATGGACCATCTTAGAGAATCTATCACAAATCACCCAAATAACAGTCATTCTCTGAGAGACAGGCATATCAGAGATAAAATCCAATGAAATATGGGTCCATGGCCTCCTGGGCACCGGCAAAGGCA
This sequence comes from Dendrobates tinctorius, assembly GCF_039654945.1. Lineage (NCBI taxonomy): Eukaryota > Metazoa > Chordata > Amphibia > Anura > Dendrobatidae > Dendrobates > Dendrobates tinctorius. The sequence goes on from NW_027361697.1 coordinate 16,375,682, forward strand.
TCAACAACCCACTAGAGTGAGAACAAGGTTTAGACCGAGAGCAAGTCCCACAGGACTGCACAAAATTCCTGACATCACGAGACAAGGCGGGCCACCAAAAAGACCGACTCACCAAATCTCTAGTGCCAAAAATACCTGGATGACCAGCTAATGCAGAGCAATGAACTTCAGACATCACTCTCTTCCTCCACTGGTCAGGAACATACAATTTTCCAATGGTAAAATGCTCAGGTTTGTTCTCCTGAAACTCTTCCAGAGCACATCTCAAATCAGGCGAGATGGCAGAAAGAACTACCCCCTCACCTAAGATGGTAGCAGGCTTGGTCACAACAGGAGAATCAGCAAAGAAACTCCTAGAGAGCGCGTCTGCCTTGACATTCTTAGTGCCCGGAAGAAAAGAGACCACAAAATCAAAATGTGTGAAAAACAAGGCCCACCTAGCCTGTCTAGGATTCAAGCGTTTGGCCGACCCCAGGTAAATCAAATTCTTGAGGTCAGTAAGGACCACGACTTGCTGTTTAGCTCCCTCCAACCAAGGTCTCCACTCCTCACATGCCCATTTCATGACTAACAGTTCCCGATTCCCCACATCATAGTTACGTTTGGATGGGGAGAACTTTCGGGAAAAGAAAGCACAGGGATTCATTTTAGATGTTACAGGATCTTTTTGGGACAAAACAGCTCCTGCACCAATCTCAGAAGCGTCCACCTCTACTTGAAATGGGAGTGAGACATCAGGTTGCCGCAAGACCGGAGCAGAAGTGAACCTTCGCTTCAGCTCCTGAAAGGAAGAAACAGCCTCCGGAGACCAATTCAGCACATCAGCACCCTTCTTAGTCAAATCAGTCAATGGTCTGGCAATACCAGAAAAATAAGCTATAAATTTACGATAAAAATTAGCAAAACACAAAACTTCTGGAGGGCCTTCAAGGAAGTGGGCTGAACCCAATCATAAATGGCCTGTACCTTGGCCGGGTCCATTTCAATAGTTGACAGAGACAAAATAAATCCCAAAAATGAAATCCTCTGTTCACCAAAAAGGCATTTCGATCCCTTGACATACAGGGAATTCTCCCTCAAAATCCGGAACACAGTCCGAACATGTTCCACATGAGCGTCCCAATCCTTGGAAAAGATCAAAATATCATCCAGATAGATGATCAAAAATTTATCCACCAAGTCTCGGAAAATATCATTCATGAAGCACTGGAAGACAGAAGGGGCATTAGTGAGCCCAAAAGGCATCACCAGGTACTCAAAATGTCCCTCCGGAGTATTAAACACCGTCTTCTATTCATCCCCATGCTTAATGCGAATAAGATTATGCACCCCCCTGAGGTCAAGCTTTGTAAACCAGCAAGCACCTTTAACTCTGGAGAATAGATCAGAAATCAGGGGTAACGGATACTGATATTTAACAGTAATTTTGTTGAGGGAACGATAGTCAATACAAGGCCTTAATGACCCATCTTTCTTAGCCACGAAAAAAAACCCAGCACCTTAGGGTGAAGAGGATGGTCTAATATGACCCTTCTCCAACGACTCCTTAATATAGGATCGCATAGCCTCGTGCTCGGGTACAGATAAATTGAAAAGTCGACCCTTGGGAAATTTACACACAGGGCTCAGCTCAATTGCACAGTCATACCTCCTATGAGGAGGCAAAGACGCAGACTTATTCTCACTAAATACATCATAATAATCAGCCAAATAGTCAGGAACATCATGCGACTGGGGAGAGGTGGAGAAAACAGGAGCATCACTAAGGGCACACCGACAACCCCAACTCACCACAGACACAGATTTCCAATCCAAAACTGGATTATGGATTTGCAACCAGGGAAACCTCAGAACAATGGTATCATGCAAATTATGCAACACCAAAAATCTGCAATTCTCTTGATGGTCTGGGGCGACCCGCATTACCACCTGGGTCCAAAACTGAGGTTTATTCTTTGCCAAAGGAGTAGCATCAATACCCCTCAAAGGGATAGGCGTCCGCAGAGGTGTCATAGGAAATCCACAACGTTTAGCAAAATCCAAGTCCATCAGGTTCAGAGCTGCTCCCGAATCCACAAAAGCCTTAGCGGAAAATGTGGACAGGGAGCAGATCAGAGTAATTGTCAGAAGAAACTTAGGTTGAACACCACCCACAGCAAATGTGTGTGCAAAACGTTTCTCTCGTTTAGGGCAGACAGAAATAATATGCGAGGCATCACCACAGAAGAAACACAGCTTATTATGCCTTCTGAACTCCTGACGTTGCACCCTAGACAAAACTCTATCACATTGCATAGGTTCAAACATTTGTTCAACAGGTGGCAACACCTCTCATGTGGTTTTGCGTTCACGCAAACGCCGATCAACCTGAATGGCTAATGACATAGAATCATCAAGACCAGAGGGAACAGGAAATCCCACCATAGTATCTTTTACGGTTTCTGACAAACCCTTCCGAAAGAGAGCTGTCAAGGCACCATCATTCCAGGTTGTAAGGACAGCCCACTTTTGGAATTTTTGACAGTACAACTCTGCAGAATCCCGACCCTGGCTCAATGCCAACAGGGCCTTTTCAGCCTGACCAGTAGCATTAGGTTCATCATACAACAACCCCAAGGCTTGAAAAAATGCGTTCACATTAGTAAGAATATGATCATCAGGTTTCAAAGAAAACGCCCAATCCTGGGGATCGCTGAGTAGCAAAGAGATGACAATTTTAACCTGCTGCGTGGAGCTCCCCGACGAGTTAGGCTTCAAGGCAAAAAATAATTTACAATTATTCTTAAAATTCAAAAATTTAGACCGATCCCCAAAAAACACATCAGGAGTAGGAATCTCTGGTTCAGCAGCATGTGAATGAGCAAGATAGGCGGAAATTCCCCGCACTTCAGCAGTGAGCTGCTCCACACGATCAGACAATTGCTTCATCTCCATTGAGAAAGAGAAAAAAAAATTCCCCCTATGGCCTCAGAGACAAAGAGGAAAAAATATACACAGAAAAAAAAAAATTCTGACAAACTCTTTTTTTTTTTTTTTTTACAATTCTCTCCTGCTATTGAGTACCCTAGGATCTGCAGTATGGCTGGTGATTCTGTTATGAATGAGTCACCGAAGGAGGAAAAAACAAAAATACAAGCTAAGTCCAGAAAACCGGAGAGGTTGGTAGCTATCGGATTGCAGACCCCTGATCCTATCCACAACAACTAACAGTAGCCGTGGGGGGTTCCTACGATGCCCTAGACCCCTCGAACACAGCCGGAGAACTAAATAGGCCTAAAGAAAGAAAGGGGAAATCTAAACTGCCCCAGAGCAGACCCAAAAAGCAATAGGCAGCCCCCAACATATAATGACGGTGAAGCAAGATGAAAACACTAACACAGATAGAAAGATAGGTTGAGCAAACGATGGGGCCCAAGCTAACTAAATAGGACAGGATAGAAAAGCTGCTGTCTGCAATCCGTAAAAAACCCGACCAAAAAATGTCCCAACCGTCTGATAGGAAAAACAGGCCCTGAAGTCGCTAGGACTTCAAAAAGACTATATTAGCACTCAGGTAAATTCTGAAGAGAGAGCAAAGAGACAAACTGATCAGAGACAAAAATGGAACTCAGCACACCCCCGACCGGGGATGGCTGAACTCCAAAAAACAAGGTAAACAAAACAAAACTAATAAGTTCAATAGCAGAGCAAAAACTTATCTTTGGGAAGCAGGAATCAGACTGGTCTCCAAGAATCCAGCAGAGAAATCACCAGCGACTTTTGAATGGCCTTTTCTTAACAATCCCTTCAAGGCTGTGGTTCTCCCGGTTGCTTGTGCACCTTATTCTACCACACTTTTTCCTTCCACTCAACTTTCCAGTAACATGAGCAGTGAGCAGTCTTTCCATCCTGCCATCAGATAGGCAGGATGGAAAGAAGTGTGGGCAACCTCTTCTTTTCTCAGCACATTTGATATCTTCAGTAGCAGATCATAAAGACAAGGTGGACTGCAGTGTCTTCAGCCTCTTCTTACATCAGTACTCCTGACATCTGTAGCCTTAAAATAGATCAACAGGGTGGACAGCAGTTTGAGCAGCCTCTTCTTACCTGAGCACCCCTGGTATCTCCAGTATCAAATCAGATAGACAGTGTTGACAGCAGTGTGAGCAGTCTCTTCTCTTCTCAGCACCCTTTGGTATCTCTAGTATTAGTTTACAATATAGTAGCATAGGAGCCCATCTTTCTACCCTTGAAGGCATGTGAAAGAGCTTTCTACAGCACATGCTCACATGTATCTGTCGTAAAATTAAAGAACAGATTTCTGCCTGTGCAAAGGACAGCAACCATTTTAATTCTATAATGATTGCTTCTTTAGACAAAAATATTTTAATTTGTTATTTAAAGGTATTAAGGAATTAATTTATTTTTGGTGAAATTTCCTTCAGTTCATTTTTTTCTATTCCTTTCTAAAGAACCAATTTAAAGCCAAATCATCTTTCCTTTACAGCACTGTATTAACATTAGAAGGCTGGAAAATATGCTGCTAGAAAGAGTTAGTAAAAAGCTGATTTCAACAATTACTTTCTTACCCTCAATAACTTTGTAAGTTGTATCTGCTTTTTTTTTTCAAACAAACTCATGTGTAATAAATAATAATTTTTATATAGCGCTAACATATTCCGCAGCGCTTTACAGTTTGCACACACTATCATTACTATCCCCGATGGGGCTCACACTCTAGATTCCCTATCAGTATGTTTTTGGGGCTCACTACTATCCCCTATTACTATCCCCGATGGGGCTCACACTCTAGATTCCCTATCAGTATGTTTTTGGGAGGAAACCCATGCAAGAACATACAAACTCCTTGCAGATGTTGTCCTTGGTGGGATTTGATCCCAGGACTCCAGCGCTGCAAGGCTGCAGTGCTAACCACTGAGCTATCATACTGCCCCGTGTACATTCAATATATCAGGGACTCCTGCTGACATCACTGAGGCTGCAGGGAGTCCCCGTAATTTCATACAACGAATTAACCCCTTAAATTAACCCCTACAAGTCCAAAATTTTAACCACAAACCCTCATCTAATTAATAGTGATAGACATAACAAAAAAAACACGAAATGAAATGGTTAACTATATGTAAACCATGTGTCATTTCATGTCGGGCAGGAGAATAATTATTCAAAAGCCGGCAAATGTTTCTGCGGCTATTCTGCAATGATGAACTGTATGAATTTGTAATATATATATTAATGTGTCTCTATGACATGTATAAAAAAAAAAATATATATATATATATATATATATATATATATATATATACAGTGGGGCAAAAAAGTATTTAGTCAGTCAGCAATAGTGCAAGTTCCACCACTTAAAAAGATGAGAGGCGTCTGTAATTTACATCATAGGTAGACCTCAACTATGGGAGACAAACTGAGAAAAAAAAATCCAGAAAATCACATTGTCTGTTTTTTTTTCATTTTATTTGCATATTATGGTGGAAAATAAGTATTTGGTCAGAAACAAAATTTCATCTCAATACTTTGTGATATATCCTTTGTTGGCAATGACAGAGGTCAAACGTTTTCTGTAAGTCTTCACAAGGTTGCCACACACTGTTGTTGGTATGTTGGCCCATTCCTCCATGCAGATCTCCTCTAGAGCAGTGATGTTTTTGGTTTTTCGCTTGGCAACACGGACTTTCAACTCCCTCCAAAGGTTTTCTATAGGGTTGAGATCTGGAGACTGGCTAGGCCACTCCAGGACCTTGAAATGCTTCTTACAAAGCCACTCCTTTGTTGCCCTGGCGGTGTGCTTTGGATCATTGTCATGTTGAAAGACCCAGCCACGTTTCATCTTCAATGCCCTTGCTGATGGAAGGAGGTTTGCACTCAAAATCTCACGATACATGGCCCCATTCATTCTTTCATGTACCCGGATCAGTCGTCCTGGCCCCTTTGCAGAGAAACAGCCCCAAAGCATGATGTTTCCACCACCATGCTTTACAGTAGGTATGGTGTTTGATGGATGCAACTCAGTATTCTTTTTCCTCCAAACACGACAAGTTGTGTTTCTACCAAACAGTTCCAGTTTGGTTTCATCAGACCATAGGACATTCTCCCAAAACTCCTCTGGATCAGCCAAATGCTCTCTAGCAAACTTCAGACGGGCCCGGACATGTACAGGCTTAAGCAGTGGGACACGTCTGGCACTGCAGGATCTGAGTCCATGGTGGCGCAGTGTGTTACTTATGGTAGGCCTTGTTACATTGGTCCCAGCTCTCTGCAGTTCATTCACTAGGTCCCCCCGCGTGGTTCTGGGATTTTTGCTCACCGTTCTTGTCATCATTCTGACCCCACGGGGTGGGATTTTGCGTGGAGCACCAGATCGAGGGAGATTATCAGTGGTCTTGTATGTCTTCCATTTTCTAATTATTGCTCCCACAGTTGATTTCTTCACTCCAAGCTGGTTGGCTATTGCAGATTCAGTCTTCCCAGCCTGGTGCAGGGCTACAATTTTGTTTCTGGTGTCCTTTGACAGCTCTTTGGTCTTCACCATAGTGGAGTTTGGAGTCAGACTGTTTGAGGGTGTGCACAGGTGTCTTTTTATACTGATAACAAGTTTAAACAGGTGCCATTACTACAGGTAATGAGTGGAGGAAAGAGGAGACTCTTAAAGAAGAAGTTACAGGTCTGTGAGAGCCAGAAATCTTGTTTGCTTGTTTCTGACCAAATACTTATTTTCCACCATAATATGCAAATAAAATGAAAAAAAAAAACAGACAATGTGATTTTCTGGATTTTTTTTTCTCAGTTTGTCTCCCATAGTTGAGGTCTACCTATGATGTAAATTACAGACGCCTCTCATCTTTTTAAGTGGTGGAACTTGCACTATTGCTGACTGACTAAATACTTTTTTGCCCCACTGTATATATATGTGTCTAGATCTATTCATTCTTTATTTAACCGGTCTCTGTGATTTTGCTGTATTGGAATAATTGCCGGCTTTTGCTAAAGGACACCGGGTGCGATTTTATCGCAATTCACACATCTAGTCCGTTTTTAGTCCCATTTTTCTCACCCCCATAGACTTGTATTGTCGAATCCGATCCGAAAATTGGTGACAATTGCAGCATGCTGCGATTGTCTCGGTCCGAGGATCAGATCCGATCAAAAATCGCATGATGGGAGCTGCCCCATAGAATAACATTGGGACGAATGCAATGCGATTTTTATCGCATTGCATTCGTCCGATTTAATTGCCAGTGTGACCCCAGCCATAGAGGGAAATCTGACTATTATATCATCCTATCCTAAGGTCATATGGACAAAAATGGGCTTACTTGAAAAATTATTAAAGGACCATTTTTGGGGAAACAAAATCAGCACTATAAACACTTAAAAAGCCATAGTAATCCATTATATAAATTACACTTTCTAGAGATTACACCTGTGCTTTCTTTCACTAACATCAGGATCATATCATGTCATCCATTTTCTTTAAGTTGAAAAAAAGGAAATAGAACAAGCATTGTCTAACCAGGTATACAAAGTGTTCGAAAATGCAGCAATATATTTTGATGTAGACAACTGCAACTCAAAACTTATGTGTCAAGTTACATTTTTTGTCATTAAGATATTTTTCTGCATCAAGATATTTTTCTGCATCATGGTATAGTTGAAACTTTGTACGTCAAGTTAACAAATGCTCAAATTAATATTTCTTTATGTCTGTATTCCCATGATTAGCTTTTGACGCTGCACATTTTTGCTACATCCAAAATGCAATGTCTTACAATTCCAGCAAAGCGGATGGGATCTATAGAAATCTCTTATTCAGTGCTTCAAATCCTTAACTTGTCAATTTCTTTTCTGATATTTCTGAGTTTCATATGCTAATTATGCAAATTGTCTCTTCCGAGAGGAAGAGGACTAGAACTCTAGTGCCACCTATTGGAGGTAGCAATCCTAAAAGTCAATGTCGACCCTTTAACGAGCCTTGTCACATGACTTAGGATAAAAGTCAAGCCAGAATCTCAATTTGCAGACACTGTGTTTCGGGGTTCTGCCCCTTGTCAGTGCAAAGTGTGAGATCTGGTTTGGCTGTGAGAGAGGCGTCTGACCGATCTCCGCAAGGAGAAATGATACTTCTTGGATATGAGTTTCATATGCAAATTCTCACCATGGAAGTGCATTAAGAAAGTAAAATCCGCAGGTAAGAAACGCATGTACATTTTAGTGTGTTTCCACTGTGGAGCAGCACTAGAAGAATGCATGTACTCCATACATGACTGTATCAATAAAGTTTTGTCAAAGTCATATACCAGGATGTATCAAAATCAAAGCAGCTTTGGTAAAGCCATGTCATGCCTAAAACAGACAAAAACAACTTCACAAATATGATAAAAATGCATCCAGTAAAAGGGAATCTAATTTACATAATAGGTGCAGAAATGCTCCAGAAAATCTGTAACTTCAAAAACTCATCTTGGGAAAGTAAGGGTACATGCCCATGATCTGGAATAGCATTTTGGATGCAGCTCACCTTCACTGTGTCCAAAACGCTGTGTTCTAGGTTACATGCACAGTGGATGGGATATCTATAAATCACATGTTCAGTGTGCTTCTATTTGAACCTGTGTAAACTCACCCGTGGTGCGGATTTACGTGCCACAGCATGTCAATTATTTCCAGCGGAGTTGCTAGTCTCACCCATAGCCCTTCTTTACAAATGCGGTAAATCTGCATGATTCAATGAACACATATGGATTTACCTGCGTGATTAGAATGCAGAGTTTAGAATGCAGCAGAAATATACTGCCTCCAAAGTGCTAGTATATCCTTATCGTGGGCACATTGCCTAAAAGGCCAACATTTTATGAATCCCACACTTTTATCTATAGACCTTTACTTTCTGCGTGCTTGCCAACTGTAATTTAGAGTGGCCTCAAAGAACAGTTTCATTAAAGGGGTTCTTGGGTCATATGATACTGATGAGCTTTACATAAAATAGGTAATTAATGTCAGATTAGTGGAGGTCCGAAAACAGCAAAACAACTAATAAGATGTTATTTTCTGCGGCAGCAGCTGGATGTAACTTTTGTATAGAAGTGAGTTGCACAGCACAGCTCAATTTGTAGCTGCCACAGCCAACTACTATTCATTATTTCCAGAAATGCTACCTAATAGGGGTTATTTGCTAGGGCGGTGGCCAGAGGTAAACATTAAGTAGAGCTGTGTCGTACGGCTTCATTCAGTGTAGAGCGGCGACTGATGAGTATTGTACATCAACTCCTGTTCAAGAATATTTAAGCTGATGTACAGAACTCGTCAGCAGTAGTTACACATTGAACGGAGCTGTGCAACACAGCTCCATTCAATGCTAACAACTTGATGGCAACATTTGGGATTAGCCCCCACTGATCTGATATTGTAGATAGTGATGAGCGAGTATACTCATTGCTCGAGATTTTCCAAGCATGCTCAGGCAATCTCTGAGTATTTGGATGTGCTTGGAGATTTAGTTTCTGATGCCGTAGCTGCATGATTTGCGGCTGCTAGACAGCCTGAATACATGTGAGGATTTCCTAACAAACAGGCAATCCCCACATATATTGAGGCTAGTTAGCAGCCGCAAATCATGCAGCTATGGCGACAGAAACTAAATCTCCAAGCACATCCAAATACTCGGAGATCACCCGAGCATGCTCGGGAAATCTCGAGTAATGAGTATACTCGCTCATCACTAATTGTAGACTTATGCAGGATAGGTCATCAATATCATATAACCAGTAAACCCCTTTGAAATGAATAATTACCATTAGCACAAATGAGCAAATATGATCGAATTGAATTGAATTCTACTTGAATATTAAATTCACCAGCATGCAGAATTTTTGTAATTCACTTTCAGATGGATTCAGCATCATGGAAGCCTCCTTTGTCATAAACTATAAATGACCATTAAAAGGTTAAAGAATAAAACAAGTATTTATACCCAGGCATATTGGCCTCTCCAATATGCACCATCATCCGTCCAGTTCTCATCATATTTTTTCATCACCAGTGAACGTTATGATCCTTGCTTGTTCATAACCCTTCTATGTCTTATCAGAGCAAGAAGTTCTGGCCTAGCGTGAGGAGACATGGGGATTCAGCTCTTGAGACAAGTATGCGGTGATGACCGGAGAGTGGATGGTGAAGAGTAGAAGGCCTGGAGAGGTGAGCAGTAAATATTCATTTTGTTCCAGCGTCTATAAAGACTATAAAGCCTGCAGAGCATAATAAGGGACATTAAATTTATGAAGAATAATTTCTCAGTGAATTGAATTTCCCAAAAAATATGTGATTACAAGCGAGTTGGAATTTTTACTGATATACTCTCTAACATCTCTAACAATTAGGCATGTACAAAAAGTTTGGAATACATCTAAAGCATTTTCATGTTAGAAAAAAAATCCAATTTTCTTTCCTTCTATCTAGTACTTGTGAACATTTTCTTTTTTTTGATAAATTTGTTGTTTGTGGTAAACATTTTACTATCTAAGGCTAGATAGCAAGTCACAGGACTGTATTTTCTCTCACTTGAGAAAAATTAGGCCAAATATGCTAATCGCATTCTGATTAGAGTTTGATCAGAGTTTCATCAGAGAGTGATCCGATTTTCTCGGATGTGGAGAAGATGGAAAAAAAAGTGTTCTCCATCTACTCCATTCTGTCAGTCCGTGAAAATCAGACCGCATTCGGATGTCATCTGAGTCCGGTCTAATGTTTTCCAAGGACCCATAGATTTGTAGGGCCGAGCGCGAGCCGATTTACTGATGCTGCATTTTTTTCCTCAAACATACTTGGTCTGAGGAAAAAATTGGACATGTGCCCCATAGAATAACATGTTTTGTTGGATCGCACTTGGACCGAAAGTACGGTCATCTGCACGAGCTCTTAGGTACTTACAAAAGGTTTGGCATAAAATATAAAGTACCTTCAAACCTTGTTGAAAATTTTCGTTAAGGAATCTGGACCAAATTCATCTAAACAATTGGGATTTAAGAGAAAGAAAATCTATCTTTTCTTTCCTTTGTTCTAGTATTTGGGAACATTTTTCAATTTTTTAATAAGAAATTTGTTGTTTGTAGCAAACATTTTACCATCTAACTTTGCATCGTTTGCCACGCACTATCCAGCAGCTCCTTTTGAAAATGTCAGTAAATAATCCATATTAGTGTCTCTTAAATTCATGTATTGTTCTATGAAAACTGTTTAAACTTGGCATAATGGGACCGAACATTCCTTTGAGCAAAACTTTTTTTTCTGCAACACAGCTCTTCCTAGCAGCTGTATTGTGAAAGAAAATGCTGGGATTCATAAAGGAGATCTCCAGCTGGCTGAAACAACCACACGGATTGAGAGAGCAATGTAAAATGATCAAGAAACATCTCATTCATCCCTCGTGTCTCCTGCCTTGCCATTTATTCAACACCAAGAACATTTTTTTCGTGCTGTATAAAATGCAGGGAAGATGGTGAATTTTTGATAAGAACTACAGGGAATGGAGTTCATGTCCCACGAAGGAGAGAGAATATCGTCAAAATGGAATCCATACATATTAAATTGATTACTGAATTATATTATATTCCACCGGTTATATTACAAACTAAGGACCGCGTGTGGGAACGACTTTCTGAAGCTTATGCAAAAATATAATTTCCCACAGCTTCTGCTCATATTTTTCAGTGCAATTATAAGAAAAAGTCCAATTAAAAGAAAGGATTTATTTTATATTTTATTTCTTGCTTTTTTTTTTTGTCACTGAGTAGGACCATATTGCTTTTGAGCAGAAAATATGATAATGTCAGCAAACAAATCAGCATTTTCCGTCAATCAAGCGCATCTTGTTAACTACAAGCCAATGTATCTGGTTAACTAGGGAAAGGAGCAATGGATGTTTCAGGTGAGTTATTTCCTTTGCTTAAGAATATACTATAAGGTGTGAAACAAACCAAATGAATAATTCAGACCCTCAGCAGAGCCGGTCTGTGCATAATTGCGTCTCGATAGGTCTGAAAAGCTATTAAAAAAGTGGTTAGCAAAACTGAATAAATTGAAGGGAACGCATGGTTTTACCAACATGCTTATACATTAATGCAATTACTAGACAAGCTCATGTTTCAAACCTCGGTTAAATTACTTATTAAAGATCCATATATAGTGATCTGTCTTTATCTGGCTTTCTGTGTGAGAGTTAATGGCTTTCATTGTTTTTAAAATTACATTTCAACAGGATATTACTGTTACATGAGATCTTTCGAACAAATACGACTTCCCTCACTTATAAAAAAAAAACACTAAAAAATAAAATTATATTGCACAAAGCATTGAGCCAAGTCATTACTGGAGGAACACAAGATAACCTTTGCCTGTAGTGATAAAAAGGAAACCATCATTTTTTATTAAAAATATATATAGAGAAGAAAAATATGTTACAATTTACTTGTCATGACGGGGTTTTATTAAGATATCTAGGCACAGGTTATACAACTATTATTCTATCAATCAATTTGATGTGTGACGACCATATAAGGCCTCCTTCACACATCTGTATAAAACCGGTACTGGAAAAAACAGTACTGGTGTCATCAGTGTTTTGGATTAGTGCGCCATCAGTGTTTTTCCAGTATGGTTAAAGAAAAAGAAATTGCAAAGCTTCTCCTTTACTTTGGAATGCTTAACACGTACAGCAAACAGATAGCACATGGATGGCACACTGTTGCCATCAGTGCTTTACTTGTTTCTAGAGATGGGCAAAACTGAATAGTAAAGTTTGGGGTTCCGTACCAGTCACCTAGTGTCTGTGCACAGACCCCGAACGGGGATTTCTCCAGGAAGTCCGTGTTACTGTTCGGGTTTGGCAGCCTAAACAAAGCTTGTTGAAAGGCTGCAGTGCAGCGAATCAACAAGCTTTTTCTGTGCGGGCTTCCGGCCCCATCACAGCCATGTCAAATATTAGTATGGCTGTGGTTGGCCAACAAACCAAGTAAAAAAAAATTAATGAAATAAAGCAGAAGTGGGGTGTCCTCTATTTTTGATAACAAGCACAAATAAAACAGACAGTTAAGGACTGCAGCCCACAGCTGTCTTTTAAATAAATAACTTAAAAAAGCGACTTGGGGTCACTCCATTTTTTAATAATCAGCCAAGCTAAAGCACATAGGTGTGGACTGGTATTCTCAGGCTGGGAAGGTCCATGAATATTTGGCCCTCCCCAGCCTAGGAACACGCATCCACCCCAGAAAAGGAGCATCCATTAGATGTGACAATTCTGTCACTTTACCTGGCTCTTCTCACTTGCCCTTATGAGTTGTCAAGTGGGGTAATTTCTTACAATAACTTCTGATTGAGTTGACCTGTGAGCTGCAGTAACATTACTGTAAGTGGCTACCTGAGTTTATAGCAGCTGGTTCTCATGCTGCCCAGCATTCTTCACTCCAGTACCCATCAGTCTGGCACAGAAGCTACCGTGAGACCTGGTGGCTGTGAAAACCTTAAGGGACAATTTAAGGGAAACTTTACTGGAGTTACTAGCTGCTGGAACACCTGGAAGCTGTGAATAAAGGTTACTTTGGTTGTGTATTTTACGGTACTTGTTAATAAATAAATAAATTAAAAAAACAATGTGGGGGTCTTCCCTATTTTTTGTAACTAGTGATTGATATTGGCCCCCTCTCAGACTAATAACAGCAGTCAACCACCCCAGAAATGGCACATAAATTAGATGTGCTAATTTTTGTGGTTAGCCTCGGCTCTTCCTGCTTGCCTTGGTGCGTTGGCAAGTAGGGTAATAGTTTTGAGATTGATGACAGCTGTTTTATGTCATCTGACATCATGTTCAGGGACTAGTAATGGAGAAGTGTATCAGACTTCCCAAACTAGGAGGTATGGATATGTTGCGTCGATTTTGCAGGCACAGGCTCAGTCTTTGTGCCATTGCCACCGGGTGTTCAGTGAACATGACAGCTGACACCTTGCTTTCGTACCCTGGTGAGGTGCCCACACCGTTCCCAGCTGTTTAACCCCCTAAATTCTGCGATCGATATCAATTGCAGCATTTAGAAGGCAGGGAGAGGAAGGGCGCTCTCTCTCCCCTCCAATCGGTACCCCCGCAACATCATCATGAGGGCTCGATTGTTGCCGGCATACGGGTCACCAGGCTACAGCAAGCTTGTTACATCATTGTATCAAAAAATATTTTTATGTAAAAAATAAACTAAAAAGTAACCATGTTTGGCATCTCCGCTTTCAGAATGACCTGACTTATAAAACTGTCACTCTAGTTAACGTCTTCAGTGAACACCCTAATAAAAAAAAACTGGCAAAAAACTATGCTTTTTCATGATACCGCTGAACATTTAGTGGAATAAAATGTGATAAAAAAGAGGAATGTTCTTTATTTTTTGGACTATAAAACACACTTTTTTCCTCCAAAAATGTGGAGGAAAATGGAGGGATGCATCTTATGGTCTGAATGTATCTGCCCTGGCTGTGGTGGGGAGGTGGGGGAGTGGCAGAGCAGAGGGTCACAGGAGGCAGGAGCTGGCTGCTGTGGCTAGCTCCTGAGTCCACTACTAAAGATAAATGAATATCCATTGCATTCCACGCCCATGGGAGTGGAGGGCGGTAAATATTAATTTCTCTTTAATAGCAAGCACACTGTTAGCCGCAGCAGCCAGCTTCCTGCAGCTGCCAGGCATTCACGTGTGCCCGCTACTTAAGGCCTGTTTCACACATCCGTTTTTTGGCATCTGCATGGATCCGCCAAAGTGTGAAAAAACAGATCCGTTTCCGTTTTGCCGCAAATGGATACAAACGCATCCGTTTTTTTGACAGATCCGCGGTAGCCGCTAATGGAAGTCTATGGGACAAAAAAACGGATCCGCCAAAAAAATGGTGGATCCGTTTTTTAACGGAAAACGATGGATTTTGACGGATTTTAAAAAATGGAAGTGTGATCCAGGCCTAAGGGTATGAATTCTCACTGCTCTCCACTCCCATAAGCATGGAATACAGTGAATATTCATTACCTTTAGTAGTGGGCACACGTGAGTGAATGGCAGCTGCAGGAGCCCAGCTGTTGCAGCTAACAGCGTGTCCGTTATTAAAGAGCAATGACTTTTCACTGCTCTCCATGCACATAGTCCCGGCATGGAGAGCAGTGAGGGACTAAATGAAATTAATATTCACTGCATTCCATGCCTGTGGGAGTGGAGAGCAGTGAATATTCATTCCCTTAAGTAGTAAGCACACATGAATGCACGACTGCTACTAATGCTTTGTCTGCTATTAAAGAACAATGAATATTCACTGCTCTCCATAGTCCCGGCATGGAGAGCATTGAGAACTCTGGCAGCTGTCCTTGGCTCGTAAGCAGTGCATGACGTCCCTGTAATGTGCAGCTTACAAGTATAAATCAGCTGCTGGCATCTGAACAAGATGCTGCGAGGGAGCACAGGAAGGTAAGTATTATTATTGTTATTATTATTATTAATATTTATTTATATAGCGCCATTGATTCCATGGTGCTGTACAAGAGAAGGGGTTACATACAAATTACAGATATCACTTACAGTAAACAAACTAAGTATAATGGTTTATGTTTTTTATTATGTTTTCTGATGGGGCCATGCATACCAGGATGGGAATGGGAGCCAATCAAGCAAGGATAAGGATGGGGCCATGCATACCAGGATAGGGATTGTCCTCTTATCGATGAAAATCACATCATGTTTTTTCTTTAAATCATATTCATTGATTGAAGCAAATCACTGGATTACCCCTCTACAAACAGGAATGCCATCATCCTTTCTCACCTTCATTCCACTCACGTGGAGCAACTTCTGGACCAGAAATGTTTGCTGCCACAGTCTTCTGATGTTCTCCATGCTGTATGAGGGATCCTAGGAATGTGTCTAATTAATTACTAGTGTTGCTTCATCAGTATTTTGCACCTGTGTTGCTCCCATCTTTAGCTTTGCCCTTTTGTGTTACTGGTCCAGTTTGAGTTGAGTTTCCTGAAATTTGTGTTCCACATAAATTTGAAAATTTTGCAAATTGATTCATGAGGATCACAAAAGAAATCTTCCAGACCATGATTTGGTGAATCGCAAAAGGCCAACAAAAAAAGTGATAAAAAAATAGAAAAACACTTATACTCAGCTCTCTGGCAGTAGCACTTTTCAATTCCCACTGTCTTATCCTCAGGACCTCTTCTTTTAGTCATAATGTGCCTCTTCTGCCCATTCTTCACTGTAGGCTGAGACTTCCGGTCACGACCATGTCTAGGAGGTCACTGTGCATTGTAAGGTCGTAATGTTGTGATACCACAACGTGTGCTGAGACATTAAAATTGGCAGTGATCCCTGTCTTTTAGCATCCAGAAAATATATACTGTACATACACTATGCATTAGCATACTGCGATTAATGAATAAATGAACTCCAATATTGCTATACACATTAAAAGCTAAAGAGAGGAGCAGTGAGGTGAGTACTATTTTATATTTATTTTTTTAAATCTTATGTTTATTATGCTCTGGTGTCTAGAAACATCCCAGAGCATAGCAAGGACCATACAATTAGAGGAAAATAACTGCACTACTAATCAAATTTTATCCGGGAAATCCAAGCCTACTGTTAAATTTTAAATGATGGGTGCATCACTACCTACTGCCAATGTATAAGATCTGAATGCAGTCATAAAAGGTTGACGAGTGTAGATAGAAGTTGTAGACAAAAAGAAGCAAGAAATATACTACATCCATAAACCTAGAGATGAAAATCAATTCTATGCAAAGTGGATTCCAGTCAAATTTCATGAAATTTGATAGACCTGGCAAATTTGAATAATTTGTAAGTCAATTTGCATAAATTGATAAGAATATACCTACTGACTTTTATTTCAACCACAGAGTGCTGACATGAACTCAGTTGTGACCAAGTGGGCTTCCTTCATATAAAGACTTGAAGTTATCACATTGCATGGTATAGTACAACTAATCAGGAGGCACTATAGGAGCTTATATAATAGCTAGGCAGGGAATGCAGCTGCTATTTTAGAATGATTTAGAAAAATGATAGGCAAGTGAAATGCCAGTCAAATTGTGATTGATCAGTGATACAGTGTACCTGACATCTGACCTGTTGAATTTTAATTAAAATGACAGGGTTTTTTTAGCTTCATTCATGATGCAAGTGACAGTATTGAGTTTTTGCATTTCCTGAGTAGTCCTTTTTATAAAAGGGGAAATAATAAATTTTAAACATGCAAAAGAAAATTTCCCAAAACCCAGACAAATAACCTGTATACATGTTGCACACACATAGCATTGCTCTTCTTTTTCTGTGTCACACATGGAAGGAATCAGCAGCAGCATTGCAGACATTATATGATACAGCAGTACTGAGTTGTGCAGCTGTGAATCCAGCTCTAGGATGAGGTAAATTACTCTCTAAAAGCAGCAGCACAGCTCTATGTTTCTCTGCCTTTGTCAAGTTATCTCTCTGCTCCTCTACATGATACTCCTCATGTCATGACTCTCCTGTTGTGTATCCCAGGACCAGGATCTCCTTGCCTGTCCCTAACACTAGGGATGCCCTAGCTCGCCCTGTTCCCCAGATTACTTCTGATGGTGAAGATGCCAGGGCCATGTACCTTGCCTTAACTCCTGAATCCACCCTCAGTCTGAACCCTTCCCCCACCCAGGGAAGAGAGGAGTAGTAGTGTACCATAATACACCAACCAGACAAACAAGGTAATGTGAACAGGGATAAAGGAAAATACCTATCATACAAATATACTCACATAAACAACAGAGGTAAACACCAGGAGTAAAAGATGGGGTTAAAGCACAGTAGAATTATCACACACTCAAAACCTAGCAACAATCAAAGATAAACCCACAAAACAGCTACTCCAACATTAACCAACAACAACCTCCAGGCATGCAACAAATGCTAACTCTGACAATGAGTGCTAGCCAGGACCCAGTTTATATACGAGATGGAAGAGGATAACAGTGCACAACTGAGAGCCTTAATGCTCCAGGAGCTCTCAGCAGAGAAGATTTACCCCTGTACTGCCAAAACAAATTTTCAACGTTTAATTTGAAGGTGAATTGCTACTAATCAGTGCAGGAGTAGGAGAAATCAAACTCTGTGGTCTTCTGGCTCCCCTATGTCATGGTAAACTTGTGACACCTTCATTATGTTTAGGTTTTGATAGAAGTGGTATTCTGATACATTGGTGAGCTTGCTGTGATCAAGATGGATTTTAGCTGTTTTTTCAGAGTGGATGGTGAGTTTAGGAAGTAAACTGTATTTGTACATTTTTATCAAACAAAGAAGGAATTCTGCAGGAGTGAAATACAAACACCACACTTAAACTACCAATGTGCAGAAAGGCCTGTAGTAAATATATATCACAGTAGAAGCAACTGGCATGGTGATGAGTAAGTGAGACCACTCTGCACGATGATGTTCCGCGACGCAGTCGCTGAGGTTCATTGCACTCTCACTTCTTATGAACCAGAGTATGCACAGTCCAAATTTCAGCACGGTCGACAGTCTCTTTTAGAACTTATGGCAATCTTTCTAGGTAAAGTAAATAGTGAATTAACTTGTACTACTAATTTATGCAAGGTTGGTCTTAAAGACAATGATAATTTACCAGAGTAACATTATCTACTGTAACGAATGGAAGCGGAGGTACAGCTGGTGAAGTGCACATTCGTTTATTGCTATTTTGGTGGAACCACTGGACCACGGTCCGTGGGGCTCCGAAGGGGGCGTGACTATGCGAACCCCAGACACCCGTAGTAAGACCCCTCAAACAGGGTCAGAGTTAAATGTCCGAGGGACACTGGTGCTACCTCCAGTTAAACCCCGGACACATGGAAGCTGGCCCAGTGGAACAGGTGCACAGACAGGGATAACAGATAGTGTAGAACTTGACAAGTGGGATGCAGCTGGATGGGACGGAGCTGCAGGCAGTGCTGACGTCGTCATAGGTAACGGAGAGACGTACGTCCGACCTGGATGGAACATGCACAGGCAGCACTGGTGTCATCCCGAGGATAGAGTAGTAAGCTGCAGATAGACTAAGAAGACAAACAGTATTAGCTGGGTACTGGCAGGACACAGGCAAAGCACAACAGATAACAGGAATGTCAGATCACTGAACTGGAAACTAGCAACAGGAAACACTTGTTGTTCAGGAGTCCTCTCTATGGCAGAGTGGCCAGAAGTAGTACACACAATGATATCATTGGTTAATCACATTTTGAAAAATGAGTGCTGTCTCTTTAAGAGACCAAGAGAGTGCGCACACGCGACCTTAGTCTCTTACCCGGAAATGTGCTGGCAGCGCACCAGGAAGCAGGGGCAGGAGCAGAGCGGCAGGAAGCAGACTGAGAGTGGGGACCCCGCCGGGGGCTCTGTGGAGGTACGGGCACCAGAGTAGGAGGATGGGGACCCCGCGCAGGCCCAGGTGTTACACCTACTTTCTGCCTGCACACAGTAGTAACCTCCCTCTGAATTCCTTTGTGGGGAGGTTGAGCTGATGGACAGGTCTGTCTGTAGTAAGAGACAGAGAGATAGTGAAAATAGTGTCATGTGGCAGTTTGACCATTAGAGGGCAGTGGGAAGTATAGGAGAGGGTGATTGTGTAACTGCGCTGGGTCAAGATAACTACCATTGGTCAAAGGTAACTGCCAGGTGATAGTGGGTGGGGCGACTGGGAGTGTAAGAGGTCAGGGAAGGTTCTGGAAAGTCCAGTCAGCCAAGGGAGCTCAATAGAGAGGAGGACCTTCTGTAGGGAGGAAGGTGGAAAAAACCTACAGAGAGTAACTGACAGTGGAGACGGTCACGGGGGGTGACCCAAAAGGACAGTAGCCACGGACGGAGACGGTCTGTGAGTACCAAGTGTTAGGTGTACTTTGAAGGTTGAAATGCCGTGGTAGATGAGGGGGCGTGGCCTAGCTCACTAGCATGTGAGACTTAGGAATAGGGAGCTCCTGAGAAAAACCTCCCAACCCGACTCTCAACTCGACTATTTCATGCCATTCTGCCTGGATACCTTTTAGGAAGGACCCCTGACCCTATAAGGAACATTTTGACACCAAAACCGACGTTTTTGGACCTCCTGGAGCATAGAAACCATCTGAGGCCTTCCACACCACTGGGCCGCAAAGCCACGGACTAAATTACCACTGTGCAGCCACCCAGACTTCCAGGGCTGCAGCCTCCCTGCTTCCAGAGCCTTAATCAACACTCCACAACCCTTCAGGACCTGCTCCCAGCTCACCCACACTAGCGACGCTAGTCAGGACCCTCAACCTGCAAGTGGGAATCAGCATTTTATTGTAAGGCTTACCCAGCCTTCCCCTCTGGTTCCATAATCAGGGACGCAGCTGCGTCTCCCTTGAGACCCCGGTCCAGACGCTGCAGCCTGCAAAAAGAAGCTCACCATGGGAGATCGTAGGGACTGTGAGTATTACATGACAGATCGCCCCGACCTCCTCCCCTTAGCTTATATAGACTTTCTGGAGAGCCATAACTCTGCCTAGAGTCGGCGCTCTTTATCAGCAGAGACGCGAGATCGCAGCTGCGTTTTAAATGGCGACGCTGCAAAGTCTCAGAACGCATCTCAGTCTCCAATTCCACCACACCTGCGACCTCTCCTGAGCGTCTTCCATTGGGATCGCAGCTGTGATCCCGGCAGAACCCATCCTGAGATAAATAATATCGCCCACTGTGACCCCTCTGCGCATCCTCGTTTGGAGTCACAACAGAGATCTCGACCAACTTTATTATCCCTCTGAGATCGCTGGTGAAGTTTTTGCGGCTCAGCATTTAAGTGGATCCTCTTACAGCATCATGAGCGGCATTAAAACCAGGGGGAAAAATTTAACCTCGCCCTTAAATAAAGCTCAAAACCCTCTGAAATCTGACAAATCATTTAACAACCGACATCATTCAAGGGACCAAGTCAATGCTCGGAGCCCCATTAGATCTAGATCTCCTCTGAGAGACCTCTATCACCAAGCGGATCGTGGTAGAAAAGTTACATTTGTACCAGAAGTCCAATTACAAGAAAGCATGGACTCCACCATAAACGCCAAGCGGAGAATGCCGGGAACCTATGGTGAAAAATACTCAAATACGGCAGGGATATCTGAGTCTGAGGAGGAATCTAGTGACTACTCCCCAAACACAACTCCAGCCAAAAGCAGGTCCAAGATGGAAACACTTGGGTCTAATTTGGATCTCGACATTCCTCCTCCGAAATCACAAACCTCGGATAACATGGAGGTCCTATTCAATAAGTTAAGTGCCCTACTTGACAAAAAACTCGACATTCAAAGTCAAAGACTTAACCTGCAGTTTCAAGAATTCCGCGAGACGGTGGAGAAAAAATTAGTAAACCGGGAGGAGAGGATACATAAGCTCGAGCAGAGATCGTCAGAATACTCAGTGGACCTGGAATACCTATCTTCGGAAATACATAAGCTCAGGACCAAGATGGCGGATCTCGACGATAGAGGCCGCAGAAATAATCTAAAGAACTATCTGAAATCCAGCAAAACTTTCCTGGATCCACACAAGGATCTTAAAGTGTTTCCTGACCTTTCCAAGGAGACTCTGGATCTACGCCGATCATTCAAAAGCATAACATCAGCACTGAAGGAGAAAGGCATCCTTTACAAATGGGGATTCCCCGTGAAGCTGCTGGTTTTCTACAGATACCTACAATACCTCTGTTCTGACCGGAAGAAGGAGCAGACTTCCTCAGGTCTATTAAAGAAGCTCAACCTAACCACGGCAAATGACTTAGGCCTTTGCCATGGAAGATTACCTTGTTTTAATAGGCAGCTTTGACCTGATTAACCTTGTATTGGAGGTTTTCTCTTTTTTTTTCCCGTCCACATCCTGGACCCCGTTGTAAGGAGGTAGTTTCGTAATTTAACTACTTGATCAATTTCTTTATTGTGTTAACCCTTTCGTTGCAGCTAAATTCAAAGTTGACGGCAAGTTAATTAAAGGTTTGGTAGTTGGCAAAGTTCTATAAGTTTTGGTGTTGCTAGTTCAACCTTCTCCTTGAGCATCCAGCGTAACTCCGCTGCAGACTAACCTTAGTCAGTCACACCGCATTGTAACCATGAGCTTCAAAGTGGCATCGTACAATGTCAGGGGCTTGAATAGTCCAAGAAAGAGGAATATCCTCTGGAAGGAACTCCTAGATTCTCGTGTAGACATTGCCTGTATCCAGGAATCAAAATTCCTACACGAGAATCACCCTTACTTTAATCATCATAAATATCCGCATATTTTCGAGTCCTGTAACTCGAAAAAGAAAGCTGGAGTATTGACAATGATTGGGAGTTCTATCCCCTTCGAAGCCTTGGAGGAACACAAGGACGAGGGGGGTAGATTCCATATCTTGGTGTGCAAGACTGAATGATCAGGTATGTACACTGGTCAATATCTATGCTCCTAACCGAGATCAAGTGTCATTCCTCAACAAAGTCATGAAAAAGGTGTCTAATGTGAAAAGAGGTGATTTATTCCTTTTAGGTGACTTCAACATCACTCCCAACAATATTATGGATTCTTCTTCAAGCTCAAGACCTAATCATGATAACCTCAATGCATGGTTAGATAAAAATGAGTTACTGGATGCTTTCAGGTGTTTAAATTCCACATCGAGGGAATATTCACATTTCTCTGAGGTGCATCAATCCGCATCCAGGATTGAATTGATGGTTACAAATGTATTTTCTCTCACTAGATTTAAGGAAATCTCCATTGGAAACAGAACCATTTCTGACCACGCTCCGGTTTTTGGCAAACTTTTATTGGGTCCTCCCTTGAAGAATGCCAAACTCTGGAAGTGTAGTGCAAACATTTTACATAATCCAATCCACAAGACTGTCATCCAGGAAGCTTTAGATAACTTCTTTAGAGAGAATAGAACTGAAGTGACAAACCCATTCACTAATTGGTGTGCTCACAAGGCGGTTGTGAGAGGCGTCATTATTAGCATTACGTCTAAATTAAAGAAAGAGAATAGAGAAAAATTTAACGCCACTCTACTATCAATCCGTAAACTTGAAAGTACCATTGTGAACCTTGCCTCACCATCTCCCACCCTAAAATTAGAACTTGCTAAACTAAGACAAGAACTCAGGACTCAGCTGAATTCCCCCTATGAAGCAATAGTAAAATCTTCTAAGTATAACTATTACACGTCTCTCAATAAATCCATGAGGTACATGGCCAACCGAATCAAAAACAAAAGAATTCATAATAAAATTAATAGAATTAACTCGATTAATGGTAGCTCTAAACTTTCGCATCCCCAGGAAATAGCAAATGAATTTGCGAACTTCTACGCCAAGCTGTATAATTTAAACCCTGACCCTAAGCCGCTTTCCCAAAACCTAGAAAAAATTGATAACTATCTATCAACAATAAATATGCCTTCTTTATCTTCCGATGATATAGTGTTCTTGTCAGTCCCGTTTACTTCTATTGAAATTGAAGACACCATCAAGAAACTTAATCTTCACAAATCCCCATGTCCCGATGGACTAACCAACGCCTATTACAAAGCCTTCAACAATTCTCTCTCCCCTCACCTTACCGAGATCTTCAATTATGCCTCAGGAAAGGGAGCTTTTCCATCCGAAATAATGATGGCTTCGATCTCGGTCATCCCCAAAATGAAAGGGGATCCTGAAGCCAAAGAGAACTTCCGCCCTATTTCACTAATTAACACAGACATTAAGTTGTATTCTAAGATCATAGCGAATAGGCTAAGTCTGATAATTCCTAAACTGATAAGCAATGATCAGATGGGCTTTACAAAAGGGAGACAACCAGCCGATGCAACAAGGCAAATCATCAATATCATAAAATGGGCTAACTCTTCGAAAACACCCATGGCTCTGTTGTCACTCGATGCCGAGAAAGCAATCGACAGACTTAGTTGGTGTTTTCTCAAGCAGACACTCAAAAAATTCGGGTTCGATGATAATCTGACATCCTCCATCATGGCCCTATATTCAGACCCAAGAGCCAGTGTAATTTGTAACACCCATGTCTCAGAGCCACTTACCATATCAAATGGCACTAGACAAGGCTGCCCCCTCTCCCCCATTCTATTTAATTTAGCTATGGAACCTCTGGCCGAACAGATCAGAAAAAAACCCAAAATAGTAGGATTAAACACCTTAAATCGTCATCATAAGATCAGTCTTTTTGCTGATGATGTTATCCTAACTTTAACCAAACCCGAGATCTCCATCCCTGAGGCTCTCTCAGAAACTAACAAATTCTCATCATTGTCCAATTTTAAAATCAATGAACGCAAGTCTAACATTCTCCTGTTAAACATCAGTAAGGACCAAACCAGATGTATTAAAACTGTAACCTCTCTTAACTGGTGTGACAAGGAATTTGCTTATTTGGGATTCACGGTGAACAGTAACCTCACTGGGTTAGTTAAATCCAACCTTAAAAAACTATCTGAATTAATAAATAAGGATTGCATGATTTTCAGGGATAGATCTCTATCATGGTGGGGAAGGATCCTTACAATAAAGCTTTTTACTTTGCCAAAAATATTATACATTTTAAGGTGTATACCACTCCCTATCCCTTCTATCCATCTTTCTAACTTACAGGCACAGATTAATTCTTTCATTTGGGGCTATAAGAAGCCCAGAACGGCCACTCAAACCTTATTTAAGAAAAGATTGAATGGAGGTATAAGCATCCCTAACATCACAGCCCACTATTATTCTTTGTTACTTAAACAAAGTGCCCATTGGTTAATAGACTCAGATCCCCCGGCTTGGCTTGACTTAGAGTCTACACTTAATAACAATAAGCACCCTAGATCCATAATCTATAATGCCACAGCTAACAACCTTCCAAACTCTGTTGCTCATCCAATCTTTCAAGCTGTTGCACTCGCCTGGTTTAAGATCTCTAAACCAAAGAGAGGATCCCATAAAACGACCATCCTTAAGAAACTCCCCCTAACACTCATTTACTCTATGACTAACCATTCATTATCCCCCATCTGGGCAGATTTAAAAATATCAAACTTAGAACACATTTTTAACGGGACGGAATTTTTATCCTTTCAAACACTAAAAACTACATATAATATCTCCTCATCCCTGTTTCTCGAATACCTTACTCTTAAGGATAATATAAAAATATTTCTCGACAAGAAACTAAACTTCACTGAGTCATCCATAAAAATACTAAATAATTGTGGTCATCGTATTTTCTGGAGTCATGGCTTTGTTTATGATAACTACAACCAAGATACGGCCTTGACAAAAAGCCCTTCAATGCTGAGTTGGGAGAAAGACTTAAACTCTTCCTTCACTGTAGAAGACTGGGAGGATTCTCTCTCTTTATCATATCACTCCGTACTCTCCATGTCATTGCAGGAGACCCATTTTAAGGTTGTATCACGTTGGTACTATACCCCCAATAGACTTGCCCATATTGGGACTACGAACTCGCCTCTATGCTGGAGGGACTGCGGTCAGAAGGGAGACATCCTACATGTTTTCTGGAGTTGCCCAACGGTTGGTACCTTGTGGTCGCAGATCTCCTCCCGCATCATTAGCAAACTTACAGGCAAAACCACAACCCTCACACCTCACTCGGCCCTACTTTCCCTTAATCTAGAGGAATTGGACCCTGCCTTAAAAGATATAGTCATTCATGTTTGTCTTGTGGTAAAAAATTCCATTGCATTCCATTGGAAGAACCGTTTCCTTCCCAAAGCTGATGATATCTTACAGTTGATCGCACAACATAGATCCCATGAGTTGCATTTCGCATTGGCTAATGACCAATTCAGTAACTTCTACAGGAAATGGTCTAAATGGGACCAAACTTTCCCTACTCCTATTACTTGAAAGAATCCTTTATCACTTAGTAATCTCGATATAAGAAAAGCTGTTTTAGTTTTGCCTCTGACATAACTGATCTTGTATCTACTATTTGACATAGGGTTAGATCTGTAATGACACTCATTATACTCATTTGTGTGTTTTTATGTTCTTTATTGCTATTATTCTATTGTACAATCTTGTATTCTACATATTTAGGCGTTGGCAAGATACGTTTGTAAAATGACATCATTAATGCATGTTTTGCATTTTCTGTACATGATGTCAACTTGTCATTTCCCTACTTCCCCTTATCTTTCCTTCTCTTTCCATTCCCATCCCTCCCCCCCCCCGTCTTCCCCTCTCCCCATTGTTTAAAAGAATAAAATCTTTGGAAAAGAAATGCCGTGGTAGATGTGCCTAGGGCAGCCACAGTGGGAAGAGCCAAAAAGGACACCACGATGGTGACAATCAAGAAGTGAAGGCACCCGGGTCTGTGAGCAAGAGAACAGTGAAAAATTCCTGTCAAGAATTGTGCTGGTCGTCAGAAAGGCAGCCAATAAAAGTGGAACCTGTTGAATATAACTCTTGTCTGTCTCGTGTCTGTCGGCGCCAAGAAGTGGGTCACCCCCCATTCCTGTTGGATCAGCACCTTCCCTCACCTATCCTCCACCTTCACCCAATAATATTGCCCCCTTTCTGCTTCCACACATTAATAATGCCCCCTTTGTGCCTCTATACAGTAGTAATGCCCCCCTTTGTGTACAATGTAATATGATAACAGCATATTATGATCGTACTAATAAGGAACTTAAAGCTCTAAGCTGTATTGATAAATACCAGCTCCTCAAAAATGAATTATCACTTTAAAATTAGAAAAGTATATATTTTTGTTTTAAATTGCAATGTAACCTGCCATTCTAACCAGGTATTATTGGATGTAAACCATTAAATTGATAATTGTCCCTGTGTTGATGAATTTAGCAGACTGGTATGATATGTTTCTGTTTATTCGAAAATCTGACATCATTGAACAATCTGTCCATTAAAAATATTCCATTTGTACTTAAATATTGAGCTTTTTCCATCAAAAAGAGTAAATAAAGATGGGATAGTGCTTAATGTCACCCAAGCATTGATGGGTTCATACTTCTTCTAATAGCAAATATAAAAAAAAAAAAATTCCAGAACCATAACTATGAAAGAATGGAAGACTGGTTAGAAAATAAAAGGAAATTGAAATGAACAATATTTTTACACTGAGTGATTTATGGACACCCCACATCTAATTTAACCATTTCCTCCAACTCATTTACGCTGAAATATTGAAAGTAATAGCAAGAGCCCATAAGATTGTGCACATTCCTAATCATGACAATGGAAAGAATATAATATATGGCAGCAGGAGTAACAAAGCTTTGGAAAAGGTACAATGTTACAAAAAAAATATGCAGGAATTACTATTCAGCATAAAATCTGGTAACCTAATTTTCAATGAATGGTTTCTAAATTTTGTCATAATATGCAAAGTAGAATACTCTCTCCAGGGTGGCAATATCAGTAATTATATCAAAGCAAAAGCAATTTTCATTGTTTGGTGAGCTATGAAATTTCCATGCTTCAGAAATCACTTTTCTGCAGACCCATTCTTTCTTTTCAGCTTTATTTAAACCTATTCATATCTGCCCCGGAAAGACAAGGAATGTTAGTCTAATGGATACATTTATACTAGTGCCTGTATGGAAAATGAATAAAAAGGCAATATTAAACCATAAGAATAAGCAGGCAATAAAAAAATTCAAGCACGTACAGTATTATGCAGTCTTTTTTTCCTTCTCTCTTTGTACCATATTGCTAGCCAAATTCTTTTCCTGCCACAGTTTGATGTTTAACTCCTTGAAATACATAGGCTGCACCTGTCAAAAATACTGTTCCTGTCACTTACAGTATGATATATTCAAAATGTAAATACAAAACATAGAAACTGATAATAATAAACTAAACATTTAAGGAGGAGGGCATCTTATAACGAGCTTCTCCACTAAACTTTAGCGTTTTAATAATTCTGATGCATATAGTAGTGTGAGTAAGAATAGCAAAGTGCTGAGGCACACTACTAGAGATGATCCAATTCGAATTATTCTGCCCGAAATTGACTTTGAGTGGAATTTCATGATATCTGCAGGTTCTGGCAAATTTTAACAATTTGTGATTCAAGTTGTAAAAATCACCATATTAATGCCCAGTGCCATTTCACACATTGCCAAAAATTGCATCAGCCAGAGGGCAGCCTCATATGATGCCAGATGCGATGCAAGCCCACAGGATTACTCATAATGCATTTCAGACGTGCATCGCATGGTATATTGCAGTTAATCACAAGTGACTTTCATAGCAATTATAAAAGTGCAGGCAAATTGTAATTTATGCCATGTCACTTGTCTCAGTCACAGCAGGATGATGTTATCTCTGACAGCGACACTGTAAGCTTGATTAGCTCTGCTTAGTCCTCCACTGTAACGCTTAATGTTTTACATAGTAGAATTTAAATTCCAGTAATGTTACCTGTATCTGATCTGTTCCGCCACATAGTCCTTTAATCCACAGCACCCTAGGGCCTAAGCAAGAAATTTCACAAGAACAACTGCTTCAGGTTGGTTCATTGGAAGAGATGGCATGGCCAGATGACCTGGTTAGATTTATTGTAATCTGATTACATGGGTTAGAGGAGATGGAGGAACCAATTACAATGTCTCCTAGTCTTGTTGGCTCTGAGTCATGGAAGTAGGGGCACTGGCAGTGGTAGTGGCACTTTGAGCTAGAGCAAATATCAAGATGGAAAGCAGTTTTAGGGGGAATTTTCTATTTACTGGCAATTGTCAGCCAAGTTAGGAGTGATGATGATGATTGTGTAGTGTTCAAGACCTAGGAACCAGATCACAAAGGGATTATGTCAACAGAGAAGGAGGCTGTTGGCAATATAAAGTGGAAGCAGCATGCAGCTAAATGTTTTTGTGTGTCAAAATCTGCTTCTGCTTTGGAGCAGATGATGCAAGATGTCCTGTCTGTAGAGGAGGCATACCAATGTAGTAAAGCTATGTTTGTGATGTTAGTGGGTCGTGTTTTTGCACAGTTATGGGAGTTCTCTGCCACCAGTTCATTGTTCATTGCCATGAATTATATTTTTGGCAATCTTCAGGCTCTGCAGTAGTAAAATAAGCTGTAAACGTCCAGGATCACATAGGCTAGAAACTACGGCTTCCTATCAGCACATGAAGTAACATCACTTTCTCATTTGGGAAAAGCAAGTGGAGTAGCAATCAGAGCAAGCCTTAAATTGCCAACATAACCCTTCACCTCATACTTGTCTTTATATCAGCTAGGTCTCATTCTCAAGTAGTACCTGGTCGGTGTTTTCATCACCATCATTTTCTACCACTACTACTGCTTGCCATATTCTGAGTACTCCTCCACTTCACCATCACATTACCAGATGTCCATTCCGGATTGTGTGTTTAAAAAATAGACTTTGCCCCCAGTCATCCACTTGTGTGCCAAATAAACTCCCATCTGGTCATATTGTTGGTGGTGCAGTCACTTCTGTAGCATCTAGTGGAGTCAGTTGCCATTCAAGAAATTATGGTGTTCGCTTATCCTCATTGGGCAGTATCCAGCCTTCATAATTTATTCTTTGTGTTCTTACATGCAAAAGAATGTGGGTCAATCTCTCAACTTATCTTTGAGCTCCAATATGCAATGCACTGTAGACAAATGCAGCAGCAAGTATAGGTATAGACAATACTTGAGACTCTCAGCTAACTGGGTGGATATTTTGAGTGGCAATGATGCACTACCGCCACCTGGACAGGAACTGAAGCCTCCATTACTGACAAATACATAATTTCCCACCACTATCTACTCCTACAACTTCCTCTGCATCCTCCTCAGACATGACCCCATCATCAACAGAAACATGGCACATTGTTGATTCCAAATGCTGCCTTCATTCATTTAGTTTATGCAAGGTCAAGTGTAGCCATGCAATTTTACAGCTTGAAAGCATGAGGGACAAAAGCCATGTAGTGTACAATATGCTGCTGTGCTTTAAAAAGTAAATATCAAGTATCATGCCTCCCTGACAACTGAAAGTGATTATTATCCTGAGTTACAATACCTGGAGCATTCATGGGCAAAGTAACTCATGCTCCCTGCATAGCAAGTATCATGATGGAAGGTGTGGAGGCAATATTATCACTCTAAATTTCTTAAAGAAATATTATATATATAGGAAGGAGAGAAGTCCGGCTTTCAGGATCGCGCTGTTCCAGTCCAAAGTTCACAAGGAGTTAATCCAAGGACCAAGCAGTGATTATAACTTTCTTTTTATTCCAAAAACTCAAGAAATATTGTTACTTGAGGAAGGTGGTGACTTTGGCCGGGAAAATGTCTGCTCATTTCAACCATTGTTACATAATAAAGCAAAACAGAATGGTCAGCCAGAGGGCTGTTTGATATGTGACATATCAATCTCCTGCAGTTTGACACAGCAGATGGAGCATATGTATAAGCAGTGTAAAGCAGCATTGGACTATGCTACAGCTAAAGTAGACAAAGGGTTATTTTGAGATCTGCCATTGCATGTTGTCGAAAACTGAAGCCCTTTGAAGAATCTACTCAATTTGTTAGTAGGGACAACTGTAGAATCAACAATGTTACCACCTCATATTTATCTTGACAAAACACTCCACACAATGTAATAGGGGATGGAGGAAGAACATCAACTGACCCAGAAGGTCAATGTTAAATGCAGCACTATGTGTAAGAGAGTAGGGAGGAGGAAGAAAAAGAGGAGCAATAGTATAATGATGTAGAGGGATTCATAACCTTAACCCAAGTGTGTGGAATGCCTGATTGTTAGGGAATTCCCACATGCATTCAGCCTGTCTACAAGTCGCAAATCATGCAGATAAGATGACGAAAACTAAATCTCTGAGCACGCCCAAATACTCGGAGGACACCCGAGCATGCTCGGGAAAACCCAAGCAACGAGTATACTTACTCATCCCTAGTGATTATATCTGCTACAGCACCAGATAGAGAAGGTATTCAGTGTGGCTTGTGGCTTGGTCATGCTAAAACAGATTAAATTGTTCTCCACAAGTGCAGAAAACCTAACATTTGTCAAAATGAATCTATCATAGATATGTGCTGACTGTCATTCACCAATGACTGGTACCAATGATTTTATCAGTCATATCAACTGACCACATGCTTGTCCCTTTGTATTATACTGTTCTGCTTTTGCCAGTGCTAATGGACCACAGCCAGCTGGGCATCTACTCCCTGTCCATTATATTATGTACACTGTCCAGTGCTGCCAGTGCTAACTCTACACTGCTACACATCTCCTTGCCTGCCCTGTCATATTTTTATTTCATGCTGGATCAGCTGCTGCTACTGCCAAATCTGTTACACAGTCATGCCAGCCACACATCTCCTGCCTGTGAAAGGTGTTTTTTAATGCTATACAGTAATGCTGCTAATTGGGCTGCCAGTCCCGACCCTACACTGCCAGATATATTCTTGCCTGTATTGTCATATCTTTATACCATGTGGCTTCTGCTGTTGCCCCTTCTGATAGGCAGCCATACTAGCAACAAATGGCTTGTCTGCATCCTGTGTTTTATAGTGGTAAACTATACTGCTGCAATTTTACAGTTGTGGCCAAAAGTATGGACACCCCTGCAATTCTGTCAGAAAATACTCAGTTTCTTCCTGAAAATGATTGCAAACACAAATTCTTTGGTATTATTATCTTCATTTAATTTGTCTTAAATGAAAAAACACAAAAGAGAATGAAGCAAAAAGCAAAACATTGATCATTTCACACAAAACTCCAAAAATGGGCCAGACAAAAGTGTTGGCACCCTCAGCCTAATAATTGGTTGCACAACCTTTAGCCAAAATAACTGCGACCAACCGCTTCTGGTAACCATCAATGAGTTTCTTACAATGCTCTGCTGGAATTTTAGACCATTCTTCTTTGGCAAACTGCTCCAGGTCCCTGATATTTGAAGGGTGCCTTCTCCAAACTGCCATTTTTAGATCTCTCCACAGGTGTTCTATGGGATTCAGGTCTGGACTCATTGCTGGCCACCTTAGAAGTCTCCAGTGCTTTCTCTCAAACCATTTTCTAGTGCTTTTTGAAGTGTGTTTTGGGTCATTGTCCTGCTGGAAGACCCATGACTAGTGTTGAGCATTCCGATACCGCAAGTATCGGGTATCGGCCGATATTAGCGGTATCGGAATTCCGATACTTAATTCCGATACTTTTTTCATATCGGATTCCGGGATCGGAATCGGAATAGGAAGTTCCCATCATGCTATGAGCCTGCTTGCTTTGATTAAGCCAATGGGAATCCTCCGAAGTGTGGGCACATCCTGTTAGGCATGTAGGCATGTTAACTATTGGCATGGCTGTGATTGGCTGCCGAAATGATGTCATGATGCACTATAAAAGCCACCGCAGCCGCCATTTCTGGTCACTCTGCTGTGAATTCAGTTAGGGACAGGCTGCTGTAGAAGACTGTGAGGGACAGTTAGAAATAGCGATTCCACCAAACATCTAGTGCTTTACCCAGGCTACATAAACCACCACTGTAGCGTTCTTTGCCCTAGCAGCAGTGTTCACAGCTGTCTGCAAGGGCTGTGTGAGTGCAGCTCACGCTGTGGAGTGGGTCCTGCAGCCACGTCAGGCTGTAGGCCACCCAGTGTGATCACTGCTGCCTCATACATCTTTTATTTTTTGAGCTGCATTTTTTAAATAATTTCAATCTAGTGTGCTTCCATCCGTATCCATATACGTTGGTTGCAAACACTAGTAGTAGACAGCGGAGCCTTTCTGCAGCCTTTCAGTGCTAGTGTCCACTTTGCTGCACTGTTCACGGCTGTCTGAGAGGTCTCTGACTGTGTGTGAGTGCAGCTCACGCTGAGTAGTGTGTCCTGCAGCTACGTCTGGCTGTAGGACGCTCAGCGTGCGTCACTGCCTCACACATATTTTTATTTGAGTGCAGCTCATTTTTTCTTCTATTAGTGTGCATCCATCCGTCTCCATCTACGGTGGTTGCAAACACTATATAGGAGTACACAGCGGAGCCTTTCTGCAGCCTGTCAGTGCCAGTGCCCACTTAGCTGCACTGTTGACGGCTGTCTGAGAGGTCTCTGACTGTGTGTGAGTGCAGCTCACGCTGAGTAGAGTGTCCTGCAGCTACGTCTGGTTGTAGGACGCTCAACGTGCGTCACTGCCTCACACATATTTGTCTTTGAGTGCAGCTCATTTTTTCTTCTCCTATTAGTGTGCATCCATCCGTATCCATCAACATTGGTTGGTTGCAAACACTATATAGGAGTAGATAGAGGAGCCTTTTTTTCTGGCTTGTGCCCTGCCGGCGCAGCCAGATTAGTATTACCCAATTTTTTGGGAGCCTCATCTTTTGCATTGTAGGTTACCTGCCTGCATTGTAATAGCTCCAAAAAGTTGGTGATACTATCAGTTTCAATTCTTTGTTCTCATACTTTGAGTTTGTTTCAAACAAAGAAACCACATAAAAAGTTCACCAAACACTACATTTTGAAATTGTGTAGGCCACATCAGCTCCTATTAAAGTCTAGTCCACACACACACACTTCATAAAATTAGTGTTTCTTGTACCTGTAACCAGCTGTTCAGGAATAAGCACACTAAGGCCCCCCTTTGTACTTTTTTGCCTATCTTAAGCAGTCTTGCAAGATGAAGAAGGCAGGGAGTAAGGCGCGGGGGCGTGGGCGTGGAGTTTCAGCAGGGAGAGGACGTGGGGATTCTGCAGGGAGAGGACGTGGGGATTCTACAGGTAGAGGACGTGGGGATTCTGGGCCTGCTGCGGGCACCAGTGGATCAGCATCCCCCAGTTTTAGCAGGCAACAGTCCTTTATGCGCAGCTTTGTAGGACCTCAACGTACCCCACTGCTGCGGGAGGAACAAATTGAAGCCGTTGTCGGATGGATGGCAGCTAACGCATCGACTTCAATTACTTCCGCATCCTCTCAGGGTCAGAGCACCGAAGAGCAACCATCTGTCTCTTCACCACCTGCCAAAGTGCCCAGGCAGTCAGAGAGACATGGACAGGAGCCATCACAGTCTCTACTTCTGTTCTCGGAATCTGTTGGCTTGGAAAGAGGGGGCCAGCCAAGCAGCATTCCTGAATGTGAAGAAGAGGGAGTATGCAGTGATGCGCAACTTCTTTGTCCCTCTGAATCTGAAGAGGCGAGTGGGCCAGTGCCTATGGTCAGCACACCTCAGTACGCATCAGATGATGACGAGACTCAGTTGCCACTTTCTGGTGCGTACGGTGCTGGCGAGACAACCCCGGAGAAGCAGCTGTTTGAAGAGGGGAGGGAAGATGATGAGGTCCTTGACCCATCATGGTGTGAGCAACAGGAAGGTGGTGGTAGCAGCTCTGAGGAAGAGATTCCCCTACCGGCCAAAACAGGAGGCAGAGGGAGGGGGAAGACTTGGTTGCCTGTACCCTCCACTTCGGCACCCGTTAGGAGCATTCCTCCTTCCAAAGGCAAACCGGGCGCTCACAAGAGTTGCAGTGCGTGGTCCTTTTTTGACACAGTTGCAGATTACATTTGCTTGGTCAAATGTAAGCTGTGTCATCAGAGAGTCAAAAGAGGGAGAAATGTCAGCAACCTCAATACCACAAATATGTGGAAACATGTGCGCACCAAGCACGAGTTGGAGTTGCAGAGACACCCTGAAGACGTAGGCCAACGTACAGCACCACCTACCACCTCTTCAGTTCGTGTTGGGCCCTCTTCCTCCAGCTCACACACTGCTGGTTCGGCTTCCTCACAGGATCGCCAAGGAAGAACCTCTGCCACTGTTGTCCGGAGACCCTGTCAGATTCCACCCATAACAGCACGTTCCCATCCATCACAGCCATCGGTAGCACAGGCATGGGATAAAAGGCGCCCTTACTCGGCAAACCATCCCCGAGCACAGTCTCTGAATGCTGGCATTGCCAAACTTCTGGCAGTTGAAATGCTGTCATTCAGGCTGGTGGACACTGACACCTTCCGGGACTTAATGGCATTGGCAGTCCCCCAATACAACGTGCCCAGCCGCTTTTATTTCAGCAGGCGAGCCGTCCCTGCCCTGCAGAAACATGTTGAGGGCAAAATAAAACATGCGCTACTAAACGCCGTTAGTAGCAAGGTCCACCTGACCACCGATGCGTGGACCAGTAACCATGGACAGGGACGATACCTTTCCCTCACTGCCCACTGGGTCAATGTTGTGGAGCCGGGTACGGATCTGGAGAGTGGCGCTGTACGTGTTCTTCCAACGCCACGGATTGCAGGACTCCAGTCTGTACACATAGACTCCTCCTCCTACTCAAGTTCCTCAGAAACAGCAGAGCAGGAGCCTGTTACGACCGATATGAGCACAGCCGTGGCCAAACGTCAACAGGCTGTACTCAAATTAATTTCTTTGGGGAATCGAAGCCACACAGCGCAGGAGCTCTGGAATGCTATCAAGCTGGAGAGCGATGTGTGGTTTGGGCCAGCGAATCTCCAGCCGGGCTTGGTAGTGTGTGACAATGGCCGAAATCTGGTGGCAGCTCTTGGCCTAGGCAACCTCACACACATCCCATGTCTGGCACATGTTCTTAACTTGGTCGTGCAGAGCTTTCTGAGGGACTATCCGGATCTTGATGCACTGTTACACAAGGTCCGCATAGAGTGCGCTCACTTGCGACGTTCCAGCACGGCAAGATCGCGCCTCGCTGCTCTGCAGCGACGATTTGGCCTTCCGGAACATCGCATCATATGTGACCTACCCACCCGGTGGAATTCAACGTTACATATGTTGGAGCGGTTGTGTGAGCAGCAGGCAGCAGTCATGGAGTACCAGCTGCATCAGGCGCAAACAAGTCGCACTGTGCGCCGTTCACACTTCAGCACCATTGAGTGGGCCTCTATGAAGGACATCTGCCTCGTTTTGCGTGCCTTCGATGAATCCACGCGGATGGCGAGTGCAGATGATGCACTAGTCAGCATGACTGTCCCCCTTATCTGCCTGCTTCAACAAACACTGCAAGCACTAAGGGATGAGGTTTCAGAAGAGGTGGAGGATGAGGAGTCCCAAATGCCATCTGCTTCTGGACAGTCTGCGCTACGTGTTTCCTCACAAAGGCCTAGGCAGGGGACACTTTGTGAGGAGGATGAGGAGGAGTCGATGGAGGAGGAAGACATCTCTCCAGAGGAGGGAGGTACACAAACCTCTACTCAGTATGTACAGCAAGGGTGGGGTGATGCAGAGCAGGTCGAGGTCACGCCTCAAACAGGGGACAGCGGTTCTTTGGCAGTTGGGAGTCTGCAGCACATGGTTGATTTCATGCTGCAGTGCCTGAGAAACGACCGCCGCATCGCCCACATTCTCGTCTCGGCTGATTATTGGGTGTACACCCTCCTAGATCCTCGCTACCGGGACAGCGTACAAAGGCTCATACCAACGTTGAACCGGGAGCGTAAAATGCGGGAGTACGAAGAGTCACTGGTGCAGTCCATAATGTTTTCCATTCCACCCGACAGCATTGTTGCTAGTGCTTTACAAAGCAGCTCTGTGCGTCGAGGCAGTGGAGGAAACTCTGCACAAAGAGGGAGCAGAGGCAGTGCCGCAGCACAAGGCAAGACCACTATGGCCCAAATGTGGCAAAGTTTTGTGTGTCCACCACAATTGTCTACACCATCAGCGACGCCTCGAGTCAGCAGGAGGCAACGCTTCCGTCAGATGGTGTCAGACTACATGTCTTGCCCTGTCGCTGTACTCCAAGATGGCTCTTCCCCCTTCAAGTTTTGGGTCTCTAAGCTGGATACATGGCCAGAGCTTAGCCAGTATGCATTGGAGGTGCTGGCTTGCCCTGCTGCCAGTGTATTATCGGAACGTGTCTTTAGTGCCGCAGGTGGTGTACTAACAGACCGTCGCACGCGACTATCTTCCGATAATGTTGACCGGCTGACTTTTCTGAAAATGAACAAGGCCTGGATCTCAAAAGACTTTGCCATTCCTCTTACAGACTAAATTAGTGGTTGGCAACTGTATCCAGGTCTGCTGGTGTGTTCATTTTTCTACCACCTGAACTATAATCCCTGTGCTTCAACACAGCCAGTTGTCGCTCAGATGTGTCGTCTGCACAGAGAAACACACTAGCTCCTGTGTTACTGGGGTTCAGTAATGCCAGCTGATCCCCTGCTGTGTGGACGGCAGAGTCACCAGCTCCATCAACATTCAAACCACTACTGATTTTTAACCGTGCCCAACTTAGGTCTCTGGCTCCACTGTCTCTACTATTTCCCCTGACCTCCAACCCCGCCATCTACATCTCTGAAGTGGCGTCAGCACAATCTACACTTGTTCCTGTGTTCCTGTGGCTCAGTCCCATCAGTTTATCCCCTGATGTGTGTCCGGCAAGGTCTCCTGCTCTGTCCACATTCCCATAACCAGTAGTGGGAATGAGGACAGAGCTGGCGAACTTGCCGGACAAACATCAGGGGATCAACTGATGGGACTGAGCACCAGTAACACAGGAACAAGTGTAGATTGTGCTGACGCCACTTCAGAGATGTAGCTGGCGGGGTTGGAGGCCAGGGTAAATAGTAGAGACAGTGGAGCCAGAGGCCTAAGTGGAGCATGGTTAGAATCAGTAGTAGTCCACAACCTCCATAAAAACCGATGCCCATTGGCCTCTGCATGCGGCATGCGTAATCCTGGGCTCCAACAGCGTCAGTTGGTGTTCAGAAGTGTCGTCTCCACAGAGCCAAACACATTCGTTCAAGTGTTAGTGGGGTTCAGCACTGTCAGCTGTTCCCCTGCTGTGGAGATGGCAAGTCTCCTGCTGCATTCACCTGCCAAAATCCAGTAGGCCCCAGCCTGCTCCTCGCCTAATCCTGGGCTCCAACAGCATCAGTTGGTGTTCAGAAGTGTCGTCTCCACAAAGCCAAACACATTCGTTCAAGTGTTAGTGGGGTTCAGCACTGTCAGCTGATCCCCTGCTGTGGAGATGGCAAGTCTCCTGCTGCATTCACCTGCCAAAATCCAGTAGGCCCCAGCCTGCTCCTCGCCTAATCCTGGGCTCCAACAGCGTCAGTTGGTGTTCAGAAGTGTCGTCTCCACAGAGCCAAACACATTCGTTCAAGTGTTAGTGGGGTTCAGCACTGTCAGCTGTTCCCCTGCTGTGGAGATGGCAAGTCTCCTGCTGCCTTCACCTGCCAAAATCCAGTAGGCCCCAGCCTGCTCCTCGCCTAATCCTGGGCTCCAACAGCGTCAGTTGGTGTTCAGAAGTGTCGTCTCCACAGAGCCAAACACATTCGTTCAAGTGTTAGTGGGGTTCAGCACTGTCAGCTGTTCCCCTGCTGTGGAGATGGCAAGTCTCCTGCTGCCTTCACCTGCCAAAATCCAGTAGGCCCCAGCCTGCTCCTCGCCTAATCCTGGGCTCCAACAGCGTCAGTTGGTGTTCAGAAGTGTCGTCTCCACAGAGCCAAACACATTCGTTCAAGTGTTAGTGGGGTTCAGCACTGTCAGCTGTTCCCCTGCTGTGGAGATGGCAAGTCTCCTGCTGCATTCACCTGCCAAAATCCAGTAGGCCCCAGCCTGCTCCTCGCCTAATCCTGGGCTCCAACAGCGTCAGTTGGTGTTCAGAAGTGTCGTCTCCACAAAGCCAAACACATTCGTTCAAGTGTTAGTGGGGTTCAGCACTGTCAGCTGATCCCCTGCTGTGGAGATGGCAAGTCTCCTGCTGCATTCACCTGCCAAAATCCAGTAGGCCCCAGCCTGCTCCTCGCCTAATCCTGGGCTCCAACAGCGTCAGTTGGTGTTCAGAAGTGTCGTCTCCACAGAGCCAAACACATTCGTTCAAGTGTTAGTGGGGTTCAGCACTGTCAGCTGTTCCCCTGCTGTGGAGATGGCAAGTCTCCTGCTGCCTTCACCTGCCAAAATCCAGTAGGCCCCAGCCTGCTCCTCGCCTAATCCTGGGCTCCAACAGCGTCAGTTGGTGTTCAGAAGTGTCGTCTCCACAGAGCCAAACACATTCGTTCAAGTGTTAGTGGGGTTCAGCACTGTCAGCTGTTCCCCTGCTGTGGAGATGGCAAGTCTCCTGCTGCCTTCACCTGCCAAAATCCAGTAGGCCCCAGCCTGCTCCTCGCCTAATCCTGGGCTCCAACAGCGTCAGTTGGTGTTCAGAAGTGTCGTCTCCACAGAGCCAAACACATTCGTTCAAGTGTTAGTGGGGTTCAGCACTGTCAGCTGTTCCCCTGCTGTGGAGATGGCAAGTCTCCTGCTGCCTTCACCT
This sequence comes from Dendrobates tinctorius, assembly GCF_039654945.1. Classification (NCBI taxonomy): domain Eukaryota; kingdom Metazoa; phylum Chordata; class Amphibia; order Anura; family Dendrobatidae; genus Dendrobates; species Dendrobates tinctorius. Next base: position 16,415,021 of record NW_027361697.1, read on the forward strand.
GCCAAAATCCAGTAGGCCCCAGCCTGCTCCTCGCCTAATCCTGGGCTCCAACAGCGTCAGTTGGTGTTCAGAAGTGTCGTCTCCACAGAGCCAAACACATTCGTTCAAGTGTTAGTGGGGTTCAGCACTGTCAGCTGTTCCCCTGCTGTGGAGATGGCAAGTCTCCTGCTGCATTCACCTGCCAAAATCCAGAAGGCCCCAGCCTGCTCCTCGCCTAATCCTGGCCTCCAACAGCGTCAGTTGGTGTTCAGAAGTGTCGTCTCCACAGAGCCAAACACATTCATTCAAGTGTTAGTGGGGTTCAGCACTGCCAGCTGTTCCCCTGCTGTGGAGATGGCAGTCTCTCCTGCTGTCTCCGCATTACAAAGACAGTAGGCCTCTGCCTACACCCTCCTATTTCCTGGGCTTCAACACAGCCAGTTGTAGCTCGGAAGTGCCGTCCACACGGAAAGAGACACTTGCTCCCGTGTCTCAGTGGGGTTCAGTAACGTCAGCTGATCCCCTGCTTTGTGGATGGCAGTCTCTCCTGCTGTCACCTCATTCAAAATACAGTAGGCCTCTGCCTACACCCTCCTATTTCCTGGGCTTCAACACAGCCAGTTGTAGCTCGGAAGTGCCGTCCACACGGAAAGAGATACTTGCTCCCGTGTCTCAGTGGGGTTCAGTAACGTCAGCTGATCCCCTGCTGTGTGGATGGCAGTCTCTCCTGCTGTCACCTCATTCAAAATACAGTAGGCCTCTGCCTACACCCTCCTATTTCCTGGGCTTCAACACAGCCAGTTGTAGTTCGGAAGTGCCGTCCACACGGAAAGAGACACTTGCTCCCGTGTCTCAGTGGGGTTCAGTAATGTCAGCTGATCCCCTGCTGTGTGGATGGCAGTCTCTCCTGCTGTCACCTCATTCAAAATACAGTAGGCCTCTGCCTACACCCTCCTATTTCCTGGGCTTCAACACAGCCAGTTGTAGTTCGGAAGTGCCGTCCACACGGAAAGAGACACTTGCTCCCGTGTCTCAGTGGGGTTCAGTAACGTCAGCTGATCCCCTGCTGTGTGGATGGCAGTCTCTCCTGCTGTCACCTCATTCAAAATACAGTAGGCCTCTGCCTACACCCTCCTATTTCCTGGGCTTCAACACAGCCAGTTGTAGTTCGGAAGTGCCGTCCACACGGAAAGAGACACTTGCTCCCGTGTCTCAGTGGGGTTCAGTAACGTCAGCTGATCCCCTGCTGTGTGGATAGCAGTCTCTCCTGCTGTCACCTCATTCAAAATACAGTAGGCCTCTGCCTACACCATCCTATTTCCTGGGCTTCAACACAGCCAGTTGTAGTTCGGAAGTGCCGTCCACACGGAAAGAGACACTTGCTCCCGTGTCTCAGTGGGGTTCAGTAACGTCAGCTGATCCCCTGCTGTGTGGATGGCAGTCTCTCCTGCTGTCACCTCTTTCAAAATACAGTAGGCCTCTGCCTACACCCTCCTATTTCCTGGGCTTCAACACAGCCAGTTGTAGTTCGGAAGTGCCGTCCACACGGAAAGAGACACTTGCTCCCGTGTCTCAGTGGGGTTCAGTAACGTCAGCTGATCCCCTGCTGTGTGGATGGCAGTCGCTCCTGCTGTCACCTCATTCAAAATACAGTAGGCCTCTGCCTACACCCTCCTATTTCCTGGGCTTCAACACAGCCAGTTGTAGTTCGGAAGTGCCGTCCACACGGAAAGAGACACTTGCTCCCGTGTCTCAGTGGGGTTCAGTAACGTCAGCTGATCCCCTGCTGTGTGGATGGCAGTCTCTCCTGCTGTCACCTCATTCAAAATACAGTAGGCCTCTGCCTACACCCTCCTATTTCCTGGGCTTCAACACAGCCAGTTGTAGTTCGGAAGTGCCGTCCACACGGAAAGAGACACTTGCTCCCGTGTCTCAGTGGGGTTCAGTAACGTCAGCTGATCCCCTGCTGTGTGGATGGCAGTCTCTCCTGCTGTCACCTCATTCAAAATACAGTAGGCCTCTGCCTACACCATCCTATTTCCTGGGCTTCAACACAGCCAGTTGTAGTTCGGAAGTGCCGTCCACACGGAAAGAGACACTTGCTCCCGTGTCTCAGTGGGGTTCAGTAACGTCAGCTGATCCCCTGCTGTGTGGATGGCAGTCTCTCCTGCTGTCACCTCATTCAAAATACAGTAGGCCTCTGCCTACACCATCCTATTTCCTGGGCTTCAACACAGCCAGTTGTAGTTCGGAAGTGCCGTCCACACGGAAAGAGACACTTGCTCCCGTGTCTCAGTGGGGTTCAGTAACGTCAGCTGATCCCCTGCTGTGTGGATGGCAGTCTCTCCTGCTGTCACCTCTTTCAAAATACAGTAGGCCTCTGCCTACACCCTCCTATTTCCTGGGCTTCAACACAGCCAGTTGTAGTTCGGAAGTGCCGTCCACACGGAAAGAGACACTTGCTCCCGTGTCTCAGTGGGGTTCAGTAACGTCAGCTGATCCCCTGCTGTGTGGATGGCAGTCTCTCCTGCTGTCACCTCATTCAAAATACAGTAGGCCTCTGCCTACACCCTCCTATTTCCTGGGCTTCAACACAGCCAGTTGTAGTTCGGAAGTGCCGTCCACACGGAAAGAGACACTTGCTCCCGTGTCTCAGTGGGGTTCAGTAACGTCAGCTGATCCCCTGCTTTGTGGATGGCAGTCTCTCCTGCTGTCACCTCATTCAAAATACAGTAGGCCTCTGCCTACACCCTCCTATTTCCTGGGCTTCAACACAGCCAGTTGTAGTTCGGAAGTGCCGTCCACACGGAAAGAGACACTTGCTCCCGTGTCTCAGTGGGGTTCAGTAACTTCAGCTGATCCCCTGCTTTGTGGATGGCAGTCTCTCCTGCTGTCACCTCATTCAAAATACAGTAGGCCTCTGCCTACACCCTCCTATTTCCTGGGCTTCAACACAGCCAGTTGTAGTTCGGAAGTGCCGTCCACACGGAAAGAGACACTTGCTCCCGTGTCTCAGTGGGGTTCAGTAACGTCAGCTGATCCCCTGCTGTGTAGATGGCAAAGTCTCCTGCTGCCTACACAGTCATACCACTACTGATTTTTAACCGTGCTCCAATTAGGCCTGTGGCTCCACTGTCTCTCGTATTTCCCCTGTCCTCCAACCCCGCCAGTTACAGCTCCGAAGTGGCGTCTGCACAATCCACACTTGTTCCTGTGTTACAGGTGTTCAGTCCGGTCAGTTAATCCCCTGATGTGTGTCCGGCAATGTCGCCTGCTCTGTCCACATTCCCATTATGGGAATTATGGGAATGTGGACAGAGCAGGCGACATTGCCGGACACACATCAGGGGATTAACTGACCGGACTGAACACCTGTAACACAGGAACAAGTGTGGATTGTGCAGACGCCACTTCGGAGCTGTAACTGGCGGGGTTGGAGGACAGGGGAAATACGAAAATCAGTGAAGCCACAGGCCTAAGTGGAGCTTGGTTCAAATTAGTAGTCTACAACCGATCTTAAAATTTCTTCAATGCAGCCTCAGCCTGCTCCGTGCTTGTCCCTGGGCTTCAACACAGCCAGTTGTTGCTCGGAAGTGCCGTCTTCACAGAGTAAAACACTAGCTCCTGTGTTTGTGGGGTTCAGTAACGTCAGCTGTTCCCCTGCTGTTTTGATGGCAATCTGTCCTGCTGCCTCCCAATTGACAGCACATCAGGCCTCAGCCTGCTAAGTGCTTGTCCTGGGCTCCAACATCGCCAGTTGCTGCTCATAACTGACTTTGGCACGGGTACTCCCTCCTGCCCAGCTTGGTTCCAGGCCTGCCTGCTGTTTCCGGGAAGTGTCAATGTCAGTTTGCCACCCCAAGTTGCCATGTCGTGTTGCGGTTGGGTTAGCCGAGGCTAGGGTGCCAGCAGTTTAGGTGCTTCCTATGTGGACTGCGGGTTCTGGTAAGAAAGGCTTGTTCCATAGTGCCAGTAGGACAAGCACCCCCTGTAGGACTGTGTGATTCGGTAACTGCGGCCAGCTTGCGGCATGCCAACTTTGCTTTTCAGGGGTAACTTCTGATACCCCTCCGTGTTCCAGCACCGTCAGCTGGTTCTCGTCAGTGCCTTTGGCCTAGGTGCCTCCATCTCGGTATCCGAGTTCCGGCAACGTCTGCTGGTCCTTGGTAGTGCTTTGTAGCACAGGTACCTCCTGCTTAGTAACCGGGTTCCAGCACCGTCAGCTGGTCCTCGGTTGTGCCATTGGCTCTTATTCCTTCTGCTGCCCCTCCGGGTGCCAGCACTGTCAGCTGGTCCTCGCTATTTCCATTTGCTCTTGCAGCTTATGCTACCCCTCCGGGTTCCTGCACCGTCAGCTGGTTCTCGGCAGAGCCTTTGGCCTAGGTGCCTCCATCTCGGTATCCGAGTTCCGGCAACGTCTGCTGGTCCTTGGTAGTGCTTTGTAGCACAGGTACCTCCTGCTTAGTAACCGGGTTCCAGCACCGTCAGCTGGTCCTTGGTTGTGCCATTGGCTCTTATTCCTTCTGCTGCCCCTCCGGGTGCCAGCACTGTCAGCTGGTCCTCGCTATTTCCATTTGCTCTTGCAGCTTATGCTACCCCTCCGGGTTCCAGCACCGTCAGCTGGTTCTCGTCAGAGCCTTTGGCCTAGGTGCCTCCATCTCGGTATCCGAGTTCCGGCAACGTCTGCTGGTCCTTGGTAGTGCTTTGTAGCACAGGTACCTCCTGCTTAGTAACCGGGTTCCAGCACCGTCAGCTGGTCCTTGGTTGTGCCATTGGCTCTTATTCCTTCTGCTGCCCCTCCGGGTGCCAGCACTGTCAGCTGGTCCTCGCTATTTCCATTTGCTCTTGCAGCTTATGCTACCCCTCCGGGTTCCAGCACCGTCAGCTGGTTCTCGTCAGAGCCTTTGGCCTAGGTGCCTCCATCTCGGTATCCGAGTTCCGGCAACGTCTGCTGGTCCTTGGTAGTGCTTTGTAGCACAGGTACCTCCTGCTTAGTAACCGGGTTCCAGCACCGTCAGCTGGTCCTCGGTAGTGCCATTGGCTCTTGTTCCTTCTGCTGCCCCTCCCGGTGCCAGTACCGTCAGCTGGTTCAAGAGGACAAAGAACAGGAAGACAACCACCAAGATGCAGAACAACAAGAGAGAGAAGACCAAGAAGCATAAAAAAAACAAAGCAGAAGAACATTAAGCATAAGACTAATACTCTGAGCAAATGATATTATCTTATTTATAAGCAGAAGAAGACTAAGCAGTGTATGGGGGTGAGTCCGTTCCTCCTCGTGGTGCCCCTGGAAAAGGCCTGCTGCTGCAGGCCAAACTGAACGCGGACAAATCCTGTTGTAAATCTTTTGTGACAGGCAGAACGGAAGGTGTAAACTTCTAACTTTTCCAGATAACAACTACAGGAATGCCTGACACAAACAAGAATATGATGAAGAAGAATAGGAAGAAGATGAAGAAGTTGAATATGTAGAATAATAATTGTTGAATAAGAAGAATATGAAGAATGTAAGAAAAGGAAGAAGAAGAAGAAGAATGTAAAAAAAGGAAGTAGAGGAATTTAAAAAAGGAAGAAGAAGAAGAATGTAAAAAAAGGAATAAGAAGAAGAATGTAAAAAAAGGAAGAAGAAGAATGTAAAAAAAGGAAGTAGAAGAATGTAAAAAAAGGAGGAAGAAGAAGAAGAAGAATGTAAAAAAAGGAATAAGAAGAAGAAGAAGGTAAAAAAAAGGAAGAAGAATAAGAAAGAAGAAGAAAGAAGAAGAAGACATACATGTCTGGCAAAATATAAATGAGGCTAACATAGTCAATATCTTTGTAACTCCTAACATCTTTAAAAAAAAAGTTTAATTCCTGCTATTCCATTTGATTGGGCTAAACCTCTATGGCTTTAATGTCTCCTCCACCTCCCACAATACATTCTACATTATTCTTAGTTGTTTTTCTTCATGTAGAATTAACCTACAAGGAAAGAAAGGTTTTTTTTTAATTCCGATATTTTGGCCCCATTGACTTGCATTGGTTCCCGGTATCGGAATCGGCGATACCGATACTTTTTTTTAAGATCGGCCGATCCATTCCGATCCGATATTTTCAAGTATCGGCTGGTATCGCTCAACTCTACCCATGACGTCTGAGGGAGACCCAGCTTTCTCACACTGGGTCCTACATTATGCTGCAAAATTTGTTGGTAGTCTTCAGACTTCATAATGCCATGCACACGGTCAAGCAGTCCAGTGCCAGAGGCAGCAAAGCAACCCCAAAACATCAGGGAACCTCCGCCATGTTTGACTGTAGGGACAGTGTTCTTTTCTTTGAATGCCTCTTTTTTTCTCCTGTAAACTGTATGTTGATGCCTTTGCCCAAAAAGCTCTACTTTTTTGTCTCATCTGACCAGAGAACATTCTTCCAAAACGTTTTAGGCTTTTTCAGGTAAGTTTTGGCAAACTCCAGCCTGGCTTTTTTATGTCTCGGGTTAAGAAGTGGGGTCTTCCTGGGTCTCAGTTTCAGGCGCTCCCTCAAAACACATTTGTTCAGAGCGGCCAATCATATTCACTAATCAAAATCATTCTATGTGTAAGTGTGCATGTGTAGCCCATTCACTATCTCCATCCATCCCTCACTCCCTCAAGATGGCTGGACCATCATTGTAAATACACACCAGTACTTTGTATCTCCCCCACCTCATTGTAGATTGCAAGCTCTCACGAGCATTGTCATCTTATTTTGCTTTAACTATTGTATTGTTAACGTAACTTATGACTTGTGTTTTGAAACTGTTAAACTGTAAATCGCTGCGGAATATGTTGGCACTATATAAATAAAGATTATTATTATTATTTCCTTGATTGCTCTGTGATATTCTATAATGTTCAATTGCTTGCGCTACCACTGCCACTAGATGCACGCAAATTAAAATAAATAATAGTAATAAAAACAGGGTATTTTGCAGAGTACACCCACACACAGGCTTTTTTCAGAGTATTCCCACAGAGACACGTACACACACAGGTTTTTTGGCACAGTATTCTTAAAGACATGGTTACAGTAAATTTTTTATACATGTTACTCCCACAGACAACTTGTACAGACACATCAATAGCGTATAATTATTTTTTAGGCCCATCCACAACTTGTACAGACACAATAGTAGAGTTTAAATGTTATTTTAGGCATGGTCACAACTTGTACAGACACAGTGGTAGATTTAAAACATACTTAAAAACATTTTCTATGTCCAGCCACAACTTGTACAGATAAAATTATTTTTTAGACCTGGCCACAACTTGTACAGACACAGTGGTAGAGTAAAATTATTTTTTAGGTCCACAAATGGCATAGACACAGCAGCAGAGAATAATTATTTTTAGGCACACTATTCATACACACGCAGCTTCAGAGTATAATTATTTTTAGGCACACCACTCGTACAGACACAGCGGTAGAGTAAAATTAATTTTTAGGCCCACAAATGGTGCAGACAAAATGGCCGAGTACAATTATTTTTTTTGACACACTATTCACAAATAGACGGATGCAGAATAATAATTAATTTTATTAATAATAATAATTTTAGGCCCAGGGACAACTTTTACTGATACAGCGATAGAGTATAATTATATTTTTAAGCCCACTACTCAAACAGACATGGCAGCCGAGTACACAGAGGCTTTTTGGCACATTGCTCCCACAGGCAGGAGAACATTGTACAAAGAGGCTTAAAGGCACAGTGCTTCAACAGATGGGGTTGCAGAGTACACACAGAGGTTTGTTGGCACAGTAGTCCCACAGCCGGAGGTGCAGAGGATATACAGCAACTTTTTGGCACAGTACTCCCACTGATATGGGTGCAGAGTACATACACCGGCTTTTTGGCACAGTACTCACACAGGCGGGGGTGCAGAGTACACAAAGAGGCTTAAAGGCACGGTACCCCCACAGATATGGGTGCAGAGTACACACCAGGGTTGTGAAGTCAGTAAGCCAAATCTCCAACTCCAACTCCTCAGTTTCCCTGAATTCTGTCTCTGACTCCACGACTCTGACTCCACAGAATTCCCTCACTACTGAGCATGTAGATAAAGTACAGCACAGATTCAACTCAACTAAAAGCCTAGATCATTAGATCAGAATTTGAACAGACATTTCATAACTTTCCCAAATTCTTATTAAATAATTTACAACACATACTGCATTGAACTACTGTACCAAATTTATTATATATTTTAGGAGTTGGAGATTGTCCAACTCTGACTCAATGTCTCCGACTCCACAGCCCTGGTACACACAGCGACTTTTTGGCACAGTAATCCCACAGAGACATGAGCAGAGTACACACACAGAGGCATATTGACAGATTGAGCACACACAAATTCTAATATTGTCCCTCACTCCAGCTGCATCCTGTTCCTACAATAATCAGAGTTGAATGACAATGGCACCCATGATCTGGCATAAATAAAGGTCGGGTAATGTGTCATGGCATGGCTGTGATGGCTCAGGAAGTACCTACAGCCTTAAGAGCTTGTTGATTGGTTGTGATGCAACCTCTCATTGAACGTTATTTGGCATCCAAACTTGAACAGTAAACTGGACATCTTGTAAAAATTCCATATTCTGGGTTCGGTAATGGACACTAGTTGCCTAGTACAAACCCCAAACTTTACAGATCTGGTTTGTTCATCTCTACACACTACCCTTTTTCTGGCCTGCTATCAGTCATCAGTGACTTTGGCTGAGGTGAACTGATTACTATAGACAGTAGGTAGTGCAATCCTAGCAGTTAATTTAAAATATCTCATCTGTCCAGTTCAAAGTTGAAAGAGCAGTTAGATAACTATGCATATATTATATAAGGCATTTGGTCAAAAAGTATTTTCCTGTTAGATCAAAAAAGACATTCACCAAGATCGCTTTGATTATTAATTTTCTAATTCCACAGAGAAGGATCAAAAAGTTGGCTCATGTAAACTTTAGCTTAAAGGGGTTGCCCACTACTAGGACAACCTCTTTTCAAACTAAATGTTTGGCCCTAATAAAATGGGAAAGCCTATACTCATCTCCCTTGCCGTTGACGTTCCCACGGTGTCAGCATTCGCTCTCCCCAGGGCTGTGATGCAGTGTTGTGACACATGACACCGGCACCCAATCAGCACTGGCATCACTGTCCCTGCCTTCGGACAAACTGAATATAAAGAAGAAGCCAGAGATCAGCTGCAGCCCAGACTTCCTCTTCATGTTCAGTTTTTCCAAAGACAGCCAGCGCTGATTGGGCATTGGGCATCACGTTCCATTTCACCGCATCACAGCCCCAGGACCGCGAGTGCAGACACCGCTGGAATGGAGTCTGTACCATAGGTGAGTATTAGTATAGGCTTTGCTATTTTATCAGGGCCAAACATTTAGTTTAGGAAATGGTTGCCCTAGTAGTGGACAACCCGTTTAAATCCCTCCATATTTAGTGTTTAAGCTCAGTGGGATCATTTGAAACATTGCTGGGTAATGTGCAGACAAATATATCAAAATGTATGCCTATATAGTAGCAAATATCTGCCAAGAACTTGCATTACCAGAACTTTATACTATATTATATAAATAAAAGTGATACAAACTACGTACAAGACAGTTGGGGATGCAAAATCTTGGCATATTCCATATTTCAGGATACTGTAAATTGGCCAAATAAATTGACATTCCTCTTGAGAGTTTTGCTCAGTGTGTTTGCTAAAAGTAGTTGTGAATTTAGCCTAACTCCATATGGAAATTAATAATATTTTCTATTTTTAATACAGGCTGGAGCAGTGTTAGCATCAGTTGGGCTTGTATTAATTATGGTATTTGCAAAGCATAAAATGTAAATACATTTTATGCTAAATGCATTGTAAATAGTTATCTCGGCAATAGTTATATTAGAAATTTTCTAAAATTTAATAGCACTATTACATCTTATAGTCCTACTACCATTAATAGTACTACAAATAATAATATTGCTGTTGAAAGTTTATTTTATTGTAACTGCTTTTCAATTCTTTCTTTTGAGTGCAAAGTTGCAGAAAAAGTCAGACCCCCTGTATCATTTATAACTACAGGTTTCTTTAGTCTAATAATATCAAGATTTCCCTCACTTTAGAGCAACTTTCTATTCTATTTTTAAGATCTAAAGTCAGCAGGGTTGTGGCTTTTAAAAACCACTTGTGCTTTTACGAGAATCAAACTATGTTTGTTCCCATGTTTGCAAGTCTCTCATTTATAAGTAACTTTGTATTATAGTTCACTTTTTTAACTTAGGGTCTAAGAAGTAAGGTTTCTCCTTGCGGAGAGTGACATGCCAGCTGTGGCTTGTCAAGGTAAGGAGACTTATTCGCCGTGCAATGCTCCTCTGGGAAAATAATATGCAAATTGCCTCTTCAGAAAGAAAGAGGACTTTTACTCTACAGTGCCACCTATTGGTAGTAGCGATCCTACAAGTCACAATCAACCCTTTAACGAGTCTTGTAGTATGACTTAGGATACAAGCCAAATCAGAATCTCAATTTGCAGACACGGTGTTTCGAGCTGTTGGCTCTCGTCAGTGCAAAGTATGAGATCTGATTTGGCAAGGTGAGAGGCTCTGGACTAGGGTCTAAGAAGTAAGGTTTCTCCTTGTGGAGAGTGACATGCCAGCTGTGGCTTGTCAAGGTAAGGAGACTTATTCGCCGTGCAATGCTCCTCTGGGAAAATAATATGCAAATTGCCTCTTCAGAAAGAAAGAGGACTTTTACTCTACAGCGCCACCTATTGGTAGTAGCGATCCTACAAGTCACAATCAACCCTTTAACGAGTCTTGTAGTATGACTTAGGATACAAGCCAAATCAGAATCTCAATTTGCAGACACGGTGTTTCGAGCTGTTGGCTCTCGTCAGTGCAAAGTATGAGATCTGATTTGGCAAGGTGAGAGGCTCTGGACTAGGGTCTAAGAAGTAAGGTTTCTCCTTGCAGAGAGTGACATGCCAGCTGTGGCTTGTCAAGGTAAGGAGACTTATTCGCCGTACAATGCTCCTCTGGGAAAATAATATGCAAATTGCCTCTTCAGAAAGAAAGAGGACTTTTACAATAGGTGGCGCTGTAGAGTAAAAGTCCTCTTTCTTTCTGAAGAGGCAAGTTGCATATTATTTTCCCAGAGGAGCATTGCACGGCGAATAAGTCTCCTTACCTTGACAAGCCACAGCTGGCATGTCACTCTCCGCAAGGAGAAACCTTACTTCTTAGACCCTAGTCCAGAGCCTCTCACCTTGCCAAATCAGATCTCATACTTTGCACTGACGAGAGCCAACAGCTCGAAACACCGTGTCTGCAAATTGAGATTCTGGTTTGGCTTGTATCCTAAGTCATACTACAAGACTCGTTAGAGGGTTGATTGTGACTTGTAGGATCGCTACTACCAATAGGTGGCGCTGTAGAGTAAAAGTCCTCTTTCTTTCTGAAGAGGCAATTTGCATATTATTTTCCCAGAGGAGCATTGCACGGCGAATAAGTCTCCTTACCTTGACAAGTCACAGCTGGCATGTCACTCTCCGCAAGGAGAAACCTTACTTCTTAGACCCTAGTCCAGAGCCTCTCACCTTGCCAAATCAGATCTCATACTTTGCACTGACGAGAGCCAACAGCTCGAAACACCGTGTCTGCAAATTGAGATTCTGATTTGGCTTGTATCCTAAGTCATACTACAAGACTCGTTAAAGGGTTGATTGTGACTTGTAGGATCGCTACTACCAATAGGTGGCGCTGTAGAGTAAAAGTCCTCTTTCTTTCTGAAGAGGCAATTTGCATATTATTTTCCCAGAGGAGCATTGCACGGCGAATAAGTCTCCTTACCTTGACAAGCCACAGCTGGCATGTCACTCTCCGCAAGGAGAAACCTTACTTCTTAGACCCTAGTCCAGAGCCTCTCACCTTGCCAAATCAGATCTCATACTTTGCACTGACGAGAGCCAACAGCTCGAAACACCGTGTCTGCAAATTGAGATTCTGATTTGGCTTGTATCCTAAGTTATACTACAAGACTCGTTAAAGGGTTGATTGTGACTTGTAGGATCGCTACTACCAATAGGTGGCGCTGTAGAGTAAAAGTCCTCTTTCTTTCTGAAGAGGCAATTTGCATATTATTTTCCCAGAGGAGCATTGCACGGCGAATAAGTCTCCTTACCTTGACAAGCCACAGCTGGCATGTCACTCTCCGCAAGGAGAAACCTTACTTCTTAGACCCTAGTCCAGAGCCTCTCACCTTGACAAATCAGATCTCATACTTTGCACTGACGAGAGCCAACAGCTCGAAACACCGTGTCTGCAAATTGAGATTCTGATTTGGCTTGTATCCTAAGTCATACTACAAGACTCGTTAAAGGGTTGATTGTGACTTGTAGGATCGCTACTACCAATAGGTGGCGCTGTAGAGTAAAAGTCCTCTTTCTTTCTGAAGAGGCAATTTCCATATTATTTTCCCAGAGGAGCATTGCACGGCGAATAAGTCTCCTTACCTTGATAAGCCACAGCTGGCATGTCACTCTCCGCAAGGAGAAACCTTACTTCTTAGACCCTAGTCCAGAGCCTCTCACCTTGCCAAATCAGATCTCATACTTTGCACTGAGGAGAGCCAACAGCTCGAAACACCGTGTCTGCAAATTGAGATTCTGATTTGGCTTGTATCCTAAGTCATACTACAAGACTCGTTAAAGGGTTGACTGTGACTTGTAGGATCGCTACTACCAATAGGTGGCGCTGTAGAGTAAAAGTCCTCTTTCTTTCTGAAGAGGCAATTTGCATATTATTTTCCCAGAGGAGCATTGCACGGCGAATAAGTCTCCTTACCTTGACAAGCCACAGCTGGCATGTCACTCTCCGCAAGGAGAAACCTTACTTCTTAGACCCTAGTCCAGAGCCTCTCACCTTGCCAAATCAGATCTCATACTTTGCACTGACGAGAGCCAACAGCTCGAAACACCGTGTCTGCAAATTGAGATTCTGATTTGGCTTGTATCCTAAGTCATACTACAAGACTCGTTAAAGGGTTGATTGTGACTTGTAGGATTGCTACTACCAATAGGTGGCGCTGTAGAGTAAAAGTCCTCTTTCTTTCTGAAGAGGCAATTTGCATATTATTTTCCCAGAGGAGCATTGCACGGCGAATAAGTCTCCTTACCTTGACAAGCCACAGCTGGCATGTCACTCTCCGCAAGGAGAATCCTTACTTCTTAGACCCTAGTCCAGAGCCTCTCACCTTGCCAAATCAGATCTCATACTTTGCACTGACGAGAGCCAACAGCTCGAAACACCGTGTCTGCAAATTGAGATTCTGATTTGGCTTGTATCCTAAGTCATACTACAAGACTCGTTAAAGGGTTGACTGTGACTTGTAGGATCGCTACTACCAATAGGTGGCGCTGTAGAGTAAAAGTCCTCTTTCTTTCTGAAGAGGCAATTTGCATATTTTTTAACTTATGAATGTACAAGTACACCAGTCTTTTGGATTTTTTTTATTTTACACTGTGTTCTGCTATTTGGCAACCAGCACAGAAACATAATCATATATCCTTTTACATTTGGAGAAAAAGCTATTTTGAAGCCAAGAACATGTACACTATACTCAATCCAAAAAAAATCACTTTAAGCTATTCTTATCTACCACCAGTCTTAAGCTGTCCTTTATATTTAAGGAAAGGTTAGGCATCCTCAGGCTGGTGATTTTTCTAAATATCAAATTTTAACCAAAGTGGTCATAAATGTCCCCTAATGCCCACCTAATGGACTCAACTTTCTAGCTGAAGTCAAGTTGAAACTTACAGGTAGCTGGATTCCAACATGCAGAGTGGGATTACACAACCCTCTGCAGTCCTTCTCGTTGCAGCAAATTCTCACAGGTTAGCTTGATAGCTAACTCTTTACAATAACCCATAACAGCGGCATATTTTACTAAGGGGTTACCAAAAGGTAACATCAATTAGGTGGTTACTGTTTAACAGCAAAAAGTACTGCATTGGGTTTTGGGATCCAGTTCTGCATAAAAAGATCACACAACCTCAAAGTTCAAACCAAGTTGGGTCTTTTAAGTGGGAATTGGGGATCTTAGGTTTCTCACTTGTTCCAGCATAAGAGCCAGATTTAGCTTTTTCTACCAAGGTTTTTTTTTGCAGTAATCTATGCTGGGTTTTTCTGTTATGCCAGAGAACTCTTCTGACATAACCATAGACATTTTAACGCAAATCTTTGGAAGAGGTCAGGTGTTTGAGTATTAAATGGTATTACTTCAATTTCCTCTAATTTGTCAGGCGCTTGCTGCTACTTCGCTTGTTCCAGCTCCAACTAGGACATCTCCTTAGCATCTCATGAGCTCCACTTTCACTAAAAGAGATTTCCAGTTTACCTAAGTGTTGTCCACACCAACTTCTCAGCAAGTTACCAGCTTCTCACAACTGTACATGCAAATGGTGTTCATGTGATGTAAATGTCTTCATAGTGACTTTATAACATTTATGAAGTGCATAGCCTGATTGATGTCACAACACCCAGTGATGTTTCAGGTTTTTTTGAGCTGAAAGGAACGGCCAGAGTGAAGAGGCCAAAGAGGATGCGTATGACTAGAAGAAAGGAAAAGAAGAGGTGCTGAAGACTGGATTGCAGAATGCAGGGACAGCAGGGGAGTTGAAGCGTTAGGGGAATGTTTTATTTTGTGTTTTTTATGTAGTGTGAGCTGACCATCCACTGCCCACAGTCGTTGTATTTAGAGATGTGCAAATTTGTTCGGATCTTGTCCCTGAATCTGATTTTGACATATTCGAGCCATATTCAAGCAATATTCGTACCAAATGAATGTCTTATGATCGGTTCTGAACACATTCGGTAATTTCTACTCCCACTGACTCTAATGACGTTCGGCTGTGTTCGACGAATATTGCAAAAACAATATTCGATTCCGATTGAATTCAGAACCAAATCCAAACAAATTCACTCATCTTTAGTTGTAATACTATAGACATTTTGTCACATATGCAGTTAGTGTTTGGTCTCTGTAGTCAATTAATATGTCACAACTATAAAGGTCATGTCATTCATTAAAGATCAACTTACGTGGTTTTAACAAAGTGGAAATTTTGGGATCAAATTAACAGTTTTTAATTCCAGTAAAATACCCTCAATTTCACCAGTTACCATCAGTCTTTTTTGCTTTGGTATTTTGAAAACATTCAGAAAAAGAAAAAAAAGTTATATATATATGTATGTATATGCATATAAAATGAATTTTACTTCTATGCACATTTGGTATTCCATTCTGTTGAAGTTTGACCTTTAATATTTTTTGCAGTATTTTGCATTTAAAACATTGCTTAGTTCTTCTTAACCTTGAAATGTCCCTTTAAGACATAAGACTAATCAATCAGTTGACTATTGGGTATAGTTATTTTTCTTACTTGATATTCAAAGAATGTTTAAATAAAACATAAATAAAGTATTAATGTTTAGAAATTTCTGTATGACTTGTTCACGGAAAATGTCATCTCTTTATGAAACAAATCAATTTGTAATTTGACAGGTACTTTTAATGAAAGACAATAGTGACTGAACTGAGTTAAAATCCCTCAGCCCATTGCATCAGAGAGAGTTTTGACATTTGCGATGACAATTATTTGTTTTTCATCCCCTTCTTTAGAGAGCATAATCTTATTATTTTTCATTTAATGTAGCCATGTGAAGACTTTCTTTTGTGTGGGATTTACAGGTGGTGGCACTGCAGTGATGGCTTCTTTCTTTGGCAAGCGACTTCATTTGCATTCATTTTTTGGAGCATTGCTCATTAGGATAAATGCACTTGACACTTTTTCATTTGAATTCCTCACCAAAACACCAAAAAAGCACTAACTAAACACTCAAAAGAATTAACATGTGCATTTCTATGTAAAAAGGACAACCTCTTCAGATTTCAAAAGACGTAAAGTGGAGAATAGAAGGAAGCATTCATACATTTTACCATCTGAGGACGATCTATATATTTAAATAAAAGTCAATGGAAAGGCTCATAAGATGCTCATAAGATACCCACGCATCTTATTGAGCATTTTGCCAGCTTTTTATGTTGAAAAAAGAATCCAACTGATTATTCATCTTTCAATGGGTTTAAAACAAGGCCGGAAAATGCTAGTAAAAAGATACCCCAGAAAAAAATCCACCAGAGGCCAAAAGCATTGGAAAAATGCTCACGAAATGGCTAAATACATTTTTAATAAAACTGCTTCAGGCAAAAAAAATGGCGTTTCCGGAAACGTATTCTTCTTGAAAAACTCTACGAGATTGCACACCTGAAAAAACATCATGGCACATACCCGTGGACTCCATAGCCAGTAAGTTTCTTCAATAATAACTATTTGTTTCCAGTGTTCTCTGTAGAACAAGTGCCAGTGATTAGAACTAGATGAGCTTTCACCTGAACATCCACACAGCTTCCCATCCAATCCTCAGGTCCCCTTCCATGCTCATGGTGGTCATAAGTACTTTTCATGTTGACTCGTCTTTGCAATGTTGTGACATTGTAGGGCTTTGCACATCATGATGTCATAAGGATTAGTCATATGCCAAGGAACACTGTAAGAATAAAAGACGACTGGAGGAGTGGGTGGGAAGATACACGGATAGTACAGGTGAAAGACGGTGAGATACGAGTATATTTAGAAAAAAATTTGCTCTTAAAGAAAACCTGTTATTAGAGTTATACACATTAAACTAAACGTATTTCCGTAATGGTGCTGGTATACAGATTTAATACATATTTTCTGGCAAAAAATCTGTAACCTGGTTTTTGTAAACTTCATCAGAAGTTTTTGGTCTCCGTTCATGGGAGTGAGTTTCCAGGGCAGGCCTGTGGATAGGGTCTTCGACTTTGCCATGGCCCCTCTGCAGTCTATTTTCTTCATTTAAATTCTGCGCCGATGTACTAGCCGTGGGTTGCGCTTACATAGATTGAGCTCTAGACTGGCTTCAATAAATTGGTGCCAGTAATGGCGCATGTGCAGATTGATCTTCTGGCAGTCTTGAGGAAAATGGCACTGGTGGCAGTGTATGAAGAGACTGAGCTCTTGGCTCAATCCTGCACCGATGCATTGAAACTAAAACTTCTAATGATAATTTAATAAAAAACTGGGTATGGCTTTCTCCACTGAAAGTATCTATTAAACCAGCACTATTATGGTAAAGCATTTAGTTTAATATGTATAACCCTGATGACAGGTTCTCTTTAAGTCTGGAGAGACCTCAGGACATATCAAGACACATTCTATTTGCCTTGAGTACATTTTCTAAATTTCCTGGCTGAATAGAAGTCACTCTGCATTTTTTGCAAATTCCTTAATCTAGATATTATGTTTCTATAGCTTCCCATGGCTAGTTATCCATATTCAGGAAATGGTCATGCTCAGCCCTAATTCACATTGTCATCTTTTTAACACATCCTAAGCTTTAATAATAGAAGTTAGGATGGTCCTGATTTGGTTACACCTTTACGCTGGTGGGATAGCTTTTACGCTTTTTTTAAATCGAAATCAATGTTTACTAAGTATCTTATGTTATTCATATGCATTTTACTTATTGACTTACAGCAGGATATATGGACTTTTTGTTTCTATCTTATGCGTTGTCTGCAGAGGCGTATCTAGGCTTCCTGGCACCCGGGGCAAGAATTTGGTTCGGCGCCCCCCCACACACCAAGTACATATGCGACTTGCACACTTAGCCATGTACCCACGAGCTGCTCTCCCTAATGCTCTCAATGTTCAGTAAAAAACTGAAAGCAGGAAGAGAAGCTCGTTGTCAAGTATGAAAATCGCATATGAGTGAAGTGTCCGTGTGATGACTACTGGAACCTGCAGAGCTGAATCCTGACATTGCAGCTTCTGAATTCTCACAACTAATGCACTGCACACTTTTAGGATTCTCCCTTGCTGATGTACAGTCATGTCAGCACAAGCATGTGATTTATATACCTCTGGCCACACTCCGACTAGATGTGCCCGGCCTCGCTCCGTTCATTTTCATTGAGTGAGGCCACACATGTCTAGTCAGCATGTGACCGAATGTATGTAAATTACCGGCACGAGAGAATCCTGACAGTGTGCAGTGAGCACTGTGAGAATTCAGAAGTCTGCACTCACACAGAATGACTGCAGACTCCGTACAAACCTGGAAAACCCCTGTAATGCTCCTAACAAATAAAAACATGAGAATAAGTCAGTATCACAAATAACATTTCCATCCAGGTACCTTATAGATGACGTCTCTGGAGTCATTCTCCTTTTCGTCTTCTTGTCCAGACCTCATGATGAGTTTTCTCATCCACAGCCGTCTCTGTAGACTTCCATCTTCTCCGGTCTTCTGCAGCAAATCTCCACACGATGCCCTTAAAGATAGAAGTGTCATTATAATGCTCCTAAATAAAAATATCTGCAATATACTGTCGCCTCACACTATTCCCCTCCTTCCTCATACTGTCTCATCTAACATCCCTCTGTTCACCATACTGTCTCTTCATATATTTACCCCCTCACTCTCTATACTGTCTGCTCACACATACCCCTGACTCTGCATACTGTGTCCACATACATTAACCCGTTCGCTCCCCATACTGTCTGCACCCATCCCCCATACTGTTTCCTCATACATACTCTGTGTCCTCAAATCTCCCCACACACATTAAATCCCCCCATCCCCACTCCAAATCCCTCAGACACATTAAATACCCCCCATCCACACTCCAAATCCCTCACACACATTAAATAACCCCCCATCCCCACTCCCAAATCCCCCCCACACATTATGTACCCCCCACTCCAAATCCCCCACATATTAACCCCATCCCTACTCATTAACCCCCCAAACAATAACCCCCATCCCCACTCATTAATTCCATCCCCACTCATTAACCCCCCCGTCCTTACTGCCAAATCCCCCAACACATTATGTACCCCCCTCCAAATCCCCCACACATTAACCCCCATCCCCACTCATTAACCGCCCCACACATTAATTCCATCCCCACTCATTAACCCTCCACAAATTAATTCCATCCCCACTCAATAACCCCCATCCCCACTCATTAACTTGCCACACATTAACCCCCATCCCCACTCATTAACCCCCCACACACAAACCCCCATCCCCACTCATTAACCCCCATCCCCACTGTTTACCCCCCACACAGTAACCCCCATCCCCACTCTTTACCCCCCACACAGTAACCCCATCCCCACTTATTAACCCCCCACTACACATTAACCCCATCCCCAATCATTAACCCCCCCACACAGTAACCCCCATCCCCACTCTTTAATCCCCCCACACAGTAACCCCCATCCCCACTCTTTAACCCCCCACACAGTAACCCCCATCCCCACTCTTTAACCCCCACACAGTAACCCCACTACACATTAACCCCATCCCCACTCATTAACCCCCCACACACATTAATCCCCATCCCCACATTAACCTTATCTCCACTCATTAACCCCCCCACGCATTAACCCCATCCCCACTCATTAACCCCCATCCCCACTCATTAACCCCCCATCTTTGGTGGTTTCTTCAGCTCCACATTGGAGCACACTTACCACGAGCGCTGAGCGTTCACTCCGGACGCCGGGGAGTGACGTCAGCAGCGTGATCACATGACCTGATCACACTGCTGACGTCGCTCTGGCCCAGCGGTCAGAGCTGCAATTGTACTGGCGTCTATACAGACGTCAGTACAATTGTTCCCTGGGAGCCGGCATGCGCACCTTCTCTGCGCCAGCTGTCAGCTTGACAGCTGACACAGAGAACCGCCGACTCTCAGGCCGGGGGGGTGGCAGAACGCAGCCGCCAGGGAGGGACACTGCGGACCGCTGCATTAGGCGGCCCTACTGCGCCCCCTGCCGGCTGCGCCCGGGGCAACTGCCCCGGCTGCCCCCCCCTAGATACGCCCCTGGTTGTCTGTTTAATAGCCAGTATGAACATGATCCTATATTTTTCATGCATACGAACTTAGACTCCATTTTCATCTTTTCGGTTACGTGACTAGTGATACTACAAATATATTTTCTACAGCACATATATTGCATTTTTATTAAATTTGTGAGCAAATGCATCAAGATAAAAAAACCCCACTGCTACCATCAATTTGTCAGGGAAAAACACTCCTCTGTTTCCAATTGTCTAAACAATTACACAAGTGACTGACGAGGCCGCAGCTGTTTTCACTACTAGGCCAGCTATTGTGGAACTCACAGTGAGTGTATAGTACTGTATATACACATCTTACTCCAACTCATGGAATATGCTATGTAGGTATATACAGTATATATATATATATATATATATATATATATATATACAGCTCTGGCAAAAATTAGGAGGCCACTGCACAGTTTTATAGATATCAGCACCGCTGCATGTCTGACAGCCATTCCATTCCAGTGTCAGTTGAATTCCAACCAGAGTACACCTCATTCTACTTAATATGCTTCTGATTAGGTGATTAGAGAATTGCAGTTGTAATCGCAGCAAAAGGTGACGGAACAGATTATTAAGTTAAAGGAGCTGAATTATATTGCGTGCCCCACATTTCAGTTTTTGAATTTCCACAAAAATTTAATATAACCATTAAATTTAGTTCAACTTCACAATTGTGTCCCACTTGTTGATTCTTCACCAAAAATTTACATTTGGTATCTTTATGCTTGAAGCGTGATATGTGGGAAAAGGTTGAAAAGTTCCAGGGAGTCGAATACTTTTGCATGGCACTGTGTATATATATACACTCACTGGCCACTTTATTAGGTACACCTGTCCAACTGTGTGTTAAGACTTAATTTCTAATCAGCCAATCACATGGCGGCAACTCAGTGCATTTAGGCATGTAGACATGGTCAAGACAATCTCCTGCAGTTCAAACCGAGCATCAGTATGGGGAAGAAAGGTGATTTGAGTGCCTTTGAACGTGGCATGATTGTTGGTGCCAGAAGGGCTGGTCTGAGAATTTCAGAAACTGCTGATCTACTGGGATTTTCACGCACAACCATCTCTAGGGTTTACAGAGAATGGTCCGAAAAAGAAAAAAAATCCAGTGAGCGGCAGTTCTGTGGCCGGAAATGCCATGTTGATGCCAGAGGTCAGAGGAGAATGGGCAGACTGGTTCGAGCTGATAGAAAGGCAACAGTGACTCAAATTGCCACCCGTTACAACCAAGGTAGGCAGAAGAGCATCTCTGAACGCACAGTGCGTCGAACTTTGAGGCAGATGGGCTACAGCAGCAGAAGACCACACTGGGTACCACTCCTCTCAGCTAAGAACAGGAAACTGAGGCTACAATTTGCACAAGCTCATCGAAATTGGACAGTAGAAGATTGGAAAAACGTTGCCTGGTCTGATGAGTCTCGATTTCTGCTGCGACATTCGGATGGTAGGGTCAGAATTTGGCGTAAACAACATGAAAGCATGGATCCATCCTGCCTTGTATCAACGGTTCAGGCTGGTGGTGGTGGTGTCATGGTGTGGGGAATTTTTTCTGGGCACTCTTTGGGCCCCTTGGTACCAATTGAGCATCGTTGCAACGCCACAGCCTACCTGAGTATTGTTGCTGACCATGTCCATCCCTTTATGACCACAATGTACCCAACATCTGATGGCTACTTTCAGCAGGATAATGCGCCATGTCATAAAGCTCGAATCATCTCAGATTGGTTTCTTGAACATGACAATGAGTTTACTGTACTCAAATGGCCTCCTCAGTCACCAGATCTAAATCCAATAGAGCATCTTTGGGATGTGGTGGAACAGGAGATTCGCATCAGGGATGTGCAGCCGACAAATCTGCGCCAACTGTGTGATGCCATCATGTCAATATGGTCCAAAATCTCTGAGGAATGCTTCCAGCACCTTGTTGAATCTCTGCCACGAAGAATTGAGGCAGTTCTGAAGGCAAAAGGGGGTCCAACCCCTTACTAGCATGGTGTACCTAATAAAGTGGCCAGTGAGTGTATATATATATATATATATATATATATATATATATTTATATATATATATATATTCACACACTGAAAAATAATACTGATTTAAATTTACTTTCATCCTTTCATTTGTATTGGTGATAAAAAGACTAGACAGTTTGAAATAATGGATCATTATAAGGTCATTTGGGGGAGAGGGAATATGTGATTTAGCAAATCAAATATAGCAATGATTTTGTTTCTGTGACTTCTTAGCAAGGTTATTCCGTTTACCAGGACCAGATCAGCGGCGTAGGAGACATAACACTATACAGATCTGTTTCCTGTAACTTCATAATAGCAATCTTTTTTTCCCCGAGTCATAAGCCTGGCTTCTTTCCTCCATGTAGAAGATTACAATTGCAATGAAATTGTCTTGCTCATCACTGCCTTGTAGATTTACTTGAGTGCATTGCTTTAACAATCAGACTGTTTCACATATAGGAACTCAGTGGTAATTGTTCCTGACATTACAGAAACCACAAGGCCTCCAATTTCTGTTTTTATGCATTTTTGCAGCGATCGAAATCAATGCTACAAAGAGAAAATCATTTGTCATATATATATATACTAAATAACAGCGAAATTGACACATTTTAAACTGAACTGTTGAAAATGTTTGTATTGATTTTGGGACAAATAAGTCTCTTTTCAGTGCTGTGTTATGGAAACAACGTACAGCTTGCCAAGTAAGCACTTATCTTTCTGCATTTGTATGCGCTCTGATAAAGCTTGAAACAGCTGTTTTCTTAAACAGAATAAAAGATGTACATAAAGAACAGGACAGAAAAAGTGGGTTTTTTTATTACTTCACAACTTGAAATCCTAGAGCCAATGCGCTGGCATCCGCTTTGTGATTTGTCACATGCAAAATTTTTAATTAAAGCTTTTGAGGATAAAATCTGCCCATAAATTGGAAAGAAGGCTACATGTTCAAATACCTTTTGTTGTAATTCCTTATAAAAATGGGGCATCATGTCATCATCTATCATACTAGATAGGAGCTTGGAAACCTATAGCTGTATTTATTTCACTTAACTTTGCTCTAAGAAAGGGTTCTTCAAAAGTTTACCTTCCATAAGATTAAAAAATGACTAAACTACTATCGTGTAGGTCGCCCTTGTTACAAGACAGCCTTGACATGTCAAGAGTAGACATGATCTACAGAAGACTTTTCAAGGTGTCCCATGGCATAGGCCACCAATCAGTACCCCCCAGATGGCACTTTCTTTACAAGCAAGTTCTACTGCAGCTAAATTAGATTAATATCTCTGGAATTTAAATTCTAAGCTAAGCTAAACTAAAGGTACTGTCACACTAAGCAATATCGCTAGCAATATCGCTATAACTTGTGACGTTATAGCGATATTGCTAGCGACATCGCTGTGTCTGATATTTACCTACGACTCGCTCCCCCGCTGGTTATTGCTGATTGTGCGAGAACATTCAGGACCGCTTCTCGTCGTCAGCTTCCTGCGGCGCTTCCTGTGGAGAGACGAGCGACGAGCGTGGATCCGGGCAGGAGGACGCAGGATCGCCTGGTGTGACAGGTAAGTAGCGACCCCTGTCCCCAGCGATGTCGCTGGTGAGATCTGCCTGTGTGGCAGCTCACTAGCAACCACTTAGCGATGTACCAGCGATCCTGACCGCGTCATATCGCTGGTCGGGATCGCTGGTACATCACTAAGTGTGACAGTACCTTAAGCCTGAACTCTTCGACATGCTCCTCACTAGCTATCCTGCTTTCTGTATGAAATTACAAACAAGGCTATTATTATATGGGACGTTTTGTATATTTAACTCCATAGGGACCTATAGATATGACCTCATGATGCAAAAAAATGACCCTGTGAGCACATGGATCATGGACCCACAATGCCATAGACCGAGGAGAGCCTTGAGGGGCATGGCTAAGCAAACACCCGACTCTTCGCTAGAGCCCCTGATAGTGGGGTTAGACTTAGCTCCAGATGGATGTCAGGTGCTACTCCAGGACAGACAGACAGGCCATGGACGCATGGCAGCTGATTCTCAAAGGGGCAGGAATCTGTAATGACAGGGGCTGTATACCAAAAGTAAAAAGAGAGACCAACACCATCCAATAAAATGTAACTCACTTTATTAAAGACATATTAAAAAATACCAATTGATAAATACACAAACAAAACTGACAAAGATGAATAGTTTGGAAACAAGATGAAAGAGACAGCACCAAACACCACATAGAAGAAAAAACATGGATGGGAGACCTCTCGAAATACCGTAATCTGATTTTATATATCAGGTGCTAGTGCCAATTTTGATCCTGACTATTTACTCAGTGCTCATATAAAGTATTCATTTTCATGCCCTTCTCAACTTGCTCCATAGTGAATCAATAGTAATAGTGACTAGAGTTGAGCGACTTTTGGTTTTTTAGGGTCGCGTTTCGTTTCGTGAAACCCGACTTTTCCAAAAGTCGGGTCGAGCAAGATCGTCCGATTATAGGGAAAAGTCGGGGTCGTCCCGAGACACACGAAACCCAATGTAAGTCAATGGGGAATAAAAGTCGGCAGTGAGAGGAGGACAGGAAACACATTTGAATGCCAAAAGCATCAATTCTTCTTACTTAAGCTTGTCAACCTTAATTAACTTCATAATACAAGTTACGCACTGAAAAATGGGGGTTATTTGGCTAAATTTGTGGGGGGGAGGGCTGGCTGCAGGTTTTCATGTGCCCTGGGCGAAAGAGCGCCCCTTTAACACATACCACAACTCATCATGCTCCGATACGGCAGAGAAATAGCGGTATAGTACAATGAAAAATACCTCACTTTTTACATCTCATGACGAGGCCCATCTATTTCTCCATACAAAATCATTGGTCCCATATAATGTTTGAAACAGTATATGATGAGCTCCACATAATGCTACAGTATATGTTGGTCCCCATGGATGAAGCTCCACTGTCTTATGGGCCCAAATAATGCTCCAAACATAATGGGCCCCATTTCTAATGCTCTAGTGTATAATGGGCCCTGTAAATGCTGCTCCAGTGTCTGATGTCCACCTTTGGAATGTTCCAGTGTATGGTGGGCCCCATCTATCATTCTCCAGAGTATAGTGCTCCCCAAAAATTACTGTCCCAACATAGAAAACAATCAAATAAGTCTCCTCGCTAGGGAATCCCTGTACTTGTCTGGACAGGTGCTGTAGCTTGCTTAACAGCTCGCCAGCCGTTCTCACGCCCAGTATGGATTGCATGTGATTGCACAAAGGTTAGAAAGGGTACCGTATCCCTGGATAACATGTATGGATAACGTACACATTCAAAATATATGTCTATACAGCATGAGGCAGGCTCAGACGGTGTTAGGCCCAGTATGGATTGCACGTCATTGCACAAAGGTTAGAAGGGGTACCGTATCCCCGGATAACATGTATGGATAGCGTAGACATTCAAAATATATGTCTATACAGCATGAGGCAGGCTCAGACGGTGTTAGGCCCAGTATGGATTGCACGTCATTGCACAAAGGTTAGAAAGGGTACCGTATCCCCGGATAACATGTATGGATAGCGTACACATTCAAAATATATGTCTATACAGCATGAGGCAGGCTCAGACGGTGTTAGGCCCAGTATGGATTGCACGTCATTGCACAAAGGTTAGAAGGGGTACCGTATCCCCGGATAACATGTATGGATAGCGTACACATTCAAAATATATGTCTATACAGCATGAGGCAGGCTCAGACGGTGTTAGGCCCAGTATGGATTGCACGTCATTGCACAAAGGTTAGAAGGGGTACCGTATCCCCGGATAACATGTATGGATAGCGTACACATTCAAAATATATGTCTATACAGCATGAGGCAGGCTCAGACGGTGTTAGGCCCAGTATGGATTGCACGTCATTGCACAAAGGTTAGAAAGGGTACCGTATCCCTGGATAACATGTATGGATAGCGTACACATTCAAAATATATGTCTATACAGCATGAGGCAGGCTCAGACGGTGTTAGGCCCAGTATGGATTGCACGTCATTGCACAAAGGTTAGAAGGGGTACCGTATCCCCGGATAACATGTATGGATAGCGTACACATTCAAAATATATGTCTATACAGCATGAGGCAGGCTCAGACGGTGTTAGGCCCAGTATGGATTGCACGCCATTGCACAAAGGTTAGAAGGGGTACCGTATCCCCGGATAACATGTATGGATAGCGTACACATTCAAAATATATGTCTATACAGCATGAGGCAGGCTCAGACGGTGTTAGGCCCAGTATGGATTGCACGTCATTGCACAAAGGTTAGAAGGGGTACCGTATCCCCGGATAACATGTATGGATAGCGTACACATTCAAAATATATGTCTATACAGCATGAGGCAGGCTCAGACGGTGTTAGGCCCAGTATGGATTGCACGTCATTGCACAAAGGTTAGAAGGGGTACCGTATCCCCGGATAACATGTATGGATAGCGTACACATTCAAAATATATGTCTATACAGCATGAGGCAGGCTCAGACGGTGTTAGGCCCAGTATGGATTGCACGTCATTGCACAAAGGTTAGAAAGGGTACCGTATCCCTGGATAACATGTATGGATAGCGTACACATTCAAAATATATGTCTCAGGAGGCAGGCTCAGACGGTGTCAGGCAC
This sequence comes from Dendrobates tinctorius, assembly GCF_039654945.1. NCBI lineage: Eukaryota > Metazoa > Chordata > Amphibia > Anura > Dendrobatidae > Dendrobates > Dendrobates tinctorius. Next base: position 16,441,694 of record NW_027361697.1, read on the forward strand.
AGTATGGATTTGACGGCCCAGATTACACAGCGGAGGAGCAGGGAGAGGTAAAGATTGCAAATGCTGGGGCCCTGGCCAAGCAAGGGGGGCCCACTCGTGGGCGTCGGTACTGGCACTGGGCCCCTCATAGTACAGCGGTGTGTCTGACGGCGGGTGTGCACCACCATTGTCAGAGACACTTGATTGCACTATGAGGGACCCTGTGCCAGTGCCCGCACCCAAGAGTCGGCCTACCCACCTGTCCAGGGCAATGGCACTCGCACGGTGTCGTGCGCTAGGTGGTGACCCCAGCCATGGGGGGGAGGCAGCACAGTTAGGGAGTTTTAGAAAGTGGCATATGTTGATGTTGGACATTCAACTGATGCAAAAGGTGAAATAGGTGAAGTACCAGGAAGAGGTGGACCAAAGCAAGCCATTTTTCTGTCACCCTATGTGTCATCAGGGGAAGGTGGGACAAAATCCTTGGAAACCCATGCGTGGTTCATTTTAATGAAGGTTAGATCATCCACATTTTGGGTTGACAGACGGGTCCTTTTTTCTGTCAGGATTGATCCAGCTGCACTGAAGACTCTTTCCGATAGCACACTTGCAGCTGGGCAAGCGAGCTCCTGTAAGGCATATTGTGCCAATTCAGGCCAGGTGTCCAGTTAGCGGCCCAATAGTCAAAGGGGAATGACCTGTGTGGGAGAACATCGATATGGGAGGAAAAGTAGTTTGTAACCATAGTTGACAACTGCTGTCTCCTGTCACTTTCCATCGATGCAGTATTACCAGTTGTGTGAGCGGTATTTGAAAAATCAGTCCACAACATTGTCATGAAACCCCTGTCTCCAACGCCACTTCTGCTGTGTGCACCACGAACACCTCTGCCAAGCTGCCCCCGGCCCGTACGGCTCGTGTGAGAACCATCACCGCTGCTGTGTGCTGGGAATGCCTCAAGCAACCGATTTACCAGAGTTGCTTGTTTACTAGCCAATATTAGGTCAAGGTTCTCCTGTGGCATGATGTTTTGTAATTTGCCTTTATAGCATGGATCCAGGATGCTGGCCAACCAGTAGTCGTCATCGTTCATCATTTTGGCAATGCGGGGGTCCCTTTTTAGGATCCGCAAGGCATAATCTGACATGTGGGCCAATGTTCCCGGTGTCAATGATGCACTGCGAGTGCTGGGTGGAGGAGCACTTTCTGGCAAATCCACATCCCTCCAGTCACGCACAAACCCGGTACCAGACCTTGCCACGCCAACATTTTCACTTGCCCCACGAGATGCATCCTCCTCCCCTAAGTAATCATCCCCATCATCCTCCTCCTCCTCCTCCTCTTCTTCCTCCACCTCGTCCAGGAGAGGTCCCTGAGCAGACAATGGCTGAATGTCATCAAGGATTCCCTCCTCCTCTTCCTCCTCATCAACATTGGCTGCAGACGCCTGCTCCTTAAGGTGCATCAAAGTTTGCATGAGCAGACGCATAAGTGGGATGCTCATGCTTAGGATGGCGTCGTCTGCGCTTACCAGCCGTGTGCATTCCTCAAAACACTGAAGGACTTTACAAAGGTCTTTCAGCTTCGACCACTGCACGCCTGTCAACTCCATGTCTGCTCTCAAAGTGCCTGGCCGTGTATCCTCCCACAAATGCATTATGGCCTGCCTCTGCTCGCACAGCCGCTCCACCATGTGCAGGGTGGAGTTCCACCTTGTTGCAATGTCGATAATGAGGCGGTGGTTGGGAAGGTGGAGCAATCGCTGCAGCTTCTGCATACGAACGGAGTGTACAGGCGACCGGCGGATGTGCGCGCACAGTCTTCGCACCTTCTGGAGCAGGGCTGTTAACTCCGGATAATTTTTGAGGAAGCACTGCACCACCAGGTTCAAGGTGTGAGCCAAGCAAGGTATGTGGCTGAGTTTTGAAAGGGCTATGGCTGCCACAAAATTACGGCCGTTATCTCTAACTACCTTGCCTGCCTCAAGATGTACACTGCCCAGCCATGACTCAGTTTGTCGCTTCAAGTACTCGGCCAGCACCTCGGCGGTGTGTCTGTCGCCCAAACACATCATCTGCAACACAGCCTGCTGACGCTTTCCACTAGCTGCTCGATAGGGGGACACATCGTGTGCAACAGTGGCAGCTGCAGATGGAGTGCTCGTACGACTGCGCTCTGTGGACGAGCTGTCGCTTCTGGAGGAGGAGGAGGAGGAGGAGGGTCGAACGCCTACAGCCAACTGTTTCCTATACCGTGGGCTAGGCAGCACTGTCCCACCACCGCTGTCCCCTGTGGACCCTGCATCCACCACATTAACCCAGTGCGCAGTGATGGACACGTAACGGCCCTGGCCATGCCGACTGGACCATGCATCAGTTGTGAGGTGCACCTTTCCGCTCACTGACTGCTTGAGTGCATGGACAATGCGGTCTTTCACATGATGGTGGAGGGCTGGGATGGCTTTGCGAGAGAAGAAGTGGCGACTGGGTAGGTCATAGCGTGGTACTGCATAGGCCATGAGTTCGCGGAAAGCTGTGCTTTCCACCAACCGAAAGGGCATCATCTCAAACGAGATTAGTTTGGCAATGTGGGCGTTCAAACCCAGTGTACGCGGATGAGAGACTGAGTACTTTCTTGACCTACTCATAGTGTCTGGGAGGGTGAGCTGGACTTGAGAGCTGCATATGGTGGAAGTAGCGGTGGACAGGGTGGACTGAGAGAGGGTTGATGATGGTGATGGAGTTGTTGTTCTTTCTGATGGCCTAGAATCAGTCTTTCGTTGATATAACAGTGGGATTCCCTGACTGCTGTGGCCTTGCAACGACACCTCAACATTTGCTGCTGTGCTAACCGGTGGGCTTACAGTGGGGGAAACAATGTAGCGTTGCTGACTACCTTCGTTGTGATCAGTTGCACATGTGGCACTTGAGGTTTGGTGTTGTGTCCACGCTTGCAAGTGCATGCTGGTTAAATGTCTAAGCATGCAACTGGTATTCAAATTTTTCAGATTTTTCCCTCGGCTAAAGGTCTTTGCGCACTTCTTACAGATAACCTTGGCCTGATCATGAGGATTTTGTTCAAAAAACTGCCACACTGCACTCTTCCTACTTTGGCAGACATTTTGCGGCCTAGCACACTGTGATCTTTTGACCCTCTGGACAAGCTGTCCAGCAACTCTTTTGATGTTTGGAACCTGTCTTTGGAGTGCTCCGGGCCTGCCAGATAACAGCTGTTGCGATGTCGATGTCTGCTGTGGATGCTCCTCATCTGAGCTATTGGAAGCAGCACCCTCTTCCCCCAATGGATGCCAATCTGGGTCAACAACTGGGTCATCCATCACCTCCTCTTCTATGTCATGTGCACCTTTCTCTGTGTCACCGTGTATGGTGGTATAGTGTGCGGGAAGGGGCACCTGAGTCTCATCAGGGTCAAAATCTGGCTCTGTACACTGCGAGGACAATGTAGTGCTCTGAGTGAATGTACCAGCAGAATCATCCATCAGCGGCTGTGCATCAGTGCACTCCATGTCAGATTCATCTTGGCCTGGGTAATTCACCATTTGACTTGATAATCCAGGCATGGTATGTGAAAACAGCTCCATGGAGTAATCAGTAGTATGGCCTGCGTCATCCTTCAATCTTGGTTGGGGTGAAGGACACAAGGAAAGGTGTGGTTCATGAACATGAGCCTCCAATGACGACTCAGTGCTTTTACTTTTTACAACTGAAGAAGAGGAGGCAATAGAGCTGGAGGCTGAGTCAGCAATGTAAGACAAAACTTTTTCCTGATGCTCTGCCTTTAAAAGCGGTTTGCCAACTCCTAGAAAACTAAGCGTTCGAGTCCTTATGTAGCCAGACGATGACGCAGGGTCAGCACCTCCTGCATTCGGTCCTATTTTGCTCTTGCCACTACCATCAGATCCACCACCAACACCATCATTACCAGCTGCCAACCCCCGCCCAATTCCACGGCCTCTTCCACCAGCCTTCCTCATTTTTGGTAGAAATGTAGACAAAATCCAACAAACTATATAGTAATGTAAAACAAGGTACAAGGTGTCTATAGGACAGGGGAGTTTTAGAATTTCTGCACACACTTGTGGACAGTGGACACTTGTGGATTGTGTGTGGCCCACTGATATCTGAGCGCTATGTGACACGCTCGATGGCACAGCTGCCTGTGACCAAAGTGACGAGAGGATAATGGAGATTTTGAATCTCTGCGTACACTTGTGGACAGTGGACACTTGTGGATTGTGTGCGGCCCACTGATATCTGAGCGCTATGTGACACGCTCGATGGCACAGCTGCCTGTGACCAAAGTGACGAGAGGATAATGGAGATTTTGAATCTCTGCGTACACTTGTGGACAGTGGACACTTGTGGATTGTGTGCGGCCCACTGATATCTGAGCGCTATGTGACACGCTCGATGGCACAGCTGCCTGTGACCAAAGTGACGAGAGGATAATGGAGATTTTGAATCTCTGCGTACACTTTTGGACACTGGACACTTGTGGATTGTGTGCGGCCCACTGATATCTGAGCGCTATGTGACACGCTCGATGGCACAGCTGCCTGTGACCAAAGTGACGAGAGGATAATGGAGATTTTGAATCTCTGCGTACACTTTTGGACACTGGACACTTGTGGATTGTGTGCGGCCCACTGATATCTGAGCGCTATGTGACACGCTCGATGGCACAGCTGTCTGTGACCAAAGTGACGAGAGGATAAGGGAGATTGGATTGCTTTTAAAAAAGCAGTTTGCGGAGCAGTGGGTAAACAGCAATGCCAGCGTGTCAGGAAGCCTTAAAAGGCAGCCCAACAACCAACACCACTGATACACCACAATATAGCCTCCCCTTGCACTGCACACACAGTGACTTGTGTGTTGTGCAGGCCAAATCGCTAGCAGCAGAAGCAGTTTTTTTGTCTTCTTCCCTGCCTAACGCTCTCCCTACAGAATCAGCAGCAACCTCTCCCTATACTAAGATCGGCAGAAGTAAGATGGCGGTCGGCGTGCACGCCCTTTTATACCCCCTGTGACGCCCACCAAAGCAAGCCAATCACTTGCATGCCCTTCTGAAAGATGGTGGTGACCCGTGCCTATGTCATCACGTTGCCCACAGTGTCCGTGGATCCTGATTGGCTGAAAAAGAGCGCAAAACAAACTTTTGAAACGCGACTTTGGCGCGTAAGTCGCCGACCACGTGGCCGACCTCATCCTAGGGTCGGGTTTCGTTTCATGAAACCCGACTTTGCCAAAAGTTGGCGACTTTTGAATTTTTTCGACCCGTTTCGCTCAACTCTAATAGTGACCAATAGTCAGAGAAAAATAGCATGTCATCCCCTGAGGAAGAAGTAGTCCTTACTTCGAAACGCGTTGGGAATAAATGATTAATCTTTCACAGTAAGTGGGATTCTGTATTTTGTCAAGCATCGCATGGAAGTCCATAAATTATTTCCATAAGAATTGATGGACCTGTAGATAGGACAGGACACAGGACCAGGTTCTCCCAGGACAGACAGGATAAAATACCTACAGGACAAATACAAGGACAGATACACTCAGGCGAGACAGAGCCAAGTTCACACATGACAAATAAAAGGATAGTTGCACACAGGACTGACAGGAACAGAGTCACACAGGTCAAATACATGGACAGGTACACATAGGTCAGACAGAGCTAGATTCACACAGGGTACCTACAATGAAGTTGCAAGTTTACACACTAATCACTAATGTTGCACAGCATTAACAGATTAGAGATAGGCACTGCTTTAGACACAGCTGTTATAGGAAAAACTGCTGACACAAACACAGCAGGTTTGGAGGTAAGTACAGATTCAAACCTAGTGAGTTTGGGAAAGTGAACTGCTACTGACAGCAGATATAGGGGAGGGACTGAAACATTCAAAGGTTTGGAAGAAAGTACTGATTCAGACACAGCTGGCATGGAAACAGGTGCTAAGTCGGACACATACAGATACAGAGACAGGTCCAGATTCTGAGGCAACAGTTTCAGGAAAAGATCCAGACTAAAATACAAACAGGTTTAGAAGTCAGGTCCTAATTCAGAAAAGATTAGACACAGGTACAGGTAAAGAGTTCAGACCTGGGTATACAGACCCAGGGAAACAGGTTTGGATAAAGAAAGGACCAGACAATGGACTTAGCAGCTTAAGGACAAGCTATACTCTGAAGTCATTGATGTTGAACAAGCACCTCTCAATGGGGGAGGGTGCCTTAAATACCAGATGCCACACAGAAAATGGCTGGGGACATCTTAGGAGTGCTCAAGTTACCCCTTTAAGATGCAGGAAGTGCACGTGCATTCACACTATGTAAGATGACTGCAACAGCAGTGAAGAGTACATTGGCATCCCTCCTTCTAAGAGGCATGCAGGGATTCTAGCATTACACACTGGCATTTCAGGCACGTCATTCTCCACAATTAGAAACATTAGCCCTTAGACCTCAGTCACAGGCCTCTCATATAGCCAAATTAGATCTTATGCTTTACACTGAGGAGAGACATCACCCCAAACACGCATCTGCAAATTGATATTCTGGTTTGGCTTTTAGCCTAAGGGTACCGTTACACTTAGCGACGCACCGGCGATCCCGACAACGATACGACCTGGCAAGGATCGCTGGTGCGTCGCTAAATGGTCGGTAGTGAGCTGTCAAACAGACAGATATACTCACCGATGCAGCAGCGATCCAGCGATCCATACAACGACCTTGGCGGTCGTTGGTATCTTGTCACACAGCAGCAATTCAGACGACTCTCGCCTGCATCCATGTGTTCTGCATTGCCAACGAGGTCACTCTTTGGCATCAAACACTGCAATGTGCACTGGCCAGCGGGACACCAACGATGAAAAAATGGCCCAGACCATTCGAACACGATCAACGAGATCGCAACGGGGGCCCGGTTGCCGTTGCATGTCACATGTAGCGAGATCGCTAGCGAGATCGCTGTTGCGTCACAAAATTGGTGACGCTTCAGCGATCTCGCTAGCGATCTCGTTGTGTAAGAAAGGGCCTTAAGTCAAGTGGCAAGGCTCGTTAAAGTGTCGATACTAGTTTTTAGGATTGCTACTTCCAATAGGTGGCATTAGAGTTCTAGTCCACTTACTCTTTGAAGGGGCAATTTGCATATTTGAAATATGAAGCATGTAAAATCTTCCAGCATTTTTGCTTCAATTTTTCAACCATAGTAAGCAATGAAAAAGGGGAAAACTTATCAACCCTTTCTCGCGGCATGGTCGCGGTCTTTTGATGAATAAAAGTAACTTAATTAAACAAACAAAAAACATACAGACAACTAAAGACAAAAAACATACAGTATGTAATCCTCACCCAAAAATGGCACAAAAAAGGTAAGAAAGTACCAAGAAACAGGTGTTTTTTTACACAGCATTTTTCTGTCAACAGAGCAGGATTTGGCTAAAGGAAAAAAAAAGCATAGCCTTATAGGGATGATAAATTCCCATTTAGTGTTGTGGCCTTTTTTTCCCTTTGTTTCCATTGCAAACACATTGTTAGTCTTTTCATCAATTGTTTAAGTATTGAATTTACTCCACCACCATAGGCTCTCATAAGTTGTGCGTCTGCTTTCTCAATAAATTTAACTTTGACTTATTAATGTTAATAACACATTATTTTCCCGAATTATACGGTGCTATAATATTTGATCCAATGAGCTATGAAATAGAGTATGAACATATTTAAATAAAATATATATAAAAAAAATTGTACAACTACATCAATCAAATTGTAATTTCTATTTCATCGCAATGAAAATAAATGAAAATAATCCCTTCAGTCTTTTAACATAATTCAGGCAGACCAATAGATTCACTTTTTGAGCAAGTGATAAATATTCCCTAATTAATTCCATTTTAATTTCCTCAGATGTCTCTAATGAAGAGGGTAACATTTACGCAATCAAAACAGAACATAAGGGGTTTTCTTGAAAGTCTTTGATTGCATAATGCTGAATTTACATTATTAGTAACAATATGTTTTTGAGGAGTGATACACATTGTATAATTGTTATTTATAATTAACATTAAAAGAACTATTGCGAGATTGAATACACATGAGCAATGTTCGGATGTTTGTTGACTGTAATTGTTCAAAGAATTCATGTATTGTATAATCAATCTGAGCTTAAAATATGTAAATATGTTAATCAACTCATCTGCTCGATTGTTTTTTTTTCTCCGTTTTTTATGCAGTATCATTTTTGATTCACAGCATCAACAAAATTAACTAAATAGATGTCAAATGTCTTTGCTGAGAAATAAACCCAATTTCTGCTTTTCTTAGAATGTTATACCTAAATGAATGTGGCCTTACATTTTCTTCTGGCTTGAGATAACCCCCAATGAGAGGTAGTAGATGTCCATCTGTAAAAAAAAAAAATGTTTGTGTTGATAACCGATTAACACTTTTTTTCAAAGATGATGATCTTGCACAATATATTTCTGGATATGTGGAGTAAAGTTGAGCAGTAAAGAGGGACATACGATAAATCTTGATTGGCATAAGTAAAGAAAAATGTTGACTTTTAACCTAAACTTTAATTTGGGTTGTCTGACCGATGCATGCCTGTCTCCCTTCAATCATAAGGGAGTTCAGAAAACATAATATTCAGATATCCCATAGCAGTGAATAGTGCATAAGAATGAAATTAACCCTTTTTTAGTGTGATAAAAGGTAACATGCAATTAAAACAGAAAAAACTCTGAAAAACACTAAAGTAACTATATTTTGCTAACTATATTGTAGTATAAGATCCTGTCTTATGTTTGTACCATATGGTGCGCTTGGGTGTAATTTGAAAATCCAATATGATACTCTGTTGAGCAGTCTTTTTTCATGTTAAAATCATAAATTTGACTTTATTATCTCTTTTGGGAAATGTAAATTTAATCAAAAAATCTTCTAAAATACGTATACTTTTACTGTCATAGTTATACATGTTATACTGTCCCTTTATCCTTGGTGAACTGTTAACCATGTGGTGTCATTGAACTTTGACACTGCATCATCTGACTTGTTGGCTCTCTTTTTTTTTTTTTTTTTGAAATCCAACGTCCTTCCAAACCTATTTATGTCTGTGATACCTGTATGTATTTTGTGGTATTTCCTGATGAATGGGGCATGAGACCTCTGAAACGCGTAGAATAAAACCACTGCAATCATACAGCATTCTCCTGGAATTTGTCTAAAGAGGCAGCGCGGAATATAGCTACGAACTCCCTTTGGATTTATCAAAAGTATAACAAGGTCAGACCTGATGTAACCAATCTCCTTTATTTGGACAAAATAAAGTTGAGATTGCATCACACAATTATGGCCAATGTGCAGCACCACCTGGGCTTTGGCCACCCACCAACCAGAAATTACAAAATCAAGTTATGTTATGCAGACCAGTACCATTATCAAGGCATGAAAAATATGCTTGTAAAACTGAAGTTTCACTTATCTGCATTGCTTAAATCAAACCTACATCGAGAACATCTTCATTCCGAATAGTTTATTTATTCCACACACAAAAGGTCAACACTTGAGATGAGCGAATGTTTTGAAATTTGAAATTATACAATTCTCAACAGTAGAAAGTTTGTAATTGCTCTGAAAATACACATCCAGGAGAGAAGAAAGAGAGAGAATCCAATTGACCATAAATGCTTACCCTCTATAGGAGAGATAGTGGATACCACAGACTAGAAGTGCTTACACTCTAAAGGAGAGAAGACCCCACTGACCATAAGAGATTACACACTACAGAAGAATGTGAGAGGTAGAAGACCCCGCTGACCATAAGAGCTTAGGGTCCCGTCACACATAGCGATCTCGCTAGCGAGATCGCTGCTGAGTCACAAGTTTTGTGACGCAACAGCGATCTCACCAGCGAGATCGCTGTGTGTGACAGCAATCAGCGACTGGCTCCCCTGCCAGTATTGCTGATCGCTCTTGGAAAGCCCTGGACATTTCTTTGATCGCTGGTCTCCCACTGGCCCTCACGCATCGCTGCATGTGACAGGCGGGAGACCAGCGATCGGCTGGTAACTAAGGTAAACGCAGGGTTTCTAAGCACCGTGCGGTGCCTAGAAACCCTCTGTGTACCTTAGGTATCAGCGCGCTGATGCAGGGAGCTGGTAACTAAGGTACACATCGGGTTTCTAAGGGACGCATGTCCCTTAGAAACCCGATGTGTACCTTAGTTACCAGCTCCCTGTATCAGTGCGCTGGTAACTAAAGTACACAGCGACGACGGGCGCTCGGCGTCACTGGTGCTGATGGCTGATGAAGCCGTCTGTTTGACAGCTCACCAGTGATCACATAGCGACTCACCAGCGATCCTGACACGTTGATATTGTTGTCGGGATTGCTGGTGAGTCGCTATGTGTGACGGTACCCTTGCATTTTACGGGAGAGAAAAATCTTTGCTGACCATAAGATCTTACATACTACAAAAGAGAGATAAATGTACCCAGTGACTCTGAAGATGAAAATCGAATCTGCCATACATACTATCAGTCAGTGGGAATACCTGATCTGTGATGGCCGAGGTACTGACCACCAGTGCACAAGGTATGATTATCTGTTAGCTGTCACAGCTGCATTATAGACAAGTCTTTGTGGCAATGAAAGAAGCCATTAGGCCCCTCTTCAATGATTCAACAGTGTGATAAATGGCACCAAGCAAGTGGTTTTTTTTTCCTTTGGAAACCGCAAATCGCTCTCAAAATGTTCAAATTTGCAAGAAACTCAATGCTCCGTGGATTGAGATGCTCATTTCTAGGAAACATGTTTCATTATCATACCATTTTGGGTTGCTAATGTTACATTGTATATAGGCAATATTGCCTGATGAAGGGGTCTGTACAACCCTGAAACACGTTGACCTATTGTCTAAAAGATTAATAAAACGCTTGAAATGAAGAATTTTTTGATGTATGTTTGATGAAAGTAGCTTGTCCAAAAGAACTCTCATTTTGACAAGTTCTTTTATGCTTACAACGGACCAATACGTTAACCGTAAGAGTGGTGCATATGGCAACTTCACCATTATTGAATGCTTTAAAGGAATAGTTTCATCTACATAATACCCCAAGATGAACAAGGAAATTAAAACGGGGTGTGGGTTGACATCTAACGGTTACATGTCCCAATGATGGTGTTGCCCCACAGGTACCTCTGTTTGATTTTTCACATGATCTAATTGAATAACCAAGCGTGGTCACAAATATATGTAACTAGAATAGTGCCCAGAAGCCACTTGTTATACCATAGGTGGTGAATATGGATATGCAAGAGAAACAAGTGTTTGTCCTCACATAAAAGTTTTCCAAGGGGCCAGCATAGAAGAAATTGTTAGGGCTGGCGGAACACACCAAATTATAAATAATAGTAGGTGCGTTCGCAGCCTGGGGTCCACCGTGCAGAGGTGGTACACTGCTGCTAGGTAATGGCAGAAGAATATAGCGGCGTGAAAACAGTCACACGTGGGTTACGTCACCCAGTGTGAACAGGGACGAACTCTGTTGACTCACAGAGCCGCACAGCCGCTGAACATAAACACCAGAGCCTGTTTAGCTCACAGAGCCTGGCCAAAAAGCGCACAGAAAGTGGCCACAGAACTCTACCCCAAGGACACGGAGTTAGAGTTCCTCTAGGCCCTCTGAGCGCATGGCGTCGCTGCCGCGAATGCCGCTATAGACGCTGGCTATGGAGTGTGGAGCACATGCACTGTGGCGTGCCGAGTCACTGATGGGGACTAATGCCTGACTCCGACTCTTCCCTACCTACACCTAAGCCTGGGCGCTAGCAGGCTAGGCTGCACAACACATGCGTACCAAGGGTAGGGGTTTCATAATGAGTCAGTCACCAGAGACATTCATACGTGCATACATCACTCACTCCTCAAGGTCTGAAAATAAAGAGTATCCTAGCACATGGCCGAGCGGCCATGCGGACCATTTATAGCCGTGAGCGTCCGGGACCTTCCTGGCTTCTCGGATGGGCCAATCTGAACAGGAGCAGGACCTGAGCACGTGATCTTCGATCTCCAATGGGAGATCACTCCATGGGCATGCTCAGTGGCCCGACATGAGGACTTAGTCCCTGGAGAATCTCGCTGCTGAGCAGCCTGCATTGCCATAGCTGTGCCAGAGGTGGCAGCAGCAAGCAAAACCACGGAGTTGGCCTGGACAGAGCGCCGGGACCGACGAATCTGCTGAGCAGGCTCCACTGCAGCTGAAGAAGAATGGGAGACCGCTGGGTGCAAGACTCTGAATTCCTGCTGTGCAGTGGCAGGAACCCAACGCCTAACAGAAATTACTGCTCCTGGAACCACACTGTGAGAGGGTACAATTAATGTCACCGGAATTGTAGAAAATGAGTTCTTCCACAAGATATACTGCTATGGAGGTGATATAAATAATGGAATGGGTGTTCCAATATTGTCACCAAAAGTCCAGTGTAATGTACAGTGCATGGGCACTGTGAAGAGGTGTATTAGTTCAATTCCTGGTGTTGTGCATTGATTGTAGAGCGAACAGTACTGCGAAAGCTGGGTGCCTGGGCTGTAGGTAAACAGGCATATCCATATTTACCACCTACGGTATAACAAGTGGCTTCTGAGCGCTGATTTGGACCTTTACCATATCTCAGTTCACCTACATTTCCGACAACAGGTGACTGTTGTCATCCAAACAGGCAGCTGAAATGCCCAGAAAATACTTTATGTTTAACGCCAGTGGATTTCTAAGTTGCTTTTAGATGTTTGGAACTAGTCTAGGCATTTATAGAGAAGAAATAAACCTAAATTCTTAAGCAAAGCTACCACATGGTAAGAACTTGGAACTTTTTCTATTATCTATTGAATGCAGTGTAGAAAGCTCAAGGTCAGTAAGATTCAAAATGATACATATCAAGACTAACAGAATACAATAACATGTTGAGACTTGAGATTAATAAAAAAAGGGAAAAAAAAGATGAAACACCAAGCAACATTACAATTGCTATGTTGCCGAAAATTCAGAACAGGCGAAGATTGGTAACTCTTTTAGGCTCTGTCTGGTGAATAGGTGCTTATAAATCATCTTGACATGAGCTGGGAGCTTTTCCAGGGGATACGTTAAATGGTTTAATGAAACAAAGTGTGAAAAAGCCTTAGAATGGCCTTAGCATAAAATATTTTCAACATATCATGTTTTTTTTTCCTGGGCCAATTCCTCTTACACTGCTGATCTGTGGCATGTGGGATTGACTTCTAGTTTTAGAAAATCAGCAAAGACATTTCACTGCTAAAACACCTGTGTTACTGAAGTCCATTGGATATCTAGTGGTGTCTCATTACATTACAGTACAGTACAGTAGTACATGCTCTGTGTAGCTGTCCATTAGTGTCAATATGACCTGGTCCATTTGGCCAGGCGAAGGCAGTTTCATGTATTTTTTTCGCTCCACTATGTATACTGTAAAAAAAACCCTGTGGAGGGTTCAGTCTTCTACAAAGTGATTTACCACTTACAAAAGCTCTTTCTGATTTTTATATGTGATGTCATGCTTTATCTGTCAATTTATTCTGATACATTTTCTATAACATTTGCTTTATATTATCTTGTATTGACATTTTCCAAGTTACAATTTACAAGTTATGTCTTACAACAGTTGCCTCAAAATCACCGTAATCTTACATCAAATATAATAGGTAGATGATATAGCCATATAATAACTCATTTGTCAAGTTGTGGTTAATTGATTATTGTTGGAAATGTTCCATAAATTTCCCATCAGAGCAGATAATGTGTAAATGAAAGCAACTGGAAATGTTAGTCATATTACGGTTATGTTGAATTGAATGTAGTTTCTGAGAACGTGGGCTTAAGAGTGAATCATGAGTCACACAAGTTAAGCAGCATTTCAAGATCACATGGCTGGAATATTATCCACATTATGTGTTTATAAAATTGCTGGGTGTTAGGAAAAAAAGGGCCAGAAGACCCAGAATTTAGGTTTGCACTGATAATGCGTTGTTTTGCTGTGTTACAATCTGGCTGGTCATAGTCAGCCTTTAACCCAATCCACTGTGCTGGAGTAAAATACCCTTGTGTGTCAATCATCTATTCTTGAGAGCTAGATTTATATTTTCTACGTAAAAAAGCACTGGTGGAAATCAATCATTGGTGCCTACTCAGTATACCAAGATTAAAGGTGCTTCACGCTCCAGAAGCCTTCGGTGTTTGCTCCTTGAAGCCCACTGTAAATGTAATCACAATTTTAAGCATGCAACAGTATAGGAAGATTTTATCATCCATGTAGCCGGATTTTCTTTTTCTTTTGCTAGATTGTTGGCGTTCTCGGCAGAGACACTATCCATGCTCTGGACTGGATCTAGGTGTTATAGTGCTCTAGACTGGATCAAGGTTTTATATGGTGATCTGGATTTTTTTTCTTTATTGGTGCATCACACGTCACCAAACACAAAATGTGGTCCCTCCTTCTGTCAATACTTGATAACAACTCCCCCCCTTGATAAACAATCACACCCTCTTCTGGCAAGGTTTTCAAATTATTGTATAATAATTCTATTTAAATTCAATTAAGGTAGCCCTCTAGAATTTTGTTTTTATTATATCAGCATAACTATGTATTTAAATATCTATTTATTTTTCTACTTATCATTATTATTATTTCTATTGTTATTTTTAAATGTATTTATATTAATTATTTGTCTACTTATTTGTCTTAATATTATTTTTCATGTTGAAGAGCTTATGAATGCCTTGAATATAGTTGATTTGTCATTCCTTGGTTGCTTGCCATTTTGATTCTATCTTTCCTCTTGATATGAGTGACCTAATGTGGTTTACTTCCCATGATGCTTCTGGATTTGCAGATAGGGGCAGTAACAGGTCAATGACTTTCCACTGTGATGCATACTTCATCCTGCTTGTGTTAGGATTCTACCAGTCACCTGTTAAAAGGAAATTAAGAGATATCTCATTGAAATATATTGAAAATTCTGAACATGACACAGATAACAAAAATAGTTTAGGCCAGGGATGTTTTATGATTGTAATTGCAGGTACTCATTATAAGAACTTTACCAGATCACAGCTCTTTTATTCAAAACATAAATAATATCTTCATCTGCATAAGGAACAAATAGAAAAAGAAGAAAGTAGGAGCTGGGTGGGGACTAGAGTTGAGCGAAAAGGGTCGGTCAAATTCATAAGTCGCCGACTTTCGCTAAAGTCGGGTTTCATGAAACGAAACCCGACCATAGCGTGAGGTTGGCCATGAGGTCAGCGACCAGAGCGCCAAAGTCGCGTTTCAAATGATGTTTCCAGCACCCTTTTTCAGCCAATGATGGAGGACGCACACTGTGGGCAACGCGATGACATGGGCAGCGGTCACCACCATCTTTGAGAAGGGCATGCAAGTGATTGGCTTGCTTTGTGTGGCATCACAGGGGCTATAAAAGGGTGTGCACGCCGACCGCCATCTTACTTCTGCCGATCTAGGAAAAGGGAGAGCTGCTGCTGATTCTGTAGGGAGAGAGTTAGGCAGGGAAGAAGAACAAAAACTGCTTCTGCTGGTAGCGATTTTCACTGTACAACACAACAGTTTGTGTGCAGTGACAGGGGAGACTCTATTTTTTGTGCATCAGCTCTGTTGGTTATTAGGCTGCCTTATAAGGCTCTCTAATAGCTGCCTTGCTGTTTGCACACTGCTGTGCAAACTGCTTTTTTAAAAGTAAAAATACTTTTCTTCCTCTTTTCTGCACAGTTACCAAGCATTCATTTTTCCACACTTTTGTGTGCAGCAGTCCTGCTTATTAGGCTGCCTGCTGCCATACTTGGACTGAGAGCATCATTGTCAGCCTCCTAAAATCTCTAGGGAGATTCAAATTCTCCCCAATACTATATACACCTTGTACCTTGTCATACACCAGCCAATTTCAGCCTATTAAATTGAGGTTTAATCTATAGTGGGCCTGAGATAATAGTTAAGCCTCCTAAAATCTCTAGGGAGATTCAAATTCTCCCCAATACTATATACACCTTGCACCTTGTCATACACCAGCCAATTTCAGCCTGTTAAATTGAGATGTAATCTATAGAGGGACTGAGATAATAGTTCAGCCTCCTAAAATCTCTAGGGAGATTCAAATTCTCCCCAATACTATATACACATTGTACCTTGTCATACACCAGCCAATTTCAGCCTGTTAAATTGAGGTGTAATCTATAGTGGCCCTGAGATAATAGTTCAACCTCCTAAAATCTCTAGAGAGATTCAAATTCTCCCCAATACTATATACACCTTGTACCTTGTTTTACAATACCATATAGCTGGTGGTATTTTGGGTACATTTTCCCAAAAATGAGGACGTTTGGTGGAAGAGACCGTGGACGTGGGCGGGGGTTGCCAGCTGGTACTGATGGTGGTGGTGGTGGTGGTGCATCTGCTGGTAGTGGCAAAAGCACAATAGCACCTAAGGCAGGAGGTGTTGAGCCTGCGTCATCGTCTGGCTCTACAAGGCCTCGAAGGCTCCCTTTTCTGGGAGTAGGTAAACCGCTTTTAAAGCCGGAGCTTCAGGAACAAGTTTTGGCTTAGATTGCTGACATAGCCTCCAGCTCTATCGCCTCCTCTTCTGAAGTTTCAAAAAATAAAAGCACTGAGTTGTCAGTGGAGGCTCCTGGTCAGGAACGACACATTTCCTTGTGTCCTTCACCCCTACCAAAAGTGAAGGATGCAGCAGGCCACACTACAGATTACTCCATGGAGCTCTTTTCACATACCATGCCTGGGTTATCAAGTCAAATCATGAATTCCCCAGTCCAAGATGAATCTGACATGGAGTGCACTGATGCACAGCCACTGATAGATTTTTCTGCTGGTACATTCACTCAGAGCACTACATTGTCTTTGCAGTGTCCTGAGCCAGAATCTGACCCTGATGAAACTCAGGTGCCCCTTCCCGCATACTATACCACCTTACACGGTGACACAGAGGAAGGTGCACATGAAATTGAAGAGGAGATGATGGATGACCCAGTTGTTGACCCAGATTGGCATCCATTGGTGGAAGAGGGTGTCGCTGCCAATAGCTCAGAAGAGGAGGAGGAGGATCCGCAGCAGGCATCGACATCACAACAGCTGTTATCTGGCAGGCCCGTAGCAGTCCAAAAAAGGGTTACAAAAACCGAAAGAGTTGCAGGACAGCTTTGCCAGATGGTCAAATTAGCACAGCGTGTAAGGCCTCAAAATGTCTTCCATAGTAGGAAGAGTGCAGTGTGGCACTTTTTTGAACAAAATCCTAATGATCAGGCAAAGGTTATCTGTAAGAAGTGCACAAAGATCTTTAGCCGAGGGAAAAATCTGAGAAATTTGAATACCAGTTGCATGCTTAGACATTTAAACACCATGCACTTGCAAGCGTGGATGGACTACCAAACCTCACGTACCACATGTGCACCTTCCCCGAATGAAGGTAGTCAGCAATGCTACATCGCTTCCCCCACTGTAAGCCCACCGGTTAGCACACCACCAGTAGCAAATGTTGAGGTGTCATCGCAAGGCCAAAGCAGTCAGGGAATCACAATGTTATTGCTATGAAAGACTGAATCTAGGCCATCAGCAAGACCACCAACACCATCACCATCACCAACCTTCTCTCAGTCCGCCATGTCCACCGCTAGTTCCACCATATGCAGCTCTCAAGTCCAGCTCACCGTACCAGAGACTCTGAGTAGGACAAGAAAGTACTCATCCTCTCATTCGCGTACACTGTGTTTGAACGCCCACATTGCCAAACTAATCTCGTTAGAGATGATGCCCTACCAGTTGGTTGAAAGTGAAGCTTTCCATGAGCTCATGGCCTACGCAGTACCATGCTATGACCTACCCAGTCGGCACTTCTTTTCTCGCAAAGCCATCCCAGCCCTCCACCTGCATGTGAAAGACCGCATTGTCCATGCACTCAAGCAATCAATGAATGGAAAGGTCCACTGTTGTGAACTCATTTTCTGGTCTATAAGTTGTGAGTTCTCCTTCCGGGCTCCCTCTGGTGGTAACAGGAGGTAGTGAGGTTGATTTAATTAGTAGAGATCTGCCACCTGATGATGAGGATAATGATTGGATCTCTGGAATCTCAGACTGGATTTAAGACAGCCGACGCCCTATTCTGGTGCAGGTGATTCTTTCTGGCTTTTCAGGTCTTGGTTTTCAGTTCTGTTCCAGTCATCTCAAGCTAAGTGTTTCTGCTAATGTTCACACTTGATTTTGTTGGTCTATTCAGTTTTTTGTGTGGTCAGCCAGCCCCGGCTGGGGCTGTGCTGAATTTCCACTCTTATTTATCTGTATTTGCCAATTTGATTTTTGTCCCTTATTAGATTGGCCTCTTTTTTGCTCTGTCTCAAAATATTTCAGAGTGCTGATATAGTGGGAGAAGTCTAGTGACTTCAGGGTTAATTTTGGTATCAGAAGTGTTGGACATTATTTTTGTAGGGTTTTTTGAGCAGATTGCAGACAGTGTCTTTCCTTTCCTATCCTTTCTAGCTAGTTTGAGCCCCATCATCTGCTCAGCCTATTTTCCTGCCTGTGTTTGTGTTTTCATCTTGTTTCACTGTCAATACATGTGTGGGGGCTGTCTATTCCTTTGGGGTCTGCTCTGGGGCAGTTAGTTTTCCCCTTTTCTTGCTTTAGGCTTATTTAGTCCTGTGGCTGTGACGAGGTGCCTAGATTCATCGTAGGAATGCTCCACGGCTGCTGCTAGTTGTGTGGTTAGGATCAGGGATATGCAATCTGCAGAGTTACCAACTTCTCTGGTTTTCTGTGACTTAGCTTGTTTAGTTTTCCTCCTCGGTGACCCATTCATAACAGTCCACCTCACAACAGATGCATAGGCCAGTAGGCATGGCCAGGGCCGTTACGTGTCCATCACTGCACACTGGGTTAATGTGGTGGATGCAGGGTTCACAGGGGACAGCGGTGGTGGGACAGTGCTGCCTAGCCCACGGTATAGGAAACAGTTAGCTGTAGGTGTTCGACCCTCCTCCTCCTCCAGAAGTGAAAGCTCGTCCACAGAGCGCAGTCGCACGAGCACTCCATCCGCAGCTGCCAGTGTTGCACATGAGGTGTCCCACTATCGAACAGCTAGTGGTAAGCGTAAGCAGGCTGTGTTGAAGATGATGTGTTTGGGCGACAACAGGCACACCGCGGAGGTACTGGCCGACTACTTGAGTCATGGCTGGGCAGTCTACATCTTGAGGCAGGCAAGGTAGTTAGTGATAACGGCCGGAATTTTGTGGCAGCCATAGCCCTTTCAAAAATCAGACACATACCTTGCCTGGCTCACACCTTGAACCTGGTGGTGCAGTGCTTCCTCAATAATTATCCAGAGTTAACAGCCCTGCTCAATAAGGTGCAAAGACTGTGCTCGCACATCTGCTGGTCGCCCGTACACTCCAGTCATATGCAGAAGCTGCAGCGATTGCTCCACCTTCCCAAGCACCGCCTAATTATCGACGTTGCAATAAGGTGGAACTCCACCCTGCACATAGTTGAGAGGCTTTGCGAACAGAGGCAGACTGTAATGCATTTGTGGGAGGATACACGGGCAGGCCGTTTGAGGGCAGACATGGAGTTGTCGGGTGTGCAGTGGTCAAAGCTGAAAGACATCTGTAAAGTCCTTCAGTGTTTTGAGGAATGCACACAGCTGGTAAGCGCAGACGATGCCATCATAAGCATGAGCATATCTCTGTTTCCAAGAGAAAAAGGTCGCACTCAGCGGGATAATGATGAATGTTTATTGACACTGAATTACATGTCACGTAGGAGATGTGAAGGAGAGTGTGTCAAATGGCTGACTATGGCCGTTTCACGCTACTCGAGCGCTTCCACGGGTCCAACTCTATCTCTATGCATCTGCTCATGCAAACTTTGACGTACATTAAAGAGCAGGCGTCTGCAGCTGAGGAGGAAGAGGAAGAGGAGGAGGGAAGCCTTGATGACCGTCAGTCATTGTCTGCTCAGGCAACTCTCCTGGACGAGGTGGAGGAAGAAGAGGAAGAGGAGGAGGAGGAGGAGGATGATGGGGATGATTATTTAGGGGAGGAGGATGCTTCTCAGGGGGCAAGAGAAAATGTTGGCGTGGCAAAGTCAGGTACAGGGTTTGTGCGTAACTGGAGGGATATGGATTTGCCAGAAAGTGCTCCTCCACCCAGCACTCGCAGTGCATCATTGACACCTGGAACATTGGCCCACATGTGTGATTATGCCTTGCAGATCATAAAAAGGAACCCCGCATTGCCAAAATGATGAACGATGATGACTACTGGTTGGCCAGCATCCTGGATCCACACTATAAAGGCAAATTCCAAAACATTATGCCACAGGAAAGCCTAGAGCTAATATTGGCTAACAAACAAGCAACTCTGATAAACCATTTGTTTGAGGCATTCCCAGCACACAGCAGCAGTGATGGTTCTCCCACGAGCCGTAGGGAAGAGGTATTCGTGGTGCACACATCCGAAGTGGCGTTGGAGACAGGGGTTTCATGACCATGTTGTGGACTTATTTTTCAAGTACCGCTCACACGACTGGTAATACTGCATCGATTGAAAGTAACAGGAAACAGCAGTTGTCAACTATGGTTACAAACTACGTCTCCTCCCATATCGACGTTCTCCCTCACAGGTCATTCCCCTTTCACTATTGGGCCAGTAAACTGGACACCTGGCCTGAATTGGCACAATATGCCTTAGAGAAGCTCACTTGCCCTGCTGGATCAATCCTGACAGAAAAAAGGGCCCGTCTGTCGACCCAAAATGTTGATGATCTAACCTTCATTAAAATGAACCAGGCATGGGTTTCAAAAGATTTTGTCCCACCTTCCCCTGCTGACACATAGGTTGCCAGAAAAATGACTCGCTTTTGTCCTCCTCTTCCTCGGACTTCTCCAATTCCTCCATTTGCAGCTGCTGAATCTCCAACATCAATATATACCATTTTTTCAACCTCCCTAACTGGGCTGCCTCCCCTCCAGGGCCGGGGTCACCACCTGGCGAACACACCCGTGAGAGTGCCGATGCCCTGGACAGGTGGGTGGGTCCACTCTTGGGCGACGGTACTGGCACAGGGTCCCTCATAGTACAGTCAAGTGTCTCTGATGGTGGGGGTGCACACCCGCCGTCAGACACACCGGCATACTATGAGGGGCCATGTGCCAGTGCCGTCGCCAACGAGTGGGCCCCCCCTGCTTGCTTAGGATCACAGCACTTGCAAAGTTGAAATACTTACCTCTCCCTGCTCCACTGCCGTGACGTCTTTCGCGTTTCCTTGACAGTGACATTCTGGTCAGAGAGCGCGATGACATAACGTCTGTACGCCTTCTGCCTAAACAGTCCAAGTGCAGAGAGATGGAAGGTGGGGGACGACGAGGAGTCCAGAGTACAGGGATTCCCTAGCGAGGAGACTTATTTAATTGTTTTAAAGGCTGGGAGCAATTTTTGGGGAGCACTATACTCTGGAGAATGATATATGTGGCCCACCATACACTGGAGCATTACAAAGGTGGACATCAGACACTGGAGCAGCATTTACAGGGCCCATTATACACTGGAGCATTAGAAATGGGGCCCATTATATATGGATCATTACTTGGGCCCATAAGACACTGGAGCTTCATTCATGGAGACCAACATATACTGTAGCATTATGTGGAGCTCATCATATACTGTATCGAACATTATATGGGACCAATAATTCTGTATGGAGAAATATATGGGCCTCATTACTCCGTATGGCGCACTATGCGGTGGTCATAATACTGTATGGAGAAATATATTGTCCGTTTTTGGAGCTATTGGAGAATTTAAAATGGATATCAGTCATGTGATGTAAGAAGTGAAGTATTTTTCATTGTACTATACCGCTATTTCTCTGGCGTATCAGAGGATCATGAATTGTGGCATGTGTTAAAGGAGCCCAGTGACACTCTTTGGCCCTGGGCCCTCAAAAATCTGGAGCCAGCCCTACCCCCCCACAACTTTAGCCAAATAACCCCCAGTTTTCAATGCCTAACTATTATTATAAAGTAAATTAAGGTTGACAAGCTTAAGTAATAAGAATTGATGTTTTTGGCATTAAAATGGGCACTGTGGATGTGTTTCCTGTCCTCCACTCACTGCCGACTTTTCTTCCCCATTGACTTGCATTGGGTTTCGTGTTTCAGTCGGCCTTCGACTTTTCACGATAATAGTCCGATTGCGTTCAACTCGACTTTTGCAAAAGTCGGGTGGTCTGAACCCGACTCGACCCGAAAAAAGGGAACGTCGCTCATCTCTAGTGGGGATGTAAGGCCACTGGGAGCTGCTAGAATCAATTTTATAAATGCTGTTATCCTGTTGGTCTGGGACCAACTTCCTGACTACACTGGAGAGCATGAACTGGATTGTAGTCCTACTGGAGCTCAAATAACTGCCCATAATTAAAGGTCCAAAATGTATGGATGTAACTGAATTGGGATGAAACAAAATACACAGGTAAAATATTGATAGTGAGTTAATATTATATATGCAAAAGAAATGATGCAGGGTTACTTTTATGGACACAGCTGTAGAAATGGCCTCCGAGAAGAGGTGGGCATTAAAGGAGACATTAGAAAGACTGATCACAGCCATGTAGCATTTCTTTGGACCCAGTGAAGTTGAGTGAAACAAACTCTGTGCTAAAGAGTGACCTTGAAATAAACGGATTCAACATTACAGCCAATTGTCTATAGCTAGTGCCAACTGCACTAGTAATTGAATTAAAGAGAACCTGACAGGTGATACATGCTGCCCAAATTGTGCAGCATGTATCAGCCATTAACTGTCCGATCACAGCCATGTATGTTTGTCTCTGAAGCGCTACGGTGTTTCAGAGAAAACCATACTTTTAAAAGCTGCTGGGGACCCAGCTGCATTGCGTACTAGTCGTACAGGCGGGTCTCTTGGGACTTCTCCCCAGCCTCTGACAGTGCCTGGCAAACCTTTGCCTGCATGCACAGAGAAGACACCGAGGACCCACTTGTATGACTAGTTCCCAGTAGCTATTAAAAGTATGTTTTTTCTCTGAAACGCTGCATGTTCCATTTAATCACAGCAAGCAGAATAGGTTCTTTAAGAAAGTCATTTGTCAAATAAGAATTTTGGGTTTATTTTTTTAGTCTATTATGGATTTGTAATCATTTTTTCCCTTTTGAATGTTGGATCTCATCTCTTCTAAAGTATTCCAGAGACAGTGTACAATAATTGTTTCCCTGCAAATTATGATTGAGAGGAGGATATAGTTTTTAAGAATGGAACATGGCCTGTTCTCTTTTGAGGTGTAAATCAGTTAGCGTTCAACATCAACTATGCACATTCAAAAGTCAGCAGGTCCCATGAAAAATATGTCATTTTCCAAAAACTATTGGAAGAACATTTGAAAATATGTTATGAATGACTTAAATCATTATTTTGACAGGAAAGCTTAGGGTTACCGTATTGATAAGAAATAATATTCTGCTTTTACATCATCCATTTGATGACCTTGAAGCATATTAATCTATGTTATATTTTTTCCAGAATCAATGGGAAATCTCAATGTTGATTGCATTAATTATTCACATAATTTGGAATGATAATTGCAGATAAGCATATGCTATGCTACAATTGCAATTAGTTTTTTCAATGACATCAATTGACGGATTTAAGATATTTAGAATAATTAAAAACTTACCATTTCTTTCATTCATGTGACTTTAAATTAATGTGTTATCGTATTGTGGTATTTTGAAAAAATAAGGTTGCAAATACTGTATATATACTTTTTAAAAGACTGACGCTAGGTCACTTCTGACGGACAAGCCGTGAATTGGAAAAGTCAAGGAGTCCCAGGTCAAAAGCCAGGAAAGTACATCATAAACAGTGGGAAGAAACAAAGGCGTAGTCAGGTAATGGTCTGAGGTCAAAATACCAGAAAGGTATCAGGATCAGAACAAATGGGTTATACAGACATATGGTCCAAAAAAGGACCAAGGTCAGACAATGAAACATCATGAACTAAAACACTAGACATAGAGAAAACCAACTACACTTAGCTGAAGCTATGTCTGGCAGAGGTCTGTGACTAAAGGTACTGTCACACTTAGCGATGCACCAGCGATCCCGACCAGCGATATGACACGGTCAGGATCGCTGGTGCATCGCTAAGTGGTCGCTAGTGAGCTGCCACACAGGCAGATCTCACCAGCGACATAGCAGGGGTCGGTGGTCGCTACTTACCTGTCAGACGAGGCGATGAAGATGTCCTCCCGCCCGCGTCCATGCATCGCTCGTCGGTGCCACAGGAAGCCCAGCAGGAAGCTGACGACGAGAAACGGCCCAGGACGTTCTCGCGCGATCACCGATAGCCAGCGGGGGAGCGGTCGGAGGTAAGTATCAGACATTGCGATATCACTAGCAATATCGCTATAATGTCACAAAAACCAGTGACGTTATAGCGATATTGCTAGCGATATTGCTTAGTGTGACAGGCCCTTAACAGTCCAGCTAAGTAGCCTAGCAATCATCTGGGACAATGAATACCTGGAGACAGCCAGCACCTCCCAGTCTTAAATTGGTCAGAGCAGCACACCCCTGCACCAGACTGGAAACTGAGCTGTCAATCAAAGTACTGACAGCTTCAGCATGCTCCTGTACCAGATTGGATAGCTGAGCCATCAGTAACAGCACCCCTGACATACTGAGGTGTGGAATCATGACAGAGATGTACTAATGTGTCAAACTATCTGTCTTTGTCAGGCTCTGTTCACATTTATATTGTCGCTTCAATTTATAAATGAAACCGTGAAGCAAAGCTTTTCTGTCATTTCAATGATCCCAATGGTATCCAATAGATCACACTCACTTACTAAAGAATGTTCAGATGCCGAGATAAGAGACAATTTTTTCTCATTTTGATCTTATCTTAAAGTTTTATTTGTAGCCAATTTTAATGGTGCATTTCGACTTGACTATTTCAGCCCATCAATGTACCATTAACAATGATGAGGATAGAATGATCATTAATACACTTGTCTTGTCTCCATTCAGTGTCATGATATCGGCAGCACATCTTATGTGTGTAGATCGTGTGATGTGCGGCCAATAACTATGATATTTTTTGCTGGCATTAAAGACCCAATCACCTAACAAAAAAAATCTTTAGCTCATTCATTTGAGGATCGCTGGAATATTTTTACTGATGAATAAATGGGAATTAGCATTCCCATAAAATCTTTTTTGCACATTATCTACTTATGTAAATGCACCATAACCTCCATGAGTTTTAAGGGCAACATCAACTCTATTAGGCATGAAATGAACAGGTTAGCAATATATTTCAACATCTACAGTAAATTTTTTCATTCTTTAAGAACGACCTTTTTTAACGCCTGGATGATGAATAAAGAATGATGCGCAACTTGTCTCTTCAGAATTCCCCATAGGTGTTCGATTGGGTTCAGATGAAAGGACATACTTAGCCACTGAATCATTCTCATCCTGTTCTTCAGAAATGCAACAGATGCAACAGATGTGTGTTTTGGATAATTGTTGTTATCCTTATATCAAGCATGGCTTCACTATGAATTGTGAATCAGGGCCATGGAAAGAAGAGCTGGCAATCTCTTCCTTCCATTTGCTCAGCGACTCCCCGCTGAGCAGAGGTTCTGTGATGCAACCACCTCCTTTGATATGGTCAGTAAGAAAATGAAACAACAGGTTTGTGTGATTATGCTTTTCGGTCTCTTTGTAATTTGGCTCTTCCTGATTTCAAAGCAATGGTAGAGTTGCAAGGCTCATGTCCCAGACTTCACATGGGCATGTTAAAAGATATAAATATTGGATTTTTAGAAATCTATAGATATGGGAGGCATATTCTTGGCATTGTGGTACAATGCTAAACACAATGCATTCACTCGCATTGCTGCGCGACCTGCCCATTAGGCAAGAATTAATATTGACCACGTGGACAAAGTTGTATATGCCATGTCTTTTATATATACACTGCTCAAAAAAATAAAGGGAACACTTAAACAACACAATGTACTAGGATGTGTTCCCTTTATTTTTTCAAGCAGTGTATATATATATGTATATATATATATATATATATATATATATATATAAATCTAAAATTGTTATAGGAAATATGGCATTGCTACCTTTTGCCTGGGACCTCAAGGGGTAGATATCCTTAAGAATGGGGTTCTCATTATTTTTGGTATCTGTGCGCGCAGTGTATTTACCGGCCCCCTTCTGAGGTCACTGGGGGAGCTAAATGGGAGTGGTTAGTACCTTATGAAAGTAGGTTCTGGTTTAGAATCCATGTTCAATCTTGGGAGATACTGTGTGATGAAAGCACTGTGCCATTTTCTAAATGGAGTGCGCCCCTTAGCAAGATCTAAGCCATTCCTTTGACAAGAGGTAAAGTAAGTTTATTTTGATTAATTATTATTTTTTTTATGTGACTGTATATACTGCATTGTCTTGTCCCCTTTTTAACATCTCTTGTACATTTTTATAAGCAATGCCTAAATGTTGGATTCAATATATAACATTTAATAGCTTTGTTCCTCTTGCTCATAATTGCTTAGAAACAGAAATTCTGAAGCCTCGCCAGGCTCAATGTTTAAAGGAACGAGAGTCCAATTGGCCTGAAATAAATAATTGGCAGTGCCAGTGACGGCTAGCTGTTGTTTGGTACCTGTAGAGCATGGCGATGACCGTACTGGAGTGTATATATACACACACATAGATACGCATATCCATGTGATTGTTTCTCCCTGGACAGTTTCTAATTGAGGGAATTCGATGTGTATATATTATATGTTCACTGTGAATTCGTCTAACAACATAGTAGCAATAGTCGTTGTCTCTTCCATCAATTATTAATGAATTGTGTGATTGTCCGGACAATTGGTGGCAGTGGTGGGAGATCTTCCTGACAAATTGCACAATTGACTGACGATTGATGAAAAAAGCAGCTGTGGGATAGCTTCCTGATCTCCCAGACAATTGTCATATTGGAAAAGTGCAAACGTTCCAAGGGCAAGAAGTGATAGTAGAATCTTCTCTTTCAATAAAGAGAAGTACATCTTTGAGTTCACGATACCATCAATGAAATGTAGCTCCTCAACACCAGGAGCACTCATGCAACCAAACAAATGTACACTGCCGCCACCATCTATGACAGTAGGTACTAATCAAAAAATGAGCTGACAATGCCAGAAGGCTAGAACATTTGAAGGCCTCCTGTCTTACGGCCAAATGATACTGATGTGGCCGATGGACAGGAGTCATGTAAATCGATTATTCCATCCAGTTTTGACTGAAGGGACAATTTATGCATTATGAGACTGGTCCTGGTGTTATCAAATCCAAAATATGCATATTTATAGTGTTTGCTATTTAAGTTCTTGTAAATTTAGCAGGGTCCATTAGCCTTCTTTTGGCACAAGCAGTTTTGAGCTACCCGAGACCATCCAAACTTGTGGTATCTAATTAGAAGAGATGTCAGAAGCTTATCTTTGGTTGGAGATACCACGTGGGAATAAAGGTACTGTAACACTTAGCGATGTACCAGCAATCCCGACCAGCGATATGAAGCAGTCAGGATCGCTGGTACATCGCTAAGTGGTCGCTCGTGAGCTGCCACACAGGCAGATCTCACCAGCGACATAGCAGGGGTCGGTGGTCGCTACTTACCTGTCAGACGAGGCGATGAAGACGTCCTCCCGCCCGCGTCCATGCATCGCTCGTCGGTGCCACAGGAAGCCCAGCAGGAAGCTGACGACGAGAAACGGCCCAGGACGTTCTCGCGCGATCACCGATAGCCAGCGGGGGAGCGGTCGGAGGTAAGTATCAGACACAGCGATATCGCTAGCAATATCGCTGTAACGTCACAAAAACCAGTGACGTTATAGTGATATTGCTAGCGATATCGCTTAGTGTGACAGGCCCTTTACAGTATGACTGTAGAGTCACATCTCAATGTCCTACTAGTTGTTCAATTAACATTCCAGATTTTGATTATTGAAAATATCTGCTTCCAGTCTAATCATTTGAAGAAAAAAAAGAACTTTCTACCTCCTCTGTTTTATACAAATGAAGCATGGCAGGATGTAATTACTGAGTTCTAATCAATTCTCATTCTTTTAACCCTCCGTCAGGCGCAATAGATCTGACAGGCACACAGTAATTAGTTTCACTTCTCTCTCCTTGCCCACTTATCAGAAAACCCCACCCCTCCTAGTTATCTCCTGACTCTACAGGCTCTGTGAAACCTGATATCATAGTGACTCAGCAGACCTTCTAGTGAGCAGATATCAACACTTTGGCTTCTCAGGCACATTGCGCCTGATTTCAACACAAATTGAAAGGTTAGTATTTTCTTTTTTTATTCATCACGATTGTGTATTTAGCTTGTTTTATGAAGGATTAATGCTAAGTTAGTGTACATAAGTACTGTTTTCTTAGACAAAAGGAGGGTGGCTTCTAAGGCACATTGCGCCCTAACACATACTCTTTCTCTCTTGCTTCAGATTTTCTGCTGCAATGGCCAGAAAACAGTATGATTCATCTAAACCCCTTCATTTAGAAGAAATGAAGATTTTTTTGTTAGAAGATGATGAGGAAGAACCAGCAGTAACTGAGGATTTAGAGGAATCTAGTGACATTTCATCTGAAGATGAGGTAGCAGAATGTAACACTGATTCTGGAACAGAGCAGGATGGTGATGACACTGATACAGAGGAAACAGACACAGATCTAGCTTATTATTTGGGCAAAGATAAAAATACAAAGTGGAACAAAA
This sequence comes from Dendrobates tinctorius, assembly GCF_039654945.1. Lineage (NCBI taxonomy): Eukaryota > Metazoa > Chordata > Amphibia > Anura > Dendrobatidae > Dendrobates > Dendrobates tinctorius. Next base: position 16,470,589 of record NW_027361697.1, read on the forward strand.
AGGCACCCAAGAACAAACAGCGCAGAGAATCCCACAATATTATTACACACCTTCCTGGAGTTATTGGAAGTGCTAGAAAAGCTAAAACTGCAGTGGAATGTTGGAGTAATCTAATTACAGATAGCATGTTGGAAACTATTGTTCGGTTCACTAACCAGTATATTGACACAATCAAAGAGCAATTCTCCAGAGAGAGGGACATCAAAAACACTGATGTGATTGAACTCAAGGCATTTATTGGCTTGTTATACCTAGCTGGTGCTTTCAGAGCAAATAGGCAAAGTTTGGAGGAGCTGTGGGGGACAGACGGTGATGGCATCGAAAAATTCAGCCTTGTGATGAATCTGAAACGATTCAAAGTCCTGATCCGTTGCCTCCGTTTCGATGATCTTCTGCTGCAATTGAAACCACTGAAGATGAGTAGAAAATAATTAAGTAACATCTAAGTGCAATATCCTTTAAGTTTTTTTCCATAATTTTATATTTAAGCAATAGTTAAGTAAAGATAACTGGAGCCTATTTGGCGGTACTACCGAAAAGTGGAACTTTTAGTTTTAATGAGTTTATGGTTAATAAATGTTTTTTTTTGCATCTGATTTGGTGTAATCTCTTTTAATACATTCCTATGAAGGTCACTGACTACTTCTATAGTCCTGAAATTGAAATATGTAGCTACTATAGGTGGTTTTCTGACCTGTGCTTGTCAGGCACATTGCGCATGAACTGAGGAGAATCTATATTGCGCCTGACGGAGGGTTAAGTGACTGTGATAATTTAATTAGGCAATTAGAGAAATGCATTGACTATGCAGTCATAGCTGCATTTGTGGCTTCTATAGCCCTAAAACTGTTTAGGACATGACTAGGCAAACATTTTTCATATGAAAATTTAGACTTAGAGATGAATATTCCCCATTTGTTGCTGCATTGAAAATACAGTGATGAGTCAGTGATAGCGCATGGAGAATTAGACTTTTAAATCAGATGAAGAAATGTTTTGCCTTGTAGGCATTTTATTTAACAAAAGCCAACTTTCTCACATAAAATGAGCAAGTGCAATCTATCTCAATCAACTTTACACCTGTTTTCTCATTACTATTAAACAGACGTCGGCAATATGTGACACTCCAGATACATTAAACTAAATGCATATACAGTATGCAGACTTTTCTTGTGCTGCAGATATCACTCTATGAATAAAAATTACATTTTTCAAATGGGAATTTTTTTTAAATGCACAAGAGTTTAGATATTATTAAAGATCAGTCTATTGATTTGAGGTGAATCAAATTTGACTAGAATTTTAGGAAATTTATGGGTCTCGGTGAACTTGAACAGTTTGCAAATTTCTCAAGAAATGTCAACAAAAGTCCATTTCCATATTACACATTTCAGAGGATTGCATTAGCTACAAAATGATGACATGACTTCAGACACAAATTTCTTCACAATGCCTTGCAGCTATCACATTACATGTAATTGCTCAGCCAATCATGAAAGGCTATCTGTGATGTCACTTGTGACTGGATACCCCACCTCCAGCAGGGCAAATTTCTAAGACACTCGTGACCCTGGATACACCGCCTCCAGCAAGGCGAATTTAAGCAGTGTCACGTGCAGCAGGATACACCGCCTCCAGCAGGGCGAATTTCAATAATTACATGTGTAGCTGGATGCACCGCCTCCAGCAGGGCGAATTTACAGAGTAAAGGGGAACACCAGGGAAAACAGTTACAACGGTGGGCCCTGCTCTAGTGAACAGGGACGTGGAGACCTCCTGCACTCCCTTGAGCCAGTGTCCTTGCACTCCTCACGTTCCCTACACAGGCTCCTCACCTGTCGCCGAGCAGGATACCTTTAAACCCTAGCTCACCCTGCACCTATCCCTTACTAGTGAGCTGGATGGTGCAGCACTAATACACACACAAGGGAAAATATACAAACAGGGAAAACACCACTTAGCTTTGCTCTGTTGCTGTCGCTCCCAGCAACAGAGTCCAGCACCTGAGTACAGCTTTCCTCCTGAATAGCTGCTACTTCTCCAAGGCTTTGTCAAAGCTGCAAGGAACTCCACTCTGTAGCTCCTTCCACACCAGGACTCTGAGTAAGCTGCAAGGAACTCCTCTCAAGCTCCTTCCTTCACCAAGGATGGTTGGAAATGACCAATATCACCAACAGTGAGTGAGAGCAGCTGACACTCCTTTATAGACAAGAGCCAAAGTAATCACATCTGCTAGTGATTCCCATGCAATAATGCTAGCCACCACTGGGGGGCAAGCTAGAACAAAATACACCACTGTGTAATGACCCTAATGGCCACCAGGGGCAAAACTAACTTTAAGCAAACAGCTTCAAGGAAAAAAAAGGTTACCAGTGCTTTTATCTGTCACAATCCAGCATTGATCGTGTCACTATCATAGCCTGTATACAATGCAGAGAATGCAGCAGACATTTTTGGAGTGATTTAGGATAGTGAGAGGATGGTCAAAGCTCCCAGCTCAGCAAAACAGATATGAAAAGAAAGCCTTAAAACATTGGTCAAACACTCAAGACGGAAATATGAAGAATATGAGTGTAGTAGTCTGTCAATAATACAGAGATTCAATTAATAGGTTGGAAGAGAGTAATAGGGGAGGTGCTGACACAGCAGTGACAGACAGGTGTGGCTATAATCTGAATTATTACATTTGAATTACAATCACACATTTTGTTCTTCATTCTTAATGCACTAGAAAGCAATAACAAGGCATTAACATTTTTATAGGAAAAAAAATCTAAAATCAGTGCCAATCAGAGATGGTTTGCTTACTTGACACAAGGGACTGTGTACAGTTTTTGAATTCCTTGTGCAATTATATCTATGAAAGGGTAATAATTGCTCTTTGGTAAATACAAAAGAAGATTTTTCAAAATCCAGATATTTAACTGTGACAGTCTACCTCACAATTTCTACTTACACTTCTGTTTTTGTAGTCACATTTTACATTCGTATACACCACACCAATACACTGCTATGTTGCAGGTTATGGCTTTTTGAAAATGTACCTAACTAGCATTTTATCTCATATCATTTTTGGGAAGGGGTTAAATTTTGGTAAAAAAAAAAATTGAAAAAATGTGACAACTAAACATTCCATTTCTATACTCCAGCCTGCTGCCACATTTTGTTTTCTGTTTTTGCACTTATTGGCAAGGGATGACTAATTGGAGTTGAAAAGATTATTGGGTGGGGTAGTGTAAAAGAAAAAAAACACACCATGGCTAAGAATATGGGAACAAGAACAAGAAATTAATAGACTATCCTAATTTTCCTTCAGCCAAAAAACCAGTGCCACAAAATGAAAGTCTTCATGTTCCAAAGTATGGACAATGGAGGACGATGAAGATGAACTAAAATGTCAGCGGAAAATGAAACTGCTTCACACCCAGATTTTGAGCCTTCTGCATCTAATCCACATCTGTTCAGTCAAGCTGATCTGAGAGACTTGGTCAGAGATTTGAAATTGCCAAAGAGGCAGGCAGAATTATTGGGATCAAGGCTACAAGAACGGAATGTCTTATTACCAGGAAAAAGAGTTTCTGTTTTTCACAATCGTCAAGAAGAACTTAATCAATTTTTCAACCATGTCAACAGTTTAACCTTTTTGCAATGATATCTTGGGGTTGTTTGGTGCTCTTGGATGCGAACATGACCCAAAGGAATGGCGACTGTTCATTGACTCATTAGTTTTAAGTCTGAAGGCTGCTTTACTACACAACGGAAATATCTATCCTTTTATACCTATTGGACATGCCGTACACATGAAAGAAATGTATGAGAATATGGAGTTACTGTTGACCCACATTAATTATAGAAATTATAACTGGAACATATGTGGTGGTCTAAAAGTTGTTGCATTTCTTCTTTGACTGCAGCTTGTATATACCAAGTTTGTTGTTTTATTTGTGATTGGAACAGTCGTGCATGAGAAATGCACTATTTCAGAAAGGACTGGACACTCCGCGAAAACGTGGTTTCTGGACAGAAGAATGTTAACCCCTTAATGACCAGGGGTATTTTTGGTTTTACATTTTCATTTTTCCCTCCCCTTCTTTCCAGAGCCATAACTTTTTTATTTTTTAATCAATATGGCCATGTGAGGACTTGTTTTTTGCAGAACGAGTTGTGCTTTTGAACGACACCATTGGTTTTACCATGTCATGTACTACAAAACGGGAAAAAAATTCCAAGTGCAGTGAAATTGCTAAAAAAAAGTGCAAGCCACACTGGTTTTTTGCTTGCTTTTTTTGCTAGGTTCCCTAAATGCTAAAAGTGACCTGCCATTATGATTCTCCATGCCATTATGAGTTCATAGACACCAAACATGTTTAGGTTAATTTTTATCTAAGTGGTGAAAAAAAATTCCAAAGTTTGTTTTAAAATAAAAAAATACGCCATCTTCTGAGACCCGTAGCGTCTCCACTTTTTGTGATCTTGGGCTGGGTGAGGGCTTATTTTTTGCATGCCGGGCTGACATTTTTAATGATACAACTTTTGTGCAGATATGTTGTTTTGATCGCCCATTATTGCATTTTAATGCAATGTCACAGCAACCAAAAAACGTAATTCTGGCGTTTTGATTTTTTTTACCACTATGCCGTTTAGCAATCGGGTTAATCCTTTTTTTATTGATAGATCAGGTGATTCTGAACTCGGTGATAACTAATATGTGTATGTTTGATTTTTCTATTGTTTTATTTTGAATGGGGCGAAAAGGGAGTGATTTAAACTTTTATATTTTTTTATTTTTTTCATATTTTTAAAAACTATTTTTTTAATTTTGGCATACTTCAATAGCCTTCATGGGAGGCTAGACGCATCCCATACTTGATCGGCTCTTCTACATATAGGCGATGATCAGATCACCTATATGTTGCAGAAATACAGCATTGTTATGAGCTACAACCACCAGGTGGCACTCATCGCAATCAGGCATCAACAACCATAGAGGTCTCCAGGAGACCTCTGGTTGTTATGCTAATGCATTGCTGACCACGATCACATAACGGGTCAGCGATGCACGCATTTCTGGCCGTGCAACCGGAAGCGCTGGTTAAATGCCGCTGTCAGTGTTTGACAGTGGTGTTTAACAGGTTAATAGGCGTGGGTGGATCGCGATTCTAACTGTGACTATTGCGGGCACATGTCAGCTGTTAAAAGCAGCTCACATGTCCTGGCTTTGATGCAGGCTCACCGCCGGAGCCCTCATCAAAGCAGGAGAGACATCCAATAATGGACTATGTCTGTCATTGGATATTAAGGGGTTAAACATAATCCTCTCGTTGATCCAGCAAATATATTTCTCCCTCCTTTGCATATTAAACTTGGGCTTATGAAGAATTTTGTCAAAGCAATAAACAAAGAATCGGAAGCCTTTTCTTTCTTGCGACAGAAATTTCCAAGAATAAGTGATGCAAAGATTAAAGAAGGTATTTTTATTGGCCCACAGATCTGAGATATAATGAATGACAGTAGCTTTGATGGTCTTTTGTAAGGTGCTGAACAAGTGGCATGGAGAGCCTTTAAAGATGTGACCTTCAACTTCCTTGGCAACAGCAGGGCACCGAACTTTGAACAACTTGTGGACAACATGCTCACAGCATTTCAGTCGATGAAATGCAATATGTCACTAAAAATGTATTTTCTACGTTCTCACTTGGACTTTTTTCCAGCCAATCTTGGTGCTGTTAGCGATGAACACGGTGAAAGATTTCACCAAGACATTGCGCTGATGGAGAAAAGGTACTAGGGAAAGTGGAGTACGTCAATGCTGGCTAACTATTGTTGGAATCTTACTCGAGAAGCATCTGACACGGATTATAAATGAAAGTCGTCTGCAAAACACTTTTGAACAATTGCTTTTGCTACTGACATCGATGCACATGTATGTAGTGTCTTGGACATCATAATGTAAACTATAAACTGTTGTTTCTTAAAAATCTTACATGATACAGACTTTTGGAGGACATATTCATGTTCAGCATATCAAAATCTATAAGATACAATAAAATTTTCTCAGGGGACAAGAACTTCCCTGAAATTTGTTGCGCAGTGTAATTTAAAAAAAAAACTGTTTGAGTTCCCCTGTATTTTTGATATCCAGCCAGGCAAAAATCACAACTGGGGGCTGCAATCCTCAGCTGTCAGTGTTATCAAGGCTAGTTATCAAGAATAGTGGGGTCCCTACGCTGTTTTTTTTTGGCGCATCTAATAGATGTGCCTTTTCTGGGTGGCTGTGGGCTGCTATTTTTAGGCTGGGGAGGCAATATCCATGACCCTTTACCAACCTGAAAATACCAGCCCCCAGCTGTCTGCTTTAGCAAGGCTGGTTTTCAAAAATGGGGGGGACCTCATGCCATTTTTTAATTATTTATTTACATAATTAAAAAATACGGCATGGGGGCCCCTCTCTTCTTGTTAACCAGCCTTGCTGAAGCTGTGAGTTTTGCCTGGCTGGCTATCAAAAATTCAGGGGAACCCACGCAGGCTTTTTTTAAAATTATTTATTTACAGAGCAAGAGCGGCTGATGAAGGTCAGTGTCACACTACCATGGAATACAGACGAGTGCTATGCAAGAAAACATTGCATAGCACTTGGCCCAGTGTTAAGGTAAGTTCACACTGGGCATTTTTACTGCATATTTTTGTTGCTTTTTTTTAGCTAATTTTCATCTGCTTTTTACAATAACAGCAAAGCCTATGAGATTTCATAAATCTCATGCACACATTTTTTTTGTCAACAAGATTTTCTGCTTTGCAGTGTTTTTTTGACATAGAGCATGTCACTTCTTTCAGCTATTTTTCAGCATTTTTGCAGCGTTTTTCACTCATTGATTTTATTGGATGGTGAAAAAATGCTGCAAATACACAGGTTGACTTTTCTTGTAGCGTATGTGCTGCAGAAATGTCAAGGACAGCAGGATGTGACCTCACAGTCAGCTCCGCTACATTTAGATGGCCGCTTGCATGATGCATCCATACAGTCTGTCATCCAGCAGAGTGGACCCAAATCCCATTCACTTGCATGCGTGCCCGACAATACGGTGTTTGACACGCTTTCATATGCTTGATAGCTCGGCAAACACAGCTTCTGATCGGTGGTGAAACCATCCCCGCCGGTCAGAGAGCCGCGGTCAGCTGTTATTGGTGGTATAAAGTTTAACTCAGGTCACTGGTGTCAGCTGATGGAACAACTTCTCCCATCATCTGACACCTGCTACAGCTATTAACAGTGCGAGCAGGAACAGATGATGGGGGTATTCATAAGCTGCTCCTATGCTGTAAATAAATAATTAAAAAAAAAAACCTGCATGGGCTCCCCTCTATTTTTGATAACCAGCCAGGGAAAACTCACAGCTGGGGCCGCAACCCTAAGCTGTCAGCATTAGCAAGGTTGGTTATAAAGAATAGAGGGGTTCCATGCCATTTTTAAAAATTATTTAAATAAATAATTTAAAAAACAGCATGGGGTCCCCCATTTTTGACAACCAGCCTTGCTAAAGCAGACAGCTGAGGGGCTGGTATTCTCAGGTTGGTAAGGGGCCATGGATATTGACCCCCCAAGCCTAAAAATAGCAGCCCGCAAATGCCCAGAAAAGGCACATCTATTAGATATGCCAATTCTGGTGCTTTGCCCGGCTCTTCCCACTTGCTCTGTAGTGGTAGCAAGTGGGGTAATAGTTGGGGGGGTTGATGTCACCTTTGTATTGTCAGGTGACATCAAGCCCAGAGGTTAGTAATGGAGAGGCATCAATAAGATGCCCCCTTTACTAACACCATAGTCACAATGTACAAAAACAAACACCAAGAATAAAGTCCTTTAATTGAAAAAAATTACAGACTCCTTTAATAATCTTAATTAAACCATACTTACAACTTCCCCTAATTCCACCGAAGCCCTCGATCTCCTGCAATAAAACTAAAATTAAAAACAACAATATACCATACCTGTCTGTCGTTCTGTCCCACGCAGTAATTCATGTCTGGAGAAAAATTAGTTTTCAACCTGGACGGTGCCAAGATGTGACTGTCTAGGCTGAAAACCACTGGTGGTTGAACTGCTGCGAGCTCAGCCTCAGTGACTAGCGGTGACATCACTGAGGGTCCCTTCCCTGCCGGGCTGAACTGTGGTGACCTCGGTGAGATCCCTGCTAGCACCGTGAGAAAGTCGCATGGTGCACTCCCGATGAAATCGCCTATGCACTATGCGACTTTCTTGCCAACTTCTCATGGTTGTGATGTCTCCCAAAGTGCCCACAATCTAAAAGCATGTTGACTCAACAAGCTTTATTAGTCTGGCAAACATGAACAGGAAAACAGACATACTATAAAATGTTTGTGTTTTCGGTTCAGTAATGGACACTAGGTGTTTTGTACGGCGCCCGAACTTTCCTGTTTGGGTTTGCTCATCCCTACTTGATATTTGCTACCATATTTTCAGTATGCCATTAAAAGGTATCAACCACTGAGGAATCTCAAATGTTAATATTTTTCTTTCTGTGTGGTGCAAAGATATTTATTTTTCCTGTCTCATCTTGGTATAAGATAGGAATATATTTAGAAACAATATTTTTATGCTATTAAATTGAAAACTATATGGGGTGCTAAAGGTGATTAAGTTATTACTATTACTTTAACCATTTTCTCTTTTTGGTATCAAAATATTATTTCTATGGATATTTTTCATGTTATTAAATGATCTAGCAATATTTATTTGTTATATCCTCTGCTATGTAATCTCTTTTTAATAACTTGACTTTCTTTGAAAAAAGCTTTTTCTTCAGAGCAAATTATTTTAGCCCTGATGAATTCACCATAAGAAATGGAATTAAAGGAAATCTGTCAGCAAGTTTTTGCTATGTAATCTGAAGAAAGCAGGATATAGAGGCTGAAACACATAATTCAGGGTTGTATCACTTATTAAAGTGTGTGCTGTTGTTTACCAACTGTGAAGGATTTATCACTAAGAGATTAACATTGCCAAATTGGCCAGCAACTAAGCACATTACTGGCTATGGACTTTACACAACGAAAGCCTGGTGTGGGCGGGATCAGCTTTTCAGCTCTGCGTCATTCTAAATCTAAAAGCTCTGATTGTGTCAGAAATGCTGCATCCTGTAATCTAAGTACTAAATTGTTGAATTCATCTTCTCTTGACATACAAATACTTGTTTTTCCTGTTTTGGCATTGTCTTCTAGGGTTACATCTAAAAAAATGATTTTAAAATTAGGACCTGAACAGGTACAATTTAAATTAATCTAATTGTTATTCAAGTAATCAAAAAAATGAAACACAGACGTCAAGTCACACGACTATATAGGCAAAATGTCATAGACATAGCAGCCATACCACTACACATGCTTGAAAAATGAATTAGAATCAGAAAAAATAAAAAAATTACTTTCACCAAGAAACCTAGAGGATAGCCAACAAAAGGGAGCACCATGAGATGATCGGTGCTCCCTTCATCTGTATGAAAAAATCAGAACTGAACATAAAACAATATGTTTTAGAAGATTATTAGTGGCCTTGAGAATCAATGGCTTATATTCAATTCTGATTTTTTCATACAGACTAGGGAAGCACCGATAAAATTCATTCAGTTTTTGGCAAAGAGTAGAATGATCTGCTTTACCAAAAAAGCTCTTTCTTGGTTTCATCTGTACACAAGGTGCTTTCCAAAGAAGGATTTTGGCTTTCTCACTTACATTTTGGCAAACTGCAGTCCAGCTTTTTAATGTCTCTGTGTCAGCAGTGTGGTCCTCCTGAGTCTCTTGCCATAGCATTTCATTTCATTCAAATGTCGACAGACTGTTCACACAGATGCTGATGCCCCCTCCTGAGGACAGTTTGAAATTCTTTGGGGCTGCTTATAATCCATCTGGACTATTCTGTGTTGCAATTTTTCATCAATTTTTCTCTGTTGTACACATCTAGTGAGATTAGCTACAGTGCCATATGCAGTAAAATTCTTGATTATGTTGAGCACCATGGACAAATTGTTAGGGTTGGTGGATCGCACTAAATTAAATGAAACTATAAAGTATGATTGCAACCTGGGGTCCACTGTGCAGAGATGTTAAACTGCTGCTAGTGTGAACAATGATGGATAAAAAATAACTAGGGAGTGTTCCTTCTTAAACACACCAAGTTAACTCCACACAGTGTGAATGGATCGCAAAAACCCAACACCAGACAATACTCAAGAATGCACAGGTAAAGGAGTACCAGCTCAGCTAACCACCGAGGGGTACAGGGGAGATGAGTACCAGCTCAGCCTAGCACTGAGCAGTATAGAAAAATGAGGAGTGTGCAATACCTAGTTAAAACAATAGGGAATAAGCACATGGGTTGACTGTACCCGAAAACTGACCATTGCTAACCACAAATGTGGCCGAGACAGGCGCTAAGTTAAGCAAAAATGCAAAAACTTGCCTGAGTAAGGAAAACTAGGCACACATATGAGCCAGCAAAGCGCAGAGTATCCATCCACACACCAAACACAAGTGAAGCTAGCCCGCTCATGTGCTTCACCGAAAACCCTTTATGCACTTGGCTTCAACCCAAACACTCAGATGGAGCGTCGTCCGTGGGCCAATCCGGAGCTGCCACATCACCAGAGCAGTCCGAGCACAAACAAGAAGGTGCCACATCACGGACATGCTCAGTAAGGAAACTTCAGGACTTAGACTCCAGAGAGTAGGGCTGCCTCTGTATACCATTGGTTACCATAAACTTTAGCTTGGGAGCCATCAGTAACCACATGTATAATAGGAACCTGAGCAATTTTCTGGGACTGACGTCTGCGCTGATCTATTTTTCATGTGAGAAAGAATGTTGACTCTTATTTTCAATTGAATTAATGTTCGATGGCTGTCATTTGTTGAATGGCTGCAGATTAGCTATTGTATCTGTCCTAGTATTGCAGTCCTAGTATTGTTCTACTATCCTTGGAAAACAAGGCACAGGATAATTGAACAATGTCTGTTAATACGTTGATGACCCATTGGTGCTCTGAAAATATGAAGGGTGATCTATGAATGTTGTTTAAACACTCCAACAGTGAGGGATGGTCTCCTTCCACCTTTCATAAGCCCACGGAGGAATGCCTGAATGGGATTTTGTGAGCTATAAAAAAGAGCATTTGCCTCTGTTTAGGGAGACTTTACATTACAGAAGCCATGACATCATGGCTCCAACTGAAGAAAAACAGAGCTGCCTCATTGACCATCACTGAACCCTCAAATACAATTATATATGTATATATAGCTCTGGCAAAAATTAAGAGACCACCACATCAAAACTCTATCATGGCCAGCCCATTCTCCAGAAATGAACTCCATTGAAAACCTCTGGAATGTAATCAAGAGGATGATGGATAGTTACAAGCCATCAAACAAAGAAGAACTGCTTAAATTTTTGCGCCAGAAGCAGTGTGAAAGACTGGTGGAAAGCATGCCAAGATGCATGAAAGCTGTTTTTAAAAATCATGGTTATTCCACAAAATATCAATTTCTGAACTCTTCCTGAGCTAAAACACTAGTATTGTTGTTTCTATATTATTTATGAACTTGTTTTCTTTGCATTATTTGAGGTCTGAAAGCACTCGTTTTTTAACATTGACCATTTCTCCTTTTCAGAAAAAAAAACCCAAAATCTATTGCTTGGAAATTCGGAGACATGTTGTCAGAAGTTTGTAGACTAAAAGAACAACTTACATTTTACTCAAAGATATGCCTATAAAGAGAAAATCCGACAAACTGAACATTTGGAAGTGGTCTCTTAATTTTTGCCAGAGCTGTGTGTGTATATAAATATATATACAGTATATATATATACACTCACTGGCCACTTTATTAGGTACACCTGTCCAACTGTGTGTTAAGACTTAATTTCTAATCAGCCAATCACATGGCGGCAACTCAGTGCATTTAGGCATGTAGACATGGTCAAGACAATCTCCTGCAGTTCAAACCGAGCATCAGTATGGGGAAGAAAGGTGATTTGAGTGCCTTTGAACGTGGCATGATTGTTGGTGCCAGAAGGGCTGGTCTGAGTATTTCAGAAACTGCTGATCTACTGGGATTTTCACGCACAACCATCTCTAGGGTTTACAGAGAATGGTCCGAAAAAGAAAAAAAATCCAGTGAGCGGCAGTTCTGTGGCCGGAAATGCCTTGTTGATGCCAGAGGTCAGAGGAGAATGGGCATACTGGTTCGAGCTGATAGAAAGGCAACAGTGACTCAAATTGCCACCCGTTACAACCAAGGTAGGCAGAAGAGCATCTCTGAACGCACAGTGCGTCGAACTTTGAGGCAGATGGGCTACAGCAGCAGAAGACCACACTGGGTACCACTCCTCTCAGCTAAGAACAGGCATCTGATGGCTACTTTCAGCAGGATAATGCGCCATGTCATAAAGCTCAATTCATCTCAGATTGGTTTCTTGAACATGACAATGAGTTCACTGTACTCAAATGGCCTCCTCAGTCACCAGATCTCAATCCAATAGAGCATCTTTGGGATGTGGTGGAACGGGAGATTCGCATCAGGGATGTGCAGCCGACAAATCTGCGCCAACTGTGTGATGCCATCATGTCAATATGGTCCAAAATCTCTGAGGAATGCTTCCAGCACCTTGTTGAATCTCTGCCACGAAGAATTGAGGCAGTTCTTAAGGCAAAAGGGGGTCCAACCCGTTACTAGCATGGTGTACCTAATAAAGTGGCCAGTGAGTGTATATATATATATATATATATATATACAGTATATAGTCATTTGTCTGATATCACCCTTCACTCCTTTTTTAATTGATCAAAAGCACAGCTTTTTGTTAGTTTTGAAAAAGCTAATGTCCAAGTGGCTTCTTAACTTCTTAATTGCTCAGTTTCCAATATATTACATTATTACAGCAGTAAAAGACTAGAATATTCCAATAGTCTACTATCATATACTTCAGACCTTTTATGTTAAGATGTTACTGTGTAACATTTAACTTTATTTTATTTTAAATACCATTTTCTTCATGCTTATACATTTGTCTTCCACAATTTTTTTTGTCATCCGAGTGCAGTCAGATTTTTTTCCACTGACACATTGACTTGCATACTGCGATTTTTTTCGTCTTACGAATTTGGTCAGAGAAAAGAATTGGACATGTGCATGGCCCGATAGATTATCATGGTGACTAGTGCTATCCGTCAAAGCGACAGATAGCACTTGTCCCATTATTATGGTCTCGTGCATGATCCCTAATAGTGATAAACTATGGGTCCTCTGAAAACTGAACCAAATAATTAAATAAATATAAAAACCTTTGAAAAGTTATGACTTAAGAATCGTTGTATTATTTAGAGATATACACTAAGCCTAATACACACAAAGCATGCATATGAAATAAACATTATCTGCATATAGTATTAATATTATTTTAAGGCTTTTAAATCTTGGCAGGGTTGCAAAACAATACAAATTGAAGAGTTTTTTTTCCAATTATTTGGATAAGCCTCAATAACAATCCAAATGGGATGTTGTACTCATAACTTAAAACCTAAGTGCTATTAAATCCAAATGTAATCTAATGCATTATTTAATAGCTGCCATATTTTTTTCCATCCCTAACAGCCCTGCGGTAAGGCACGTAAGTCAATGGACAGGCTAATTGCAATAAGCGGGAGTGGTGTTTAATGCACTGGACACTTTGAATGGAAAAGTAGTTCTAATTAGTATTTGTAACTGATGTGGCAGCAGTTTACAGGAGACCAACATATTTTCTCATTTATCAACTGGGCCTAAAGCTCCTGGCAGCTTTCTGATCATCTCTCTTGCTGCAGGTCCTGAAAGCACCTTCAAAAAGCTATCTCTCATTGATCTTTACTCAGATGCTGACTCAATGGCAGACAGCTTTGCCAGAAATAAGACAGATAGGAGCTTCACTGGCATGTGATATGTCAACTATTTAATGAAAAAAAAATCTACCTGCTCATCACCTGTTCACAAGAGGATGCGACTCCCAGGAATTATCGTAAAATTGGACATTTTATGTTTCATGCTTCTATACAGATACTGTATATAGGTAAATGCACTTTGTTGTTGCTTTAAGCTTTAATTTACTTTTTTTAAGCACATATTGATTGTCTGATTGTGGCCTGAAACTATGAACACCAAGTGAGTAAGCAATAATGTGTCAACCCCTAAGAAACCATTTTTTTCAGACTGAAAGGAGCAGCAGTAAAACTATCGGCAACTCATATTGCCTAATCTTTGATAGTCATCTTCACTCGGCGCAGAAGTTCTTACAAATTATTCATCTAAGAGAAACAAGTTTCTTGCTATCCTGGGCTGATACATTAAGACTGGTTGGTGTTTCATATGCAGGAGTAAGAGTTGCCTAATTCCTTAACAGGTGCATGCCACTTAATGAATTAGGCAAAACTTATTAGTGGTGTGCACCTCGCCATACCAGCTTCCACTTTTTTGGGAAGGCTCTCTGGGAATGTTTAACTATTCAGAAGAGCATTTAAAATCAGAGGGCATGGATTGTAATCTCCTTTCCAAAAGTGTTGATGGAGTTCAACTCTTTCCACACAAAATTCATCCAGCCATGTTTTTGTGATCTTTACTTTGTGACTTGGGCACAGAATAATGCCAGAAGAGAAAAGTTCCTTCACCAAACTATTCCCACAAAGTTGGAATCATAGTCAAAAATGTCTTGTGCTGAAGCATTAAGATTTCTCTTTATTGGAATTAAGATGTCTAGGACAGCCCATGGAAAACATATACATACACGAGTATGTATATTGGCCACATAGCATATTTGTGCACATATGTCTTAATTTTATTCTAAAGATGTGCAGGTCCTTGTTTTTCCTTTTTGTAACCCTTGAAAAACAATCCCACACCATCATCACTTCTCCACCAAAATGCATACAATGTAGCCAGGCAGGAATTGTTCTCTTTTGCTTCACCAAATCCAGTCTTGTCCATAAAACTGCATGGCCCTGATTCATCAAGACTGGCAATATTCTCACTGGTCTTGATCAGGGGGTGTGATGAGTCATGCACTCCTTATTCATGAAGAGGTGTACACTTACTTATGAAGCAGTAGGTGTTTGGCGTGTGTCGAGTGCCTCCGTTCACCACATCAGAAACCATACTTCAGTCATGGACTGGAGTGAGATTTGTAGGTTAAATAATGCCACAGTTTATCATGATTCATAAATATGTGACTTCAGATTTTGTGTTTTTCTATGCCTGATGAAGAGACCTGAGTAGTCTCGAAAGCTTGCAATTTGTTACCATCTTTTCAGATAGCCATTAAAAGGTATCAACCACTGAGGACTCTCAAATCTTAATACAGTTCATCATGAATTAGTCAAACTTTGGTGTCTCATCCCTGATGCAACCCCATCCCACTTTAGCTCCATCCATTTTGTTGTAGCTGGAAAAAACTGACTTGAATTCAGAGTTGTGCCAAAATTTTCCAACTTTTCAAGGCTTTTATGCCACTTTCATTTTTGGTAAAAGCTTTGATAAATTGCCCATCCACAGATTGTGTTCTGTAGCTATACTACAAAAGAATACATATCCAATGCACAAGAGTCTAGTGGCGAAATGCTTCATACCACTCCATCCAACAATTGTCGTTATGCATAAAGCACCATTACAGTGCATTATTTTATTACAGCACTGGAGTGGTTCTACTTAGCAAAATCCCATGCTCCTAGTCTTTTTTTACCATCCCCATCTTCATCTTTTATTTATGCCTCTCCAGTTGGTCTGCAGCAGTTTGTCACCCATAGGATCGCTCAAGAGTTTGCTGGCAATCTGGACGTCACAAGCAAATGTAAGTCTATGAGGGCCAGAATGAGGGGAGAATAAGGTTTTCATGGGTTTACATTGAGAGCCTGTGACCATTATCTCTGACTTCCAATCAGTCAGAAGTTGTGGTCACAAGATAGCCATGTGGGACCGGAGCAGCCTGGAAAGAGCTGAAGACTGTGTCTGGTAAGTATAAATTTACGGTTATGGAATTTAGATTAGTAGCCTCACTCCAGCACTGAAATAAAAAAAATGCTGGAGTGGTAGTGCAGTGGGTTGCCAACTGTCCAGGATTTCTTGGACAGCCAATAAAATTTACCAGATTATTTTTACTGTAATTCTCATATTTTTTTACAATTTTTTAATGTCTCCATATCATAATTATGGGCTGTAGACCAAGATCACTTATAATTGTAATGATATATTATGTTTTTGTAATGATATATTATGTCCAGTAAAAATAAAAAGTCAATTTGGCAACGCAAGTGCTTTAATGATGTAAGGCTTCCATTCAGTTTCTTGGCCATGAAACCCATGACATGAAGCTTATGGTACACAGTTTTTGTTCTGATGTTAAAGGGGTTTTCTAGTTTTTGGTTCTTTATTGACCTGCAGTCGGTTAAAAAAAATTGGAGCCACAACATTATTTGAAGCTGATAGAGGTCAAAAAGTTATAACCATAAAACCCAATTATTGCCAATGGACACTTGGAACTTTGCAGTTATTGACTCAATGATCTCTCTCTAGAACATTTTGTGGTCTCCACTTCATGGTTGGGTTACTGAGGTTCCCAAAGGCTTCCTCTTTTCAGTAGTGTCACTCAGAAGATTGTGGAATAAATAGGGAGGAAAAATGTATTTATTGCATTCTATTACATATTAAAATTTAATTAGTTTGTTAGAACAACCTATTTTGTCTTTAATGTTAGTGAAGGCAGATGGCAGGGCAAAGGACTTGATTTTATATATCGGTGACAATAAAAATGAATTCAATGATTTAAAGTTGTGTAACGTAGTGTACCAATAACTGATTTTATAACTGAATTACACTGATTTATTCAATACGCATGCATAATTTAAAATCTTGGAGCCTAGAGGAATGAACAGAAAAGCAAGCTGTTGTAAAGTCTTCTCTGTTGCATAGAGTATTGACCAAGTATGTTTCTTAACAGGTTATGTCTTATAAATTAGAGGATGATAGTATTCTTTTCTGGACACCATGGAACACAAAAATTCTGCACTGACCCTATTTACAAATCTGATTTATTAGTATGAATGCAAAATGATTAAATGGGGTTGTCTGGGACATTAACATTGATGGCCTACTCTTAGACTGATCATTCACCAGCTATTTCCAGTATCGGCCAGAACTACTCAGTTATGGAGCTTCACAGCACAGCTCCACCATATGTATAGAGTACTGTACATTAACCCAACAGTTCAAATCATTATGGGGTAGATGTGAAACAAATGAAAAAATCCAGCAACCGCAAAAGTCATAAAACATCAAATTTATTAGTAGATTAAAACATGAAAGGGAAAAATTTAAAAAACATGTTAACGGTTGTCATGCATAAAAGCTAGTGTAGCTCGAAACGCGACAAACATTATCTTTTTTTCACTTTCATGTTTTAATCCACTAATAAATGTGATGTTTTAAGACTTTTGTGGTTGCTGGATTTTTCCATTTTTTTCATGGTTCACTTACTCAGGAAAGCAGCCTGAAGTCTCCATGTACCGCACCCATATTCTAGGAAGTTCTCAACCCGGTGAGCTGATGAGCTCCATTGTGTTTTTCCATCTTGTATGGGGTGAACGTGCAGTACCCAGCTGCAGACACTGTTCCATTGACAGATACCTGATAAAGGACTAAAACCTGACTTAACGCGTTGTATGAATGAATAAAGATCCAGAGAACATACACCCTTGTTATTCACCAGGGAATTACCGCTCTTGCTCCTGTTTGGTTTGAATACTATTTCATCAATGGATCTGTGTTGATAATTGAGCAATTATGGCCATTGCCAACATAGAGAATAGCTGATCGTCGGGGGTGCGGGTATTGCGCCCCACCGATCAGACATTGATGACCTCTCCCAAGGATAAGTCATCAATGTGAAGTCCCAGATATCGCCTTTAAGTATTGTATTTGCGGGGAAGAAAAATATATTAGCATGGACCCCCACTTCCTAGCTTTCAGGGATAATTCCAGTTTGATAACTTTGGACTTTTACATGCGAAGTTCCTTGTATTAATTTGATAACATTTTTTGCTATGAATTATTCATATTTGTTGTTCTTTTCTTTATTTATCATTTTTATAGTCACTTGGAGAACATCCTTTAACTCATAAAAAATTATTGTTTTCTCTCATCCTTAGCACCCTAAAAATAATGAATTTGAGCTCATTTAAAACTTCAAAGGCAGCAGGCTTTATAGAGGAGTTTTGTTATTATGTGGATTTTTCCAAGAAACTTATCACCATCTATTGAGTTATACTACGACAAGGCTGACTTATTGTACTTGTCATTAGCCTTTGTAAGTTACTAAAGTATAATTCTCATTAATGTATGAAGTAAAGCCATTAAATAAGAAACTTTCACCTAACAACATAACATCCTTCTCCTTAATGAACTGAATAATCAAAAGCTTTTTTAGCAGGTTGTGGTTTCCGGAAACATACAATAAAAACTATTCACTCACTGAGCTGGCAAAGAAAATAACACTTTTCACATATGTTTTAATGCTAATGTAACACAGCTACAAAAACTACTACATAGGGGCTTCTAGTGCAGGTTCGTTGTATATGCTGCAGAACTTATAGACGTCTATGGATGAGAAGAGCATAGAGAGTTCCTTTGGAATATATGGTATCTAGGTGGTAGGTGACAGCAAACCTTTCTTAACTGTTTTGAGAAGCATTTTTTAATACAATGAGATAATTTAAAAAATATACCGATCCATAAATGTTTTTTAAAGGGATTGTCAAGGCTTGGGTATCAAGTCTTCAGTCACTCCATATAATTTGATTGCAGACATTTGTATTCTTACATATAATATAAACTTGGTACACACACGTGGGTATTAGTTGCAGGAAGTGATATTTAATGGAATACAGTACATACAGTCGGTTGACGTTTCGGTCTTATGACAATGTACTGAAAATAGATAATTATAATTATATAACATAAAATAAAAGAAATAAAGTATATACACATACAAAAGATGCTGGGTACATTATGATGCATACGAGAATACATGCCATGAAACATCATACATCAGATAGCAAAAGATGGGGGCATGAAAACCATATAATGCTGGGAATAACAATATAAAGAAGCAGGTAACAGGTAATAAAAAAGCACATACCCCTGTACTGTACTGAAGGTTTGTCTCAACTCGACCAACAGGCGTTGAATAACTTACAAAATGATAAAGAAATAATCATTAAACCAGCAGATAAGGGTGGAGCGATTGTAATCTTGGATAAGTCAACATATCTGAATGAGGTCTATCGTCAACTCAACAATACATCTATCTATCAACCACTACTGGGTGATCCAACCCAGGAGATTGAACGACTAATCCAAGAGACATTGATGAGATATTTGCATCGCCGGATTATTGACCCCAAAACATTAGATTAACTAAACAGTCCCCTATAACACCGGTGTTTTATGTACTTCCGAAAAGTACACAAAAGCCTAGACAATCCACCCGGTAGACCCATTGTAGCCTCCACAGAATCTGTCTTCTCACCAATCTCTAAATACCTAGAGAAAATATTAACTCCTCTCATCAAATGTACATCATCCTTTCTATTGGACACTGGGGCATTTCTGGATACACTACACAATCTTGGCCAAATTCCCCCAGAAGCTATCCTCGTGACATTTGATGTCAAGGATCTATATACATCAATACCCCATCAGGAAGGGATAAACTCAATACGGAGATTATTGGAACAATCTAGTTTCGATCCAGAGCAAGTCAACCTCTGTTGTAACCTGTTCTCGATTATCTTAGCTAAAAACTTCTTCTTATTTGAGGATAAGTACTACTTGCAGATCAAAGGGACCGCTATGGGCTCAAACGATGCACCTCCTTATGCGAATTGCTATGTGGCACATTTTGAAGATAGCCTGATTTATCACAATGACCTCTTCCGCACACATGCCTTGTTGTGGAAGAGGTACATTGATGATATATTCTGCATCTGGGGGGGCCCCCGGAAACCTTAGATACATTCTTTTCCTTCTTGAGATCCTCCTGGCCAGGATTAGACTTCACAATGACATCCAATAGAAAAGAAATCAACTTTCTAGATACCCTTGTTATTAAAGATGATGGAGGACATTTAACTACGGATATCTATATGAAACTAACGGACCATAATAGCCTGTTACATTATGGGAGCTTTCATCCTACTAGGATGAAAAACTCCATACCAAAATCCCAAATGAAGAGAGTGGAAAGAATAGTCTCAGACATTGAGACTAGGGACAAACGTATGGAAGAAATGCGTAATAAATTCACAGAAAGGGGGTATCCCCCTCATACATTGCACACATCCAGTTTAACTACTTCTCCAAAACCAAAAATTAAAAAACGTATCCCGTTTGTCCACAACTACCACCCTCTGGCATACAAATTACACACTACCATACGTCGACATTGGCAGATTCTACAGGTAGCACACCCCGATATTGACGAATTTAAAGAACCATTCCTTCCCTGCTTCAGATGACCACGGAACATTAGAGATCTGTTGGTCAGGGCAGATGTAGGTCCTTCCCGTCCAACTATACCACAACGTTTCCTTATGAATCCTAAATATGGAACCTTCCCCTGTTTACAGTGTGTACAATGTAATAACATTCAAAAGGGCACCTCTTTCTGTCACCCCTATACAGAGAAGAAATACAACATTAAGGGATACCACACCTGTAATACGTCTTTCGTTGTATACCTGATTAAATGTCCCTGTGGATTACTTTATGTAGGGGAAACCACACAACCAATACGTGATCGGATTTCGAAGCACAAATCCACCATTAGGTGCAAAAATTTGTTGCTTCCCATCCCCTTTCACTTCATTAATACAGGACATACTATTGCTCAATTAAAGTTCCAAATCATAAAACAGGTCCACCTCCCCCGTAGGGGAGGTAACCGTATCCACCTCCTCAAAAGAGAGAGGCATACTGGATACACGAACTCCATACCCTGGCACCAAAGGGGTTAAATAAGGACTACGATATTCAATCTTTTATGATGTATTAATTGCTCCTTTGCTTCCCCAGGTCATTTGGATGTATAACATACATGATATTAATGCTATACTCTCTATTGCAGAATTCACAACAATGAATATCGCTTCTACCACTTGAGCACAAGACGTCACTCGTCCTGAATTTTGGCACAGCCTATTTCTCAATTACCATCACTGAGTAAGACGGCACTTCTAGAGACAGGCACAGTCACGCCCATTGCAGCATCATACCGTCCAGTCACATGACGCTGATCACACACCTCCTCCCACAACCTCCCAGGGCTGGTGGAACGCAACATGGCGGCGGTGACACGCACGCCTGGGCTACTTCCGCCCTTCAGCCATATTTCTCCTCCTATATATAAACACTGCCGGCCACACTGGGTCTAGCACCTGGAACAAGCGACAGATGCCGCATTCACTTCTCTGGCATATTCTGTGCACTACGGACCGGTAAGACACTGTTTATAATTTTACCTGGGCACCTGTTTAATAGTGAGGGACTTAATTCTTATTGCGCCATGGTCTCTCTATATTTTAGATAAACGGCCTCAAGCATTTTACTGAACTAATTGTGGTAAGATTAATGGTCCATACTCACATATACTGGCTCTGACTGATGGTATACATCAATTAGCCTGACCTCACCTCCTATTCTCACAGGAATCTTTTTGCTCACACACAAAAACCCTTCAGTACAGTACAGGGGTATGTGCTTTTTTATTACCTGTTACCTGCTTCTTTATATTGTTATCCCCAGCATTATATGGTTTTCATGCCCCCCTCTTTTGCTATCTGATGTATGATGTTTCATGGCATGTATTCTCGTATGCTTCATAATGTACCCAGCATCTTATGTATGTGTATATACTTTATTTCTTTTATTTTATGTTATATAATTATCTATTTTCAGTACATTGATGAAGGTCATAAGACCGAAACGTCAACCGACTGTATGTACTGTATTCCATTAAATATCATTTCCTGCAACTAATACCCACGTTTGTGTGCCAAGTTTATATTATATTCACTATGGATTGGGCCCCTACTTGTGCACCACCCATAAGTGGAGTTGTGCCAACGGTGTCTCATTATTTGTATTCTTACAGCACACAAAACGTGCACAGTGCGATATCAGGACATACCAGCACCGGGAGAAGGCAGTCATGTGATCACAAAGTATGCATTTTTCATACTTCCGGTCACAGCCCGACTAGACGTGTCCGACTTCGCTCAATTCATTTGTATTCATCAAGGCAGCTCACATCTAGTTTGCAAGAGACTGCATATATGCAAATTGCTTATTTGCTATCACGTGCCCACTCACTCCTGACGCCAACACCTAATAATCCTGACAGCGCTACGTTTGGAGTATAAATTGTGAAGAGTTATTAAGAATTTTCACCTATCCACTGGATAAATGATAACTGGTAGCTCATTTGGGATCTAACACCAGAACCCCGTTCAAATCCCAAAAATGGGTGATTAATCACAAATTTATAGTTATCATTTTTAAAGATGAAGGTAGAAATAAGTCCATCGAGTACAACCTATTGCCATGTTGATCCAGTGGAATGCAAAAACTTCATGAGGCAAATAGGGTTTTCATCCATGGCAGGAGAAGAATTCTTTCCCGTCTTCACATATGGCAGTCAGATTAGTTCCCTCTTTTATATGCACTAATGCAAGGTTTACTGTATTACTTTTGCTGTACTAAACTCAAAGATTATCTTAGTAAATGGAGCGGTAGTGCACATGCACCAACAAAGCTGCATTCCCTCTGATGAACACACAATTCGGACTTACATATAGATAGCCGATGAAGCATATGCAGAATTCAATTATAAAACCAAATTTTGTTAATAAAGATTAAAACAACCTATAGAAGATAAAATTTACAATTTACAAGGACAGAGTGCCCGGAAGGGAGAAGAAGCGGTCAATGTATAAATATGAGGTAGACATATGATATTAAGGTGCTAATACCTGCTAAAGTGTAAACCAATTTAAGCTATTATAAATGATCAGTTTTGCACAATATATGGGATCCTGTCAACAAGGCATGAGTAGGTCAATGTAACCTGTTCAGTAAAGATATTACTAGTGTACCAGCCGAGATGACAGACAAATACCTTAAGCCAATATAGTGATGAATTTAAGTAGAAAAATCAATTCCATTCTTTGTAAATTGGCAGTGAGAATGAAGAGGTGGCACTCTTGGTCATGTAAAATTCTCATTTATTATAACACTGTTTGCAGGGCTAAAAAGGGTGCTCCTACCTGACCAGGGAGGATACTTGAATAGGCTGCTATTACGTAGAGAAGCAAAGTGGATCATCCAGTCAAAAGCACAATGTCTGTTTGGTTTTAATGATAAAATCGACATGTCAGTGTTTTTATAACTTGAATTGTGTATTTGTTATTTATAATTGTCTTAATTATGTTGTTAGAACATAGTAAAATAGGTGTGTCCTGTATAAAGGGGTGGTCTTCCCATGTCTTACCGTACCTGGACCCGTTGAAGAGTTGGTCAGATGTGAAATGGACTATGCCCTCAATGTTATCTGCTACCTCGCATCCATATTTTAACGTGTTATAAGAAAGAAGAGTTTTACATGACCAAGACCGCCACCTCATAATTCTCACTGCCAATTTGGAAGCAAATTCAATTTGCTTCAAATCGATTCTCTCATCTCTATTTGAGTCTTATTATTATTTTACTCAGTCAATACTGTAAGTTAAAGAATTTGTCGAGGAAAAAAGATTTGCATTTATTTAACCTTTTCCCGACTTTGGACATACTCAATACTTCATGGTTGGCTGGTAATTACCGAGCTTGGACGTGCTGAGTACACCCAGGTAATTTTGCGTGCACCAGAGCTTTGTGTGCGCAATCGCCACCGGCTGTCAGCTTGTTCTGACAGTTGACACACGGTACTCAGTACAGGAGTGGTGCATTTAGAAGGCAGGCAGAGGAAGGGGGCTCCCTCTGCCATCCAATCAGCTCCACAGTGACATCATCACAGGGGCCCAATCAGGACAACATCCAGCCACCAGGCTACAATAAGCCCCACAAACCATGTGCAAGCCCTTCAGGTAATGCACGTTACCTGGCTTACAATGCTGCCCCTTTTTTGCGGTACTAATTCATTATTTTTTATTCCTCTTTTTGTTTCTTTGCTATTAAGTTTAGTGTTAGGTTTCGCAAGTGTTAGGACCCTTGATGCGGGTGGCGAGCTTGCATATCTTGGCCAAAATATCAATCAATACCTCATATATTATTTATATCTAAATTTTTTGCACTTCATTTTTCAGCGTGCAGCCAGGCACAGTATTTTTGGTCCTGTAAACTAGGTGTCTGTTCTCATGAGATGCATTTAGTCCTTGGCAGCCTGCCTAATCTAATAGTATGGACATCACTAATACGCTGCAAGCCAGACACTGTGCATTACCTGTGAGTGAGCAGTGCCCTATGCAAGCCACATTTGTGCAATCTCTTAACCCTTCTAACTTCCTAACAAAAAAAGTTTCAAATATTGTGCTGATGTAAAGTAGACATTACCAATTTTGTGTGAAGTTAGGATGATTTAAGGGCATAACAATTATGAAAAATTGCAAAATTTTCATCAAATTTACAATTTTTTTTCAAATAAACACAAGTTTTATCAAACAAATTTTACCACTATCATGAAGTACAATATATCACAAAAAACACTCTACGAATCAATGGGATTTATTGAATCGTTCCAGAGTTATGACCTCGTAAGGTGATACTAGACAGAATTGTAAAATTTGGCCTTGTGATGGAGATAAAAACGGTGCCCCATCTGTCCATAAGCTGTGCGCGGTATTGCAACTGATCCATCTATTCAAGTGAACAGTACTGATCTGCAATACCACACATAGCATATAGGGTGACGAGGTGCTGTTATTTATAAATAATATATCTGTTATCCAGGAAAACCTTAACATACCTTAGTAACTGTAACTGGAAAACCTTGACGAAACCATAGTTATATCATGATGTGCCAAATGACAATTCGAGCCATGCTGCTTTGGCAGATGAGTCCTGCTGTCTGCGTACAGTATATCTATATATCATTTATTTCAACCATCCTTTGTGTTTCTCTTAACTACTGTACATGCTCCTTTTTGTTCCACAGCTGCTTCAGATAATTGTCATCTTTCCATTTTAATTCTCTCCGAGTCTGCATAATTATTACTTCTTTATTACAGAAATTGCACTTTCAGCTTTTGATCCACTAATTGACTTTTACCCCCTGATTCTCTTTTTTTGCCTCCTCCACATGGTTCTGTATTCTTTCATCATTTAACACCCCGAACTCTCATACTGATCCTTGTAACAATGCCTCTATGCATTCCATTATAGATGTACAGTAGACTATTAATCAATTTCATGCTGGGTAATTATTTATGAAGAATAGAAGCCTTTCATTATTTTTTTTCTGTCGTCCACACATCTGAATGCCATTGTAGCTACTGTACATACTTGAAGTAAGGACAAAGCAGCACTGGCCTTATTTGCTTAAAATTAATCAAGGGGTATTCAGCTTGATGTATTGATTAACAGAGCATAAAAATCATTTCTTTCGAAATATGAAAGAATGTGTCAGAAAAATGAGGGGACCGTAGATTGTGACGTATAAGAAGAAATGTTTATCTCATCCACATCTGGATTTCTAAAAACTGACTAAAAACAAGAACATAGCTGATGTAAGCAAACCATGTTGGAAAATGATGATGACAGATTGGTGATGATAGAGTCATTTGAAAACTTTAGCAAAAAATTCAACCACAGAACCAAATTAATGTACCAGCATTATTTTAAAGAAGATCTATCCCTAGGTCAAACGTGGTCAGATTTTGCTCTTATTTTATTCCAGCAGCCCCCTTGAGTATGTTGTTTTTTGTTCTTTTCAAATGCATCATACAGTTTCAGAGATATGGGACTTTTTAATTATGCAGAGCACCCTAAAGACACGCCCCTAAGGGAACCCTAAGAGCTCGGGCTCTTAGGGTTCCCTTGTGGGCGTGTCTTTAGGGTGCTCTGCATAATTAAAAAGTTACCATTGGCCCCATTGGTAAGGACCATCAAAATTAGCACTTAATAAAAAATAAGTATATCTTTAGAACCGTATGGTGGATTTGAAAAAAAGAAAAGAAAAATTGAATTATTCAGGGCAGTAGTGGGAATAAAAGAGTAACAAAAATTTGTCACTTGCGACCTTGGGACAGGTGCTCCTTACACCAATAATAAGCTTTTGCTTTAAGTTATGACTTTTTTAAATTATACTAACCAAGAGTCAAGATTTTTCTGGAAGCAAGAGAATAGGTGGTTTTTAGCATAACCATGCCCAAAAGTAAGCAATTCATGTGTGTTTCTGGAGGTACACTACACAATACACTTAAAAGTGCAACATATGTAAGGCGGGAAGAATAATTAATAAATAGACATGTTAGGGTTATTTTTACCAGGGTAAGGTTTAAGTTATGGGATCCTTCACAAGGGAAGTGTAATTGAGTAGTAGGATTGTAGCTATATCAAACTTGTATACTTTTTTTTATATTTTAATATGTAAAAATAATTTCTGAACTTTGCTTTAAAACATTTTTGATTTAACTGCTCGTGCATGTAATTCAGCTGCTCTACTTCAACAGAGCAGCTCTTTCTTCCAGGCTGCTCAGTTGATGGGGCGCGACTGCCGACTTCATGCTGATGGGCAGTTGGCTCCCCACACTTAGACAGTGGGGAGCCGGCTATCAATCAGCATGTTATTGACAGCCACACCCGATCAACATAGCAGAGCTGAAGAGAAGCCACTGTTCTGTCCACGTGACATCAACGGAAGCCGCTAAATCACTCAAAGTTAAAAGATTCTTTGATACAAACATCTACTTTCTACCTTCTCCCTAAGGTTCACAAGGACCCCCAAAATCCACCAGGTGGTCCCTTTGTCTCGAGTATTTGGGGTCCTTGTGAACCTATATGTAAATTTATTGATCACTACCTTCAAGGGTGGGTTGAAATCTTACCTTCATACACAAGAGACACGACAGATATTCTGAGAAAATTGGACGGTGTACATTTAGAGGAAGATATGATAAAAGTCACCTGTGACGTACAGTGACTGTACATGTCTATTGGCCATCACCATGGGATGAGAGCTTCCAGATTTTTCTTTGATATGGCTAATTTAGATCATGATTTGATAGATTGTTGGCATATATCGGCTGGACCGGAACCCGGCCGTATGCTACTCTTGTATTAGCATGAGCTATACTGGCTTTTTCCTTTCCTGCCTATACACCCAGATGCACTCTTGTCCTTGCGCTGCCCTGCACTGGTGTCTGTCACGGCGTCCATTTGCTATGGTGATTGATGTGACAATACTCCATCTTCCCTCCTATCACGTGAAATGCCAGCCGCCTACGTCAGCCACAGGGGCACGGCATCACGACAATGTGCGCTGATTGGTGTTTTCTCTACATACATGGCCACAGGCTTGTATGTATTACTACTAAGGCTCGTTTGTCTTTATCTATTATGCAAATTAAGATATGGCATCATCTCAGAGCTGGTGGAGGTCCCTCCCGCAGACGTAGCCGGCAAGGCCGCGTCATCAGTGGGGTTCCTCACACAGTTACCCATCTTTACTGCTACCACGCACTATTTAGGGAGCCCTGATTTTTAATTTAGCAACACCTGACGAAGCCTAGAGGGCGAAACGTGCGTCGAGCTGCAGCTCAACATGGTGCTGTGGTGAATATCTGTCCTCTCACGCAGGAACCATAGCCTCAGGTACTACTCCATTCTATCTAGCCATCTAAAAGCTTTCTAGAAACCCTTCCTAGTCCACTGAGTGACTAGTCCCTATAAATGTTGGTATTTTTTAAGATGTAGACAACGATAGGATTTTTTTGCTAGCTGATCTGGTCTGTTTGCTATCTATTTAGGCAAGTCTCTCATCTATTGTTTATTGCTCCTCTAATGCTAATATGGATGGAGGACTATACAACTATTAAGCTCATATGTTTTATACAGATTTTGTCTGTGTACCTCTGTGTTAACATGCATAGGTACACTGTTGTGAGCTCATCTGTTCATTCACCTTTTGTGTCAGAGGATCTCCCTCTTCTGGTGAAGGAAGTTAGTGAGGCTGATTTGGATGAAAGAAACCAAACACCTGACCAGGTGGATTGTGACTGGGTAATGGGAACTGCAGACTGGATATAAGGCAGCCGACGCCCTTCTGAGTGGCTGGTGATTTCTCTGCTGGATTCTTGGAAACCAGTCTGATTCCTGCTTCCCAAAGATAAGTTTTTGCTCTGCTATTGAACTTATTAGTTTTGGTTTTGATTACCTTGCTTTTTGAGTTCAGCCATCCCCGGCCGGGGGTGTGCTGGATTCTTATTCCTTGATGTGTGTTCTCTTTGCTCTGCTTTCAGAATATTCTGAGTGCTGATATAGGGTTTGAAGTCTAGTGACTTCAGGTCCTTTTTGCTTATCAGTTGTGTTGGTAATATTTTTAGCAGGGTTTTCTCGCATTGCAGACAGCAGCTTTTCTGTCCTGTCCTTTTTAGTTAACTGGGCCCCATCGTTTGATCAACCTATCTTTCTATCTGTGTTTGTGTTTTCATATTGCTTCACCGTCATTATATGTTGGGGCTGCCTATTGCTTTGGGGTCTGCTCTGGGGCAGTCAGTTTTTCCCTTTTCTCTCTTTAGGCTTATTTAGATCTCCGGCTGTGACGAGGTGTCTAGGATCACCGTAGGAACACTCCACGGTTACTGCTAGTTGTGTGATAGGATTAGGGGTCTGTAATCCGCTAGTTTCCAACCTCTCAGATTTTCTGGGCTGAGCTTGTGTTTTGTTTTTTCCTCCTCGGTGACTCAATCACAACAGTACACTTTATTACATCTCCTGTGTATAGACTCCTAATCTATGAGTCTTAGAGGGCAGATTTCCCCATTTATCCCAGCTGTTTCTGTCTTTGTATGTTTCTTTCCAGTCTCACACATTTTGATATTATTTGTATTTTTGATATTATATTAATAGAGTATTTGACTCTATAAATCAGTTATCTTACTTTTTAATAATCTCCATGATTCACACAATATGAGAGCATACAGGTGCTTTCCACTATCTATTCTGGCGAGATTATTCCCATAGGTTACATGAATCACTGGAAGGGGTCTATGAACACTCTGTGCCAACAGAGATCAGCTTAGACTCATGTTAAAAAATATGCTGTATAATCTTGGATAACCCCTTTAAAGGACACATTCCTAGACATTTAGCTATTGTAGATAATGACACATGCACATGACTGTTTTTATGTCTTTGAGTTTTATGAAGCTGTAATATAGCACTCATAGAAATCTGTGAGGTACAGTACCTTAGCATTTTGCTGTATGTCTCATCAGTTGCTATATTAAGAGGAACCTGTCATCAGTTTTTTCCCATATAACCTATGGCAACCTTCTTTCAACCTTGTGTTTAGAGATGAGCGACTTTGCCTATTTTAGGATCGAGTCGGGTTTCATGAAACCCGACTTTCTCAAAAGTCGAGTCGAACGAAATCGGCCGACTATAGGGAAAAGTCAGGAAACACGAAACCCAATGCAAGTCAATGGGGAGAAAAGTCGGCAGTGAGTGGAGGACTGTAAACACACCTGGCATGAATTTTAACCCTAGAGGCGGGAAAATCTCTCTCTCTCTTCTCCCTCTCCCTCGCCCTCTCTCATCTACGTCATCTACACCAAGCACAGAAGGAGGATGGTGATCGCAAGAAGCGAGGAGGCGCTCGACTAAGACAAGCGACGGCCATCGGACTGGACCACCCAATAGGTGAGTATAATAAGGTCTTTTTTTGCTTTGCAGGGCGGTTTGGAGACTTATACACAGCATTCCAGAATGCAGTAAAATAGGGCTGAAAGGTTGTGGCAATAGGATATATAGGAAAATCCTGGTGACAGGTTCCCTTTAATAAGAATTGCATCTATAGTAGAATAGTTACATAATTTGTAAACCTTCAGAGCTGCCATATAGTGGCACTGTGTGTACCAGACTACACAGATTCTAAATCTCTGAAAGCAATTCTGCTTTGTGCATGAAAAATTATATTACAGTATGTTTGTAATGGCTATGACTTAGAGTTTGTGAAAGTTGGTTCATTTATTAAAATTCATTCCAACATTGCTTCATTTACTGCTCAGAGTAATCAGTGCAAAGAGAATGAAATCATGAACTTCATGTAAGCTTTGTTTTTGTTCTGTATTAGCAGAATATTACTGCCATCCTGGGTACCATGAAGAGATTTTCTGCAGCGTTTAATGAAACTAATAATAATACTCCAGCGTCCAGCCGACACAATGTAAAGTCTATATTTACATTACACCAATACAACTTAAATACTGTAATTATTAAGTAATAAACATTACTAATAATACACACTTTTTTATGTAAGGTATTGTAAATCTATATATTTTTTGCCTCTAGTCATTTGCTTTTTTTGTTATATTTGTCATGTATGCAAAAAACCATGTCATGTATATAAAATTGAATGTGTGTGTATCACCAACCAATCACGAATAGAGTTGAGCGATACCGTCCGATACTTCAAAGTATCGTATCGGATGGTATCGGCCGATCTTTAAAAAAAGTATCGGTATCGCCGATTCCGATACCGGAAGTCCCATTCAAGTCTATGGGACTTCCGGTATCGGAATAAGAAAAACCCTTTCCTGCCCTTGTACAGCCTCTCTGGGGTCTGTACGGGCCTTTCGGGGGGCTGTGCCGGCCTGCCAGGGGGTCTGTGCAGGCTCCGGTGGTCTGTGCCGGCCTGCCGGTGGTCTGTGCAGGCTCCGGGGGGCTGTGCCGGCCTGCCGGGGGGCTGTGCCGGCCTGCCGGGGGGCTGTGCCGGCCTGCCGGGGGGTTGTGCAGGCTCCGGGGGGCTGTGCCGGCCTGCCGGGGGGCTGTGCCGGCCTGCCGGGGGGCTGTGCCGGCCTGCCGGTGGTCTGTGCAGGCTCCGGGGGTCTGTGCAGGCATCGTCCGATGGGACTACAAGTCCCATCGGGCGATGCCTGCTACCATGACAGTGATTGACACATTAGCCAATGATGGGACAGTAGTAGTCCCATCATCCGGCTAATGTGTTAAATGTAAAAAAAAAAAAAAAAAAAAAAAATTTACATGCTACATACATACAACATGCATACTACATACATGCTACATTCATACTACATACTACATACATGCTACATTCATACTACATAAATACTACATGCAACATACATACTACATATATACTACATGCATGCTACATACATACTGCATGCTACATACATACCACATATATACTACATACATACTACATGCATGCTACATGCTACATACATAACACATATATACTACATGCATGCTACATACATACTACATACTACATATATACTACATGCATGCTACATACATACTGCATGCTACATGCATGCTACATACATACTACATACATACTACATATATACTACATGCATGCTACATACATACTACATGTTACATACATACTACATATATACTACATGCATGCTACATACATACTACATGCTACATACATACTACATATATACTACATGCATGCTACATACATACTACATGCTACATACATACTACATATATACTACATGCATGCTACATACATACTACATATATACTACATGCATGCTACATACTACATGCTACATACATACTACATATATACTACATGCATGCTACATACATACTACATGCATGCTACATACATACTACATGCTACATACATACCACATATATACTACATACATACAATACATTCATACAATACATACATAGACATACAGTACATATAACATAGAGTAACATACTTACCAATACTTGTCACATTGTTCCCCGAAGCCATTGTCTTTTCCGGGATAAATATTAACATAACAAACCACAAAAATACTCACCCACGATCCGAAGCAGTCCACGAGTGTGTCCCACGACGATCTTGGGTAGAGAACTGCAGCATCAGATGATGCTGCCGTTCTCTACGGGCTGCAGGAATCCAATGACGGAAGGTAGGTATCCTTCCGCACTGTATTCCTCCGCCACTTAAAAAAAAAAAGTCCCTAGTCTCACTTTATGCCATTGCTGTGTGGGAAATTCCCACACAGCAATGGCATAAAGTGAGACTAGGGACTTTTTTTTTTTAAGTGGCGGAGGAATACAGTGCGGAAGGATACCTACCTTCCGTCATTGGATTCCTGCAGCCCGTAGAGAACGGCAGCATCATCTGATGCTGCAGTTCTCTACCCAAGATCGTCGTGGGACACACTCGTGGACTGCTTCGGATCGTGGGTGAGTATTTTTGTGGTTTGTTATGTTAATATTTATCCCGGAAAAGACAATGGCTTCGGGGAACAATGTGACAAGTATTGGTAAGTATGTTACTCTATGTTATATGTACTGTATGTCTATGTATGTATTGTATGAATGTATTGTATGTATGTAGTATATATGTGGTATGTATGTAGCATGTAGTATGTATGTAGCATGCATGTAGTATGTATGTAGCATGCATGTAGTATGTATGTAGCATGCATGTAGTATGTATGTAGCATGCATGTAGTATGTATGTAGCATGCATGTAGTATGTATGTAGCATGCATGTAGTATGTATGTAGTATGTATGTAGCATGTATGTAGTATGTATGTAGTATATATGTAGTATGTATGTAGCATGTAGTATGTATGTAGCATGCATGTAGTATATATGTAGTATGTATGTAGCATGCATGTAGTATGTATGTAGTATGTATGTAGCATGCAGTATGTATGTAGCATGTATGTAGTATGTATGTAGTATGTATGTAGCATGCATGTAGTATGTATGTAGTATGTATGTAGCATGCAGTATGTATGTAGTATGTATGTAGTATATATGTAGTATGTATGTAGCATGCATGTAGTATGTATGTAGCATGCATGTAGTATGTATGTAGCATGCATGTAGTATGTATGTAGTATTTTTTTTTTTTTTAACATTTAACACATTAGCCGGATGAAGGGACTACTACTGTCCCATCATTGGCTAATGTGTCAATCACTGTCATGGTAGCAGGCATCGCCCGATGGGACTTGTAGTCCCATCGGACGATGCTTGCACAGACCCCCGGACATCAGCACAGCCCCCCGGCAGGCCGGCACAGCCCCCCGGCAGGCCGGTACAGACCCCCACAGGGTGCACAGACCACCGGCAGGCCGGCACAGCCCCCCGGCAGGCCGGTACAGACCCCGGGCAGTCCACACAGCCCCCCGGCAGGCCGGCACAGCCCCCCGGCAGGCCGGCAGAGACCCCCGGAAGGCCCGAAATGACGGCGCATCATGATGCGCACACACCGCGCATCATGATGACGTCAGGCCGTCAATCAACTGAACTTCCGATTCCGATGCCGAATTCCGATATTGAAAAAATATCGGAAGTCGGTATCGGAATTCCGATACAGCAAGTATCGGCCGATACCCGATACTTGCGGTATCGGAATGCTCAACACTAATCACGAAGCATCTTTCATTTCACCAGCACTGTTTAAAAGAAGCTGAGCTGCGATTGGTTCCTATGAGCAGCAGTTTTCTTTGCAACCAATCACTAAAAATCTTTCATTTCACCATAACTGTTTAAAAGAAGCTGAGCTCTGATTGGTTGCTATGAGCAACAGTTTTCTCACTCGACAACACCTCAGCAGACGCTGACTGGGTGAGAGAAATCTAGCATCCCCGGGAACAGGAGCAGAGAGCACATGACAGAAATGAATCACCCTCTCCTGTGCCCATATCCCCATCACACATCCTCCATCCCATAGGCACATCTTCCCCTTTAAAGGGATCTCCGGTATGGAAGTTAGGGCAAATCCCTCAGCGCTCTGATACTGACCACAGGCCTCCCTTAAAAGG
This sequence comes from Dendrobates tinctorius, assembly GCF_039654945.1. NCBI lineage: Eukaryota > Metazoa > Chordata > Amphibia > Anura > Dendrobatidae > Dendrobates > Dendrobates tinctorius. The sequence goes on from NW_027361697.1 coordinate 16,504,708, forward strand.
GATCATTGGTATGGAAGTCAGGGCAAATCCATCCAGAGCTTTGGTTTTGACCCCAGGCCTCTCTTAAAGGATCCCCGGTATGGAAGTTAGGACTGTTCCACTCACCATTGTGGTTCTGACCCCAGGGGCTCTTAAAGGGATCCCCGGTATGGAAGTGAGGGCAAATCCACACTGCACTCTGATTCTGACCCCAGGCCCCTCTTAAAGGGATCCCCGGTATGGAAATGAGGGCAAATCCACTCTGCACTCTGATTCTGACCCCACGCCCCTCTTAAAGGGATCTCTGGTATGGAAGTTAGGGCAAATCCACTTTGCGCTTTGGTACTGACCCCAGACTTCTCTTAAAGGGATCTCCGGTATGTAAGTTAGGGTAAATCCCTCAGCGCTCTTATTGTCACCACAGGTTTCTATTAAAGGGATCATTGGTATGGAAGTCAGGGCAAATCCACTCAGCACTCTGGTTCTGACACCAGGCCTCTCTTAAAGGGATCCCTGATATGGAAGTTAGGGCCCTTCCACTCAGTGCTCTGATTCTGACCACAGGCTGATGGGATGATGTGGAATATTAGGGGTAGTAGTCCGGTGGCTCTGGCTGACAGGATGATGTGGGATATTAGGGGTAGTAGTCTGGTGGCTCTGGCTGACAGGATGATGTGGGATATTAGGGGTAGTAGTCCGGCAGCTGTGATGGGATGATGTGGGATATTAGTGGTCATTGTCCGGTGACTATGGCTGATGGGATGATGTGGGATTTAGGGGTAGAAGTTCGGTGGCTTTGACGGGATGATGTGGGATATTAGGGGTAGTAATCTGGTAGCTCTGGCTGATGTGATGATGTGCAATATTATAGTGAATGTGGCTATGCGGAGTGGGCGGGGCTCTACATTCAGCTTTATATATATAGATATAATCATTATAATTTGTTATGACTAACCGTAGTTGGTTACTATGCTCGGGCAGCGCCGGGCTCTTCAACTAGTTAATTTATAAAGCAGTTGTGCTACTAAGGTCTGTAATGTGTAGTGCCACTTTTTTATTTCCTGTTGCAAAATTGCAAAATATTTCAGGTTTAAAAGCAAATTGTGATAGAAGACAAAGTCATCCTGAATTAATGGGAATCTGTCAGAAGTTAAATGTTGTCAAGGGGCATGGGGTGAAGAATAGAGATGAGCAAATTTGTTCGGATTCATTTCCAACTACGAGCGGCATCAAATATTGTTTTTGCAATATTCATCGAACACAGTCGAACATCATTAGAGTCAATGGAAGCAGAAATTACCGAATATGTTTGGAAACTATCATCAAATATACACTCAGCACGAATAGGGTTTGTATATGGCACGAATATGGCAAATTCAGATTCTGCGACCAAATCCGAACAGATTCGCTCAACTCTAGTGAAGAAGAGTCAACTGGAGCAAAACTCCCCAATTTGTCCTAATGGAGCGGACAAAATGTGGTTGAAAACTGAAGCAGGTAATTTATTCTTACGGCTCCCATCAACATTACACTAAAGTCGGACATACCTGATCTCTAATATGTATGTCGGCCTCCTGACCTTCAGATGATGTTGCGCAAGAGAACTGTTAAGGAAGTCACCTTGTGAGGTGGATCCTATAAGCCTAGGTCCGGGTGGACACATGAATCATGGGCATTGATGCAGCAGTATAAAGGCATGTATGGAGAGAGGACTTGAAGCACTCAAGGCTGCAGGCAGACCAGACATAGGAAAGCAGGTAGAGGTGCACAATCAAGCAAAAAGAACTGAGAGTCTTAATTTCAAGACACAAGTGTGTGTCTTGGTGGGCCTTATATAGACTTGGGCAGATAATCGTTTGGGAGAATGCCATGCCAATTGCACGGTGATGAAGCCCTGACGAGCTGAGGCAGATGTGTAACAAGAAGGATCAACACATTACAAATCTAGTGTTCGATATTTTTGTTCTACATGGAGATAAGCCACTGCCAGATCAGTCTGGCAGCAGCTCCCTAAAAAAAGTAAGAAAGTTCAGTCAAGCCAAGCCTTCCTGTGTCTGGGGAAATCACAGGAGATAGCTTTTGACCAAATGATGATTCGGTGACCAATATTTTGTATGGGGGGGCTATAGTTTCACAGTCAACATATCTATCTGATATTTTAGTTTAATTAGAAGAGACCATAGCTTAATTATTAATAGCTCTTTTGGGACATCATCAGAACCATTTTAGAAACTTAAAGGCAAAAAGATATCAAGAAGAAGATTTTCAAGAATAATAAAAAAAATCTTTTGAACAATATCATTATATAAAAGGTTAGAAACTGAAGGATTTCCCTACGGATGGAGGGAAAAGGAGGACTATCTAAGCTTAATAATTGGAGTGGTAAATGAATTAGGTAAGAAATGAGATGTGTGCTCTCCTGGCTTAGTTGTGCTATCTGAGGCACAGCTCTAGGAATGACTGAATACAATACGTGGTCTGTGTGGTGCACTGCAACCGGCCTGGCAAAAAGTGGATGATTCCTCCAATGAAATTCCACGTCAATGGACGATATAGAAAAGAAACCAGTTAAATTGATCTTACACCACTAGACTACTTCCTGGAGCTCAGAAGATTGGTTGTTTCAGCGTACTGCTCTGTTAGGGTACCGTTACACCTAGCGACTCACCAGCGATCCCGACCAGCGATATGACGCGGTCAGGATCGCTGGTGAATCGCTAGGTGGTTGCTAGTGAGCTGCCACTCAGGCAGATCTCACCAGCGACATCGCTGGGGACGGGGATCGCTACTTACCTGTCAGACGAGGCGATCCTG